>NC_072731.1:100882999-101211205 GCF_026930045.1 Uloborus diversus
GATAAGCCGCTACATAGTCAGATACACTCCGGCATTCGAGGACCTGTAGCATACACTCCGGCCTCCGAGGACCTGGAGCATACACTCCGACCTCCGAGGACCTGGAGCATCATACACTCCGGCCTCCGAGGACCTGGAGCATACACTCCGGCCTCCGAGGACCTGGAGCATACACTCCGACCTCCGAGGACCTGGAGCATACACTCCGGCCTCCGAGGACCTGGAGCATACACACCGGCAATCGAGAACCTGGTACTTAGCCGCCGGTAAATTCACATCGACAATTCAGTACCCTTGGCCTGGTACTTACCTTGGTGCCATGAAGAGTGAAATATGAAAAGTTTTATGGTTAATATTTTTAACAACAAAATTATTTTTAATCCTTATAAATTCTGAAATTTTTTTAAAAAAGAATTGTAATACGGATGAAAATTATTGGAAGTTGCCAGTTTCTACATTTCTTCTTTTTATATATTTTTTAAAGAATTGTAATACGTATGAAAGTTATAAAAGTTGCCAGGTTCTTCTTTTTATTACTTGCTACTCTAGCAGAATATTCAGTGAAATTTTTTAAGTGCTTTTCTTATCAGTATTCTGCGGAACTGAATACCGAATAGTCAGTAGCCTATTTTAGAGGAGGGGGCAGGGACCCTGGGCTCTCCCAAAGGGATAAATTAATTTAGCTATTTCATTTATTATTTGCATTGACTTCTCTATTATATTAAGATTTTTTTTTTACAGTTATTTAAAATGAACACAAAGCATACTTGAGTAAAAGCATTTTTGTCTGTTAAAGAAATAATACTGGAGTCAGAGGCCAGAGCGACAGAATAAATTAACTCACTGGTTTAAAATTCAAGGGAACGTAATATAGCGATTCCTCCAGTATTTATTCTTTAATAGAATCTATAATTACCATTTTAAAAATAATGTGTAGGCTTACTTAGAAGAGTCCATTTAGATCCAGGAATGTTCGAGATAATAGTTTTTTTTCCCCTTCAGCTTATAAAAAATGAAAAATGAAAGAAATCACATGGTAGTTGCTTAGCATAACCATAATATCAATAGAAACGGCATGCAGTATCAATATGTTATATCGACTGCATCGCGGTTTTAAGAAAAAATCAGCAACTGCTTTGAAATTCGCAAAGAAATAGTTTCTGAATTCTTCAATGAAACTTATATGTCATGAAGCTATGATTTTCTTAAATTTATGAAAGTTATAGTTAAAATATAAATTAGTTTATAAAAACTGTAATATAAATTGTTTTATATATTCAATTGCTTGAAATTTTAAAGACATTTTACGTCCGCATTCAAAGTGTATTAGTTCATAATACTTATGTACAAGAGTAGATTAATTGCCTTGCGAGATCCTAAAAAATACATTAAAAAAAATATCCTGAAAACTTTTTTAAGAAACATTGAATCGGTGGGGGGGGGGAGGAGGAGGTTCAACTTCCGTCGCCCCTCCAAAAATTATTTCTGTATCTGCCCCTCCGAACATGTTGTCGGAGTTTAATAAAACCGTAGGAAACTCAGTGGGTGTCCATTACCTGCTTTCGCCGTTCCCCTTCCGGGAAGACACCATTGGTCCCTCAAAAGAGATTAGTCTTTGTGTCCATAGCTTTGAGGCAAACCACAAAATTGACTCCAGATGGGCTATTTTCTTTTAACCTCTGTATGAGGGCTACTTCATTCCTTTGAAAAAAGCTGGGAGGAAAAACTAGTTCGTGACGTCCGAGCTACGTTTATTTCTCGAGTTGTTATTTATTATGCTTGACTGTTATTTTTTAAGTTTGTTTGTTTGTTTCTGTTTCAAGTAATTTTGTTATTTCATATGCAAATTTGTTATATTTAAATTTATCTGTTGAGGAGATAATAATGTCAATTGTGCTGTTGCAACATGCAACAATTACTATCGAAAAACCTAGGGTTGTAGAAGAATTTGAAGAAGTTTGAAAAATATTCACGGAAAAAATATTTACAAAGGCAAAGGTGTCACTAAGGATTTGTTTCATATACTAGAAAACAAGTATCCAAATTTATGTAAAGATGCATTGAAAAAAAAAATCGAATTCGAACGATTCGAATACGACATTTAAACCGATCTTCCAAAAAAAAAAAAAAGAAATGAAGATAAAAAACAAAAGAAATGGCTCCAGTCTAGCTTAAACACTTCTGCTAAATAAATGCATTTTATTAACATATTTAAATCAATAGTAAGAAACTTCATTTCCAATTAAAAAATAGTAATTTTCAAAATATCAACTTTTACAATTTTTAAACATGCCAGCCGTTAAAGCTACCAGTCCTAAGCCTGGATAATCTGTGAAGGAAAGTTGTGGTTTTATTCATCAAAATTTAAGGCCACGGTCACTCAAACTTGTATATGCAACGACATCATGCTAAAATTCAGTATAGAAAGTGGTATTAAAAATACAATCTTAGGTGTTAATGCTCGAGCGTTTGAAGAGAACAGAATGCATGAGCTTAGAAAGAAAATTAAATAATATATATGAAACAAATTTTCTGCTTAGAGAAACTTGAAAAATACTTCTGAAAAAAGATTTAATGCACACAATTGTCAATTAGAATGAACGAATGCAATAGTAGACAAGACTATTTCTCTTATTGAAAAATAGTAGTAAATACTGGGAAAAAATTATTTTGATACGTATTTAGACGCATTCTTTTTTGAAACAATAATAATATCCATCGATGTGTTCATGTTCAAGCAATGAATATTGCTGATTATTTATTTACAGTAGACTCTCGATTATCCGGCTCGCTACTATCCTGACTCCGTACTATCCGGCCTGGTTAAGAATGTTTGAAATCGGTCATTTGTAAAACTGGTCATGGAAGTGCATGGAGAAAATAAAGAATGCTAAAATGTTTTTCATTTTTTACCCCGTCTGCAACCTCCGTGCATTCTGATCCCCCAATAACACAGGTGGCACATTAGTTAGAAGCTGTCTCGCGGTCACTTTTGCACACGACACTTATCTATTAAATAAAACAGTAAGTACTACTTCTGCTTTTGTTTTTTATCTAAAACATGTATTTTAAATTAAGTAGGAGATGGAGTTAGAAAATTGAACTCCGTCCTATCCGGATTTTTTGTTATCCGGACTGCCAATCCGCCACATTAGTCCGGATAATCGGGAGTCTACTGTATTAATTTCCTTTTGAGCAGAAACTCGTAAAATGTTGCGTTACAGTTTCATGTCAAAGATTTTATTTAGTAATTCGAAACATCAGTTCACAAATTTAAATAAATGTTTTACATGCACATCGTTGTGGTTACGCGAATTTAGCACTTTCTTTTCGAAAAACTTTCAGAAGAACGCCCTCTCCCCATTATTAAAAGATGTCTAAAATTTAGTTTTTAGGGCTTTAATTTCAAAATATTTCAAAGGAGAGCCGTGAATCTCCCTCCTCAATAAAATTATCGAAATTCGTCTACAATTGAATCTGGAACCCAATTGTATGATTTAATGATGAATGCTTGTACTTTTCTGCCTCTTGCCTGCGAAAGACAGCACGATTTAAAGACAGAAGAAAACATTTGCAATCATGCGAATATTTCCACAGCAGTATCGGTTACTCTAGGCCAGCGGTCGGCAACCTAAATTAACTGAAGATCTATTTTCCAAGGTTCCAAGATTGGTGTGAATACAAGATTGACTTGAAGGGGGGGGGGGGGGCGTGATGCGTAAACTATACTAAATTGACTGTTCCGCACTGTAGATGTAAACGGATTCGTAGCAAAGACGGTTGAGTTGATTATATGCTGACTTAAAAATGTAGGTTTACTCTTATCCAAAAAAGACATTGATATTTATTAGGTAGTAGTTTTAAACTGCTAACATAACATTATGCTTACTCACATCAAAATATTTTTAAAAACAAGAATATTTCTTGTTGTAAAAATTATAAAATAGTGACAACAAAAAGTTTAGAAAATTATCTAATAACTTTTGATTTAGGTGTCAAACCTAATTTTGTTGTTGAAGTTTTGTTTTTTTAGAAATTAATGTTTATTAATTCTACTCAGACGTAAAGCAAGTTTCAAAATATTGCGCGAGCGACTCAAAATAGGTTCGAGATCGACCGGTCGAAAAGCAGTTTTAGTTCATCTGTAATGGTGTAAGGCAAAAACGAAAAGTGGGGTGGGTGGGGGTGGGGCAGGATTCTCTCCGGAAAAATTTTAGAAATTAACTACAAAATTACTACCCGCCTTGTCTAGAGGTCAGAGGAGTCTGATTGCGATGAGGTGGTCCCGGGTTCGAATAACGGCTTGGGCATGGATCCATGGATGTACTTTCTCTCCCCTGTCCTTGTCCTTCTTTGTGTGAATGTGTTGATTTGCCTACGCTGTAAACGGGTCCTTATGGCATGTGTGTACCGTGGAAGTGGGATTTCCCACCAAATTACTGTACAATTGGAAAAGTGAAGCAGCGCACCCCAATTACCAGCCTAGCTGGCACAAGACAACAACAACCACAAAAATCGTAATTTTCGCAATTTATTTGTAACGTTATAGCAAAGGAAGGGGGGATGGAATAACTTTCTTTTTATTTCTGGATTAAAGTCGATTTTAGACCTATTTTTGGTCAGCTTAGGAGTTCCGGAGATTCATTCGAAAATCAGAAATTTTAAGAATTCGGAAGTTTTTTTTTTAGTTTTCTGAAAATTTTAAAAAGTGCAGTTGACGGGTTTCTGAAATAAACGATTAAAATTTCTTCCAATTTTCTTAAATCTATATTATTTTGCCCATTTTATATTCTTTGTCTCACATTAAAGCTCAACAATCTACCTAACTCCAGCCCCGACTTTTGATTTAAAAGAGGCAAACGATAGCAATAAGCATTTCTTATACTATGTCTACACTGCTGCTATGTAAAACTTGCTCTTTTATAACTAAGTTTATAAGCAACCTAAAGTTGCGATTTTTTTTTTTTTTTTTTTTGAAAATTCACTGTAAAAAATTTCTTTAGAAATCAGCGGAACCTTTCCTATTTAAACACGTCATTAAATATATGGTATATAATACAAACTCAGTTTTTAAGCTTTAGTGTTGAAATTTTCCCTAAGAAATTCCCGAACCTTCCCTATTTTTAGTCATCAATAAAAAAAAAAATTTGAAAAAAAAAATAGAACCGATTTAAAAGTTGCTCTAAAAAATGAAATTTTTTTTTTTATTCTTTAAAGACTATCGATATTACTTTTAAACACAATTTTTTGAAGTTGGCGCAAAAACAAAAAGTAAAACCCATGGTAACCATGCTTCGTTCATATTTTTTTCCAGAAAATCATCCAAAGGTAGGAACGAAACATTTATATCGTTATTCAAATACGCTGTTATCAATGCAAAATGTATGTGGTAGTGAAGAAACTAGGACCCGTTAAATTTATAATTGTAGTTGAGTTATGGTTCTGAATGATCTTATCTATCGTTTTTGCGCCAACTTCAAAAATTATGTTTAAAAGTATTATTGATGTGTTTAAAGAATAAAATTATTTTTCACTTTTTAGAGCAATTTTAAAGTCGGTTCTATTTTTTTTTTTTTTAAGTTTTTTTATTTCATTCTTTTTAGTGTAAATGTAGATATTTCAGTAAAAGTAAGAAGTTACCATCACGAAACTTTACATTATTTTTTTCATAAAAATGCTCCATACTGAAAAAAACCATATAAGCACGCTTTAAACTGTAAACGATTGGCACTAAAAATTTATCTTTGTTCCTTTCTAGAATTCATTTGTGGGTTAATTTAATTATAAACATTTAAATATCCCTAACTATTTGCATTTCTGTATAGTTGAGGCAAACATAACCTGTTAGTATTGTGAAGGCTAAGCAGATCCTGAGCACTGCATCACCTCGTTTCCAGGTTAGCTTTACCACCACTATGGAGCAATGACACTGATGAAATTTGATGCTTGCTTCAGAGAAGCCTTAATTCAAAATTATCATTACAATTACTATTAATGTTATTGTTATATGGCACCAAACTTTTATAACAATGGGTTTCATATAATTTTAATCATATAATAGGGAAATTGCATTAAATTTACTGTTTTTTGCCCATAACTGTTTTCTAAAGAAGAAACATGGTCAAACAAAGTAATGGGACCTAAGTTGACCCATCGCCTATCCATTAAAAAAAGAATCATCAAAATCGGTTCACTAGGTGAGAGGCTGTAAGTAGACAAAAAAAAAATAAAGAAAGAAAGAAAGAAGAAAAACATACATGTGGTATTAACTAATAACCGCCTCCTTTTTGAAGTCGGTTAAAAATGACCGGAAATTGCATTTTTAAAGGTATGAGAGGATCCAAGACCCCCAATGCTCCCAGATACAGCACTTATTTCCCAAAAGCGACGACCGACGAATTTTTAAAAATGTTGGTTTAGATTTTTAAAAACTTCTTCGTAAAACTATTTGAAGACAGAAGGGAGCATGCTAATTAAATTATGGGAATATGGGAACGGAGAAATATATGTAGGGGCAAGCTATGGAGTAGGGCCTTGAAAAAGTCATTCGTGATGGGCTCTAAAATTTCTTTGAACGGCCCTGAAAGAAAGGAGTTAAGAGTTATTTCTCCGGAAATTTATTGAAATCGATGACCTGGAAATGACTTTCAGGCAATCTTTGATGACATTTGGAAAATGGTCAGGATTCAGGGAATATTTACATTTTTTTTGATATTGTTTAAAAAGCAGCTCTAGGCTACATCTTGAGACGATAATGCAGGGAGTGGTTGCTCTTCCTCGAACATTTTTCGAAATTCAACGCGTAAAAATGTACTTAGCTGTTCTTGGTGAAAATAGTTACTTTCAAAAACTATTATTTCTCGAGATTTTTTTTAATACAATTTTTTGAAATAAAGTGGAAGAAAGAAAAAAAAAACTAATTTTTTTTTATGGATAAGTTTTACTGCAACAGTAACGAACATTTCGGAAAGGACTCGGTGGTACCCCCTTGGCTACGTTACCGGCCTCAGGGGGTATTTAATACCCTCCTTTGCTGTGCCACTGGTTTTTGCCTTGTTATTGTACCTCCTGAGGTAAAACTAAGAATATGAACTCCTCAAACTACCACTCTAGGATTAGTACTATTCAAGGAGCGAATAACAAAATATTGAATAATATAAATTGATAAATATGAAGAAAGAGCAAAAAAAAAAAAAAAATAGTATTTTGATCGCTATTTACCATTCTTGCTCTGCTCACTAACATCTTGCACCTTTCAAACTCTCACTGGGGGGATAACAACTTAAGAGTTACAGTAATATTATGGACTAAGGCAGATATATATTTATTGTTTATTATAACATAAATTAGTTTTAAATGTAGAACAAGAACAAAAGTAAGCATTTTTCGTTTAAAAAAATAATAATGTTTGATATCAAAACAGCAAGGATCAAAAATTGTTGCATTACCCAATTACCAATTCGCATTATGTATTACCAATTAGCACGATGTTTGGAATTGTTTGACCTTCTCGAATGTTTGTTGCATTACTAAAATAACAATTCGGAGGTGTGTGGAATCATTCAATTTTGTAAACTATTTTATATGACCCCTTTTAACTTTTATAGCATGAACTTTTAAATTGTATGCAAGTGCTTACAACAGTAGACATTTTTGAAGCTTCAAAAAATATTCATTTCAAAAAAACATTTCTCAATATTGTAATGAAAAATGTAGATTTTATCATAAAATATGGAATTTAGCTTAGAATCTCGACGGAAAGGTTTCCAATTCCGTAAACAAGGAAAAAGTTGCATAGCGATTTTCAGAGAATAAAAAACACATGTTTTTTTTCTCTCTGACGAACGCGTCACTCCACAACTTGTTGCTTTGACCTTCACGAAGGTCAATCCGCTGCCCCCTCAACCTGGCCAAAATTCGCAGAAACTCTCCAAGACAGATAACATGGAGTAGCTGTGTGATTCCACGAAAAATGGTCCCGGCACAATGAAATATATTTTTCACATAAAATTAAAAGGAATCTTATTTTGAGACTAAAAAATGTCTGTAGTACTTTTTAATTTTACTATTAGTTTTAAAATTTAAAAAAAAAATCGTAAGTTATCGTTAATTCCATCTTTAGTTGCTAATTTTACATTTATATGAACAACAAAAAGTCATGTACTGCCGAACGTCAATTTGCACACGGATAGCCAGTTTTTTCTACTTATATGTAGATTTTATACTAGTTTCACTGAGTTTCTCTGTTGGATGACTTTCTATGATATTCAAGTTCTATTAATTGTGCCTTTATTTCATTTAATAATTATCATGTAGCACAATCACTAACACATCTTTATAGCTGCAACACATGCCAAATTTATCATTACCTCCTTACAATAAGCAATAGTAATGCTTTCTATTGGTAGGTCATTCAGCGGTTCTACCACCACAGTTTTTCCAAAATACTATTTCAGTCGATAAAGCTTTAACAATTGTAAATTACATAACATTTGAATGTTATGTAAAACTTTTTAAGTTAAAAAAGAAGAAAGAAATGCAAGTGTTTAGTTCCAACTGAATTGAATTAGAGAAATAAATTACAGAATTACTGAGTTAAATTACAGAAAAACTTCAGAGAGAGAGGAAAAAAAAAAAAAAACGCTGAACGCAGACTTTCATATTAAAGTTAATTTAAGTCAATTATTTTCTTCATTTGACACATACTTTTTTTCCCAGTGGGAGGGCTTTAACTCATAAAGCCCTCCCCCTGGAAACGGCCCTGTGTCAGTAGGACTAAAAGAACAAACTGAGCTTAAAATTGAAAGGACCATCTTTCTCGCCTTATTCTCAATTGCATTTGAAGTTTGACAAAAAATTTGAAGAAATTTACTTTAACCATGAATAAGTATATTTGATAAAATACGCTCATTCGGCCGTTCTGCTGCGAGGTTCATTAAAACACAAAAAGATTCCTTTGGTAACGAAATTCATGTATTTTATCAATTTTGAGTTTATTCACGAAAACAGTAGCCACAATGCCCTATATTCTTACAACATTTGGCAGCTTTCTAAAGTTCCTTTCATTTAAATTTTTGTACCTATATGAAGTAAAAAATCATCAGTTTACAAAATGTCTAAAAGTTGAAAACTGATTTTGAAGACAAGTTTAAATACAACTTCAAATGTAAAATATTTCTTTTATGACACTTAGCCCTTTGTTGGATATTAATTTCAGCAATCCTAACACCTAAGTCTATGTACGCTACTGCATTTCATAATCAAAGATATATGTAGATGAGGGTACGGAGTTGAAATGTATATGCTAATAATGTGTCCTTAAACACCCTATTGTAAAATAGACTGAGTTCATAATTTTACTATAGTTCACTTTTAATGCTAATGTTTTCCTCGTTTAACCAGCAATTTGTTGCATTTAATTTTTAAAATACCTCCAAATGAAGCCTTTTTAATGGATAAATGAAAATTAACAAAGAGCAAGTAAATGTAATTGAATATTGCAATGCTTTTAGATCTTTGCATGAAAATTTCTTATTGATGATATTTTCCTAAGGAAACCTGAAAAATGCCAAGTACCATTCTGCAAATTTTGTTTTGAAAATAGGCAGATGTCTCTTTACGAGAACAAAATTTCCTAAAAGCTAAAACCAGAACAAAGTTTCTAGAATGAAAAGTTTTAGTTTTAAAGAGGTCAAACTACGATTTTTCGCTAAAAATTGCTGTTTTTCGTAACTTAACCTCTTTGCGGCACGCATGTTAATATTATCGGATTAAACTGAAACATTGCAAATTGTGTGGCACATTTTAGGGGGGGGGGGTGCAGCGAAAGAAATTCGAAAATTGATTTTTTGGGACTACTTTATCGTACACACTTTAAAATGAACTGAAGATTTTCGAACTGGAACAAAAGACATTAGTTTTCAATGTTTTGCATGAAGAGTGTCGGCTGTAAAATCAGCACATCTTGACGGCATTTTGTTAAACTAAACAAAGTCCCTATTCCCAGGGGCTTGCACAGGAAGTTTGGGGTCCATCAATATAGATTTTTACGGGCCCCTTTCACATCGTTTACTCCTATACGTCCCTACATACGTGTCACTCCTCATTTCAACCGATTCTACTTATTACAACTGATGTTTTCGCTTCAAGGTCTTCCGCCATCTCTCCATGGTCAAGCTTTAACGATCATTTAACGGAGAATCTTATATGTACCAGTAAACGTCTCTCTCTTGGTTACTGCCGCCACGTTATTTTCGGATCGAATGCAACTGAACTTATTTGAATTCGAGCTCCTGAGAAATTAATAAAAGTAATGTTAGTTTACTTAACAAATAATGGTCTGGCTGTAAATTTTAGTAAAACAAAATCAACATCATGAACTATTTCTTATTTACTAACAATGTAATATCAATCCTTCCTATCACACGCAGTTGGAAAATTGAAAGATTGAAATAGACAACACAAGCTTTTGATCAGTGCAAAATTACTGGTGATTTGATTTAAACGCAAAGGGATATCTTAATTGAACTATCTCACAAAAGATTTCTGAATTCCTTTATAACAGGGGTCGGCAAGTAATTTTAATTCAGATTCGGATACTTTTGAAAATTTTCATTGAGGTCCAAGAAAAAGAAATGCCTTACAATTCTTTTATTTGAATTTTCAGTCCTAAATTAATATTAAGAGCCATTGTCTGTAAGGATCAGGCAGGTTGTGATTGTTGACATTTTTAATTTTCTTTATTTTTACAAATGTTGTTCCTTATCATGAATGTAATGTTTGTGCAAACTATGAGCTTTGTCTGCCTTACCGTTTTTGGGATATTAAATTTTTTAATTTAGGGGGCGTGGCACATTTTTGCGTGTTTTTCAAATTTGCAGATTTTAAAGTTCTTGTTGCTTTAAGCGCCCCTATAATGACATGGATTTTTAAATTCTATACTATTATATGGTCTTCTTAGATACTATTACAGCTGTCAAATCGGTGTTACTACGAGGGCGACGGCCACGAACTCCGTTTAAAAATGACCGAAAATGAATTTTTTTTCTATATTCAAGGCCAATTTTCTCAAAGCGCCTTCATGATGACACCAACATTTTTAGATCATTTTCTAGCCACACTTACATACATCAAAAATATGTATCAAAATCGGTGTCACTCTAAGGGCGCCAGAAGATATTGGAACTTTTATTCGATAAATTTCACAAAAACACAAATATTTAAAATCTAACTACAACTGTCGCCCTCATAGCAGAGATCTGATACTAAATTAGGTTGATAACCAACATGTTTGTCTAACATTTGCGCAAAAAAAAATCGGTGTCACTCCTATTATTTTTGGAAATATAATCGTTCGAAATTAGTACGTTATGGCGTTTTTTTATATTTATTTATTTAATCTTTTCACCCCCAGATAGTTTTTTTGAACATATTTATTTTTAATTTCAACAAAAATGTGTATCTTTTAACAAACAGCTTTGGGCAGTAAGAGCGTCTTTTTCTTGAGTAGAAAATGCCCGTTTTGATATAGGTATAGGCAGATGTAGTGTGCATAATGTGTCTGGATTATCATACCAATACTCATCTTGTTTTTTCGGCCAAACAAATCTATTTATTCCAATTGTTCTTGACATACATTTGACCTCAACTTGCAAATGGATTTTATACGAAAGATGTATAGAGAGAAGCTCTTACAAACATCTTATATAAATGCTTCAAATTTTCAACTAATAAATACCCCTGCATTGCCAAAAGTTCAATTTAATGAAATTGGATGGTCCTATCTTTCAGTGGCGGATCCAGCCGATTGTTTTGGGAGGGGCCATCCGAAATTTTTAAACAAATTCCCCAGGGCCGAATTTCGCTCCATGCCGCTCCTCGGCAAATTTGAAATCTGCCGTCCCCTCCCCTCCTCCCTAAAAGATGCAAAATATAATTAACTCAAAATAACGTAAAAAAGTGTTCCCTAGATTCATACTGTCAAAGTTATGAAGAAATGATGGCGGTTCACATTCTGAAGCGTCCCGTTGAAATGATCACAGTGCTCTCCCACAAAATTTTTTATTCGGCAAATTTTGCAGACGATTCGGCAAATACCATGATTGAAAAACATTTGACTTTCATAAGATGTGGGAAAGTAACCATCATTAAATTACAAGAAAAAATTGTCTCTGGAAAATGAAAGAATGCTAATATTTTGCTTTCAAGAATAACAATTCAATTCAAAAAATGTGTATTATAATAGCAAATTTTAACCCCCCTGAAACGTTTGCCACTCTAGGCAGCTGCCTACTCTGCCTATTAGGAAATTGGGCCCTGATAACTCCCCAGAAATTTTATTAAAATGAAGTCTTAAAAACTCAATTTTCTTGGTATCAAGACATTGAGAGGGTGGATTTAGGAATCTCCCTCGAAAATGTTTCAAAATTTAAATTTCCGAGTAATTTTTGAAAATTAGGAAACTAAAAACGCATTTTGGCTATTTTTGATGATGTACGGAGAAATATCAGGTACCCCTAAAATACTTTTTGAAAATAAAGCTTAAAAACCAAAATATTCTGTCATTATACATTAAGAAGTTAAAAGAGGAGGGGTGCTCTTGTAACTCTTCAGCTGTCCAGCCTGAAAATGCACCTTTAGGTAATGTTTGCTTATATTAAAGGAAGTGTGGAGGTGCTTAGAATCCTTCCTTCCTGGAAAGATTTTGCCTTTGAGGCTCTAAAAATTCGATTTTTAACTATATTTATACATATTTTAGAAAGGGATGGAAGATTCGTGGGCTCCTTCCTCACTAAGCTATCATAACGATATAAACTAGGGAGGGAGGAGGTCCTATCGAAACTCGTTTGTAATTGAAGTCCTAAAAAATTAAGTTGCTTTTAAGCAAGTTGATAAGGGCTGGATAAGCTAGTTTCCGTTGACATTTTTTCTAAATGAAAGACTTAAAATGCAATTTTCTGCTACATATCAAGGCATTTGTGAAAGGGCATGAGAAAGGTGGTTCTCCTCCTAGTTTCGATATTAAAGCCATAAAAACGAAAATTCAGCCTCTCTTTGGTCTTGTGAACAATAATTATACTCTGAGAACCACAGCATTTAGAGATCGTCCAAGTGTCTGTAGTTGGAATCAAGAAATAACGTAAAAGATGGAGAAAAATTTTGGAAATAAAATTTTGTTTTGAGGATAGGGGTATAATTTTTCTCCCAATTAAGGCTTATACTTCTTTTTCAGTAAAATACATGTGTTAATTTTGTTATCTTCTCATAATAATCTTTTCTTTTTTTCCTTAAAAAAAATTCTTACAATCACAAGGCTTTGGGAGGGGCCATGGCCCCCATGGCCCCCCTCTAGATCCGCCCCTGCTATCTTTACGAGCTCAGTTCAAGTTCACTTCAAAGCAGAAGGAGTATTTATAAGAACAATTTACGATTGTTGAAAATACTGGGAAAAAACAACATCCCTGTCAAGTTGCACACTACATGAGAAATGCAGTTCGTAACGGGGAAAAAAACTGTTCGTTGCTTCAGAGTATTGTACTATGAAACAAATCCTATCCTTTTTTTTCGATGGAAGAAACAAAAAAACGAATGCATTCTCAATACATCAAATGAGAATATTGAAGAAAGCGAACATTCAGAATCTGAAACTGAATTTGAGGATAACGTATACCAAAACGAAGAAAACATTAAGAATCAAGTCAATCCAATTTCAGAAAGACTGTCATCTCTTATTGAAAACTGCTAATTTTTTAGCACTAAAGCATGGGAAAACATGGTATCCCAGAAAAAGAGTAAAAGTTGACCATTTGCAAGTTTATGTCAAATGCATGTCAAGAACAATTGGAATAAATAAATTTGTTTGGCAGGGAAAAACAAGACGAGTATTGGTATAATAGTCTAGACATGTTATGCACAATAGATCCACCTGGTACCTATATCAAAACGGGCATTTTCTATTCAAGAAAAAGACTCTCTTGCTGCCCAAAGCTGTTTATGTTATAAGGTACACTTCTTTGTATTAAATTAAAAATAAATATGTACAAAAAAAAAATCTGGGTGTGAAAATATTAAATAAATAAATATAAAAAAAAAACGCCATAACGTACTAACTTGGAACGATTATATTTCCAAAAATAATAGGAGTGACACCGATTTTTTTTGTGCAAATGTTAGACAAACATGTTGGTTATCAACCTAATGTAGTATCAGATATCTGCTATGAGGGCGACAGTTGTAATTAGATTCTAAATATTTGTGTTTTTGTGAAATTTATTGAATAAAAGTTTCAATATCTGCTGGCGCCCTTATAGTGACACCGATTTTGATACATATTTTTGATGTATGTAAGTGTGCCTAGAAAATGATCTAAAAATGTTGGTGTCATCATGAAGGCGCTTTGAGAAAATTAGCCTTGAAGATAGAAAAAAATTCATTTTCGGTTATTTTTAAGCGGAGTTTGTGGGCATCGCCCTCGTAGTGTCACCGATTTGACAGCTGTAACAGTATCTAACAAGACCATATAGTAATATGGAATTAAAAAATCCATGTTATTATAAAGGCACTTCAAGCAACAAGCACATTAAAATCTGCAAATTTGAAAAACCGGCAAAAATGTACCACGCCCCCTAAACAAAAAAAATGTTTTCTCAAAAATGGTGAGTCAGACAAAGCTCAAATTTCGGATTTACATTACATTTATGATAAGGAACAACATATGTGAAAATAAAAAAAATTAAAAATGTCAACAATCACAAATGCTTTAAACTGCCTGATTCTTACAGACAATGGCTCTTAAATACAATCATTTACAAATCATTTGTATTCAAAAATCAATGGAAGAATTTATGGTTCTGAGATTTGCAAGCGAGATTCACGCAAAAGCACTTTGTTTATGCAGAGAGTGTTTAAGGTGGGCGCCTAAAGTTTTACGCAACATTAGATATCCAAACGTTTCTCAAACGTATGTAAAACTTATAGTTGGTGCAAACTTAACCTGGCAACGTAATGTTGTGATTAGGAAATGCGTTGCCTTCACAATGCTGCCAGGTTAGATTTGCTCCAGCAATAGTATATTAAAAAAATGGTGAGAGTGGTTCTCAAAGGTATTGTTAACCACATTAGAATATTTTAAAAAGTACTTTAAGTGCCCAAAGGTATTGTCATCTGAAGACATAATTAACGTGTGCAAGTTATACGTCTAAAGTTTTGGTGGTCCAATTTTTGACCGATCGCGTTCTGGATATTGACCGCGGTTCACCTATCAATTCCCAATCAGAGTTTAGAATAGAATGGGGGTTTAGAGAGAAAAAAAGAAACAGAAAACTATGATGCGCAATCGAACAAACATGAATGAATTTAACGAAAATCTTTTTTAAAAATTGTTCAGGAACATTTATCTGAACAAGGATTCTCAATCAGGGGTGCGTGAGAGATTTACAAAATACAATGAAAAAGTAACTCTAGTTACAATTAGCTCGACTTTTTCTTTTTAAAGTCATTTTGATATCAATACGAATACATCAATTACTGATCTTTTAAAGCAAGTGATATAATGAATAATCATTGGGGCATAGAAATTGTTTGCTCAAATATATTGAACTATATTTTCCCACTAGAAACTAATAAGGAAAAAACAGTATTTTTCTATTTGGAAAATCCCTCCCAAAAAATTCTTCTGGTCTCGCAACTGCGCAGACTGACACAAAAACAGTGTAGAGATAAAATGTATAAGATGTTGTGGTGACATGTGAATATTTCCGATATTACCTGTTTTTTTTTTTTTTTTTTTAGGTTTTTCATTGTTTATCCCCATATTCTGTAAATCCGGATTTTCCGAACATATTTGCATACTTAAAGTTAAAATACCCGACGACACTGGACATTGAAATTGAATTTGAAGAGGGCTTTGTAACAGTTACAATCTAATGTTTAAAAACTTGTGAAGGACGAATTGGCAGTATTACCAAAGATGATAATTACTCACATATGCAGGTGTTGTGAAAAATAATGGTACTACAAGCCAACTTCACCTAGATCCTAATTGACTAGCACTTACTTCTTTGGTTATGTGATTTCAGCTGCTCTAATAATAATATTACAATTAAAAGTTTTCTATTTATGCGCATTCAAATTTTATGCACGAACTTCTCTATATTTTCATTTAGTATCTAGCTTTAATTTTGAATTCCGATTTTATTAACCATACACTGTAGTGGTGTGTGCATGGCATGGAGAGGGTGGCGGGTGCTACCTAGCATCAGTGTTCAAAGGGAGGCACAGAGCCTGAATGGTTGGTACACAATATCATTCATGTATTGAAAATTTGATAACGTTATATAGGGGCGATTTATCTGTCGTAATTACAACAGGGTTTTGGAAAGGGGAGGGGGGGGCAACGATATTTTCTGCGACTGTCTGGTCGTTTTCTAGAACCTACGCAACTGCTGAGCTCCGAAAACAAATGTTTTTACGCTTTTTTACTCTTTTTAGGGGCAGTGTTATGTGCATTTAGTATTATTGCACAATAGGTATATAAAAAATAGGTACATAAAAGATTAATGATTTTAAAAAAATTACAAAAGTAACATATAAACATTTCTTTGAAAAATGTTGCTTAAACTCCCTAAAAAATATATTTTTAGGAAACGTTTTTTCGCACATAAGTTCTATGACTTAGGGAAAAGTTCCATGAAGCCTAAATATGCGTAAAATCCAATCACTGATGAAATGTGACATGGTCAGTGTGAACAAAATATTTCAGTTTTAGGAGGTTGACCCACTTACCCCAACCAACCCTACATTTTTAAACAAATGAATAAATACAGCGACAATAAAGTTATCACCAATTTCTTTACAACTGAAAATGTTTATTATAATTCTAATGATCAAAACTAAATCTTAGTCTCATTAAATCACGGAAAATATTTTTCCTCCCGGATTCCCTACCATAAAAGTGAGCTTAAACATCAATCCACTTTTTTCATTTTCATATCTTAATAACTCCCCTTATATGATTCTCAGGATTTATACATGAGGAGTCATCCAAAATTTTTGAAAAAATAAAACTGATATGGCGCTTTAAGTTTTAATGCGGACTTTATGAAAATTGAAATTTGGAGCTTCCTCCTTTTCTCATCATGCCTTTCAATTGCAATTTCAAGCCATCTTAGCTGCCGTTTGGACTTGGATGATCAGCCGGAATTTTTTTGAAGTTACCATAGTATGCTACTCACTGTTTAAACTTTGCAGGCGGTTTACTCAAAACTTTATAAGAGACATTTTCATCCCTTTGCTTCTCGCTACCTCATATACTTGTGATAAATATGTATCATAAAATAAGATGTTGTCAAATTTTGCATGATTAATATAAAACGTGAATATCAAAAGTATCTATCATTTCAAATGTAATAACCATGGAAGCATACTGTTCAGCTTGGAGTAATTTTAGAATTTGTTATAGTTCAAAATTTTAAGATTCTTTTACTCATCTTGATATTTACGCCTTTCTGTATTGCGATATGAAATTACTTAATATTTTAAAACATTAGCTGCAGATTTGGTACCCCATGTGCCTATGCATTAACCTGATTTGGTAGGGAAAGAGCGGGGGGGGGGGTGCTTATGATGCCAGGGTAAATTTTTCTTGCTACTCTGCCCCTGATGTCCCTCTAGACCAGCGGTTCCCAACCTTTTTGATTGTGCGGCCCACTAGTTTTGTAAAAAACACGATTAAAGCCCAGTAACGAATAGTGGCTCCCAAAAGTGTTCGTACACTTCGAAATTTTTTAGTAAAACTAAAATAACGCAAAACTGAATTCGAACATGAAGTCCAATATTTTTTCACATCATTCCTATGCCATTCTAAACAAAACCCTAGGTTTTTTGTTTTTTTTTTTTTTTTTTCAAAATATTGACGGATCTTCTTTTTAAAATGGGTCAAAAAACGAAGAGACAGAGAAATAACACGCCACAAAAATTATCGTACACTCAAATATTTTCAGATAAATTCATAATTAAAATTATCATATGTCTTTTTTTTATTATTTTTGCGTTGGGTTGAGCCTTTAAAGTCATTTAGCTTTAATTGTTTTTATTATTTATTCCCTAACATTGTGCTTATTACTTTAAAATGGCTGGTATTCGTAAAAAAAGCACTAACACCATTCAAAATTTGAATTTTTTCTTCACAGTAGCGGGAAATTGGTTTGAAATGTCTCTAAGTTAGTAAATTTATTCTATTTTATAGTAAAGTGCTTGATTAAATGCTTTGAAGAAAAGAAGTGGACCGAAAACAAGGTAAGAAAAAGTCAACCGGCTAAGTTGACAAAGCGTGATCGGAGATTTGCAGTTAAAAATTTTGTGAAAAATACACATTTGAGTGCTGTAAAAGTTTCTGCAGAGTTAAATAAAAAAATTACATTTTATTTTCACTTAAAATTGTTCGCCAAGTTCTCTGATTAGCTGGATTAAATGGGATCCCTTTCCGCAGAGATGTTCTTGGCCTTTCGAAAAACAGAAAGCTTACGACATTAGTCGCAAAATCAATGATAAATAAGCTCAAAACGTTTTAGAATTATGTCTTACAGATAAAAATGAATTCAACATTTTTGGTTAAATTAGTATAATTGTAAATATAAGAAAAAATTAGGAACTTAATCTGAAGAACTTAGTTGGACTAGTTAATCAGGACGGTGAAGGTGTTCTTGTGTGAGGATGCATATCAGCATCAGGACTTGGTAGTTTGGAATTTTTTGATGAAATAATAAATCATGCTGTTTATTTAAATATTTTAAAAACCAAGTTTAAACTCTTAACCAAAAATTTGGTTAGCGGAAAGCGAAAATTGTAAAATTTCCGATTACATCAAGTGAAAATCTATGAATTAAGCAAACTTGTTTCAATAAATTTTCAACTATCTTTCTTTATGTTCAGTATTAGTTTTATTTGAAAGGTTTGTCTGTATACTGAAAAAGAAGTTGAGGGGAAAGAACATTGCGATAGCCATATTGAAGTACTTGCCACAAATGGTAATAGCTGTTTTGACAGGCTTGCGGCGACCGCCAAAAAGCAATATCCCCCCTTGCCACCCTTTTTTCTCCTAAACAAATCACCATAAACCGGTCTCAGCAATTATCTTAAACTAGAGTAGATGTGCCTTCTCCCTGCCTTTGTCAACATCCCCCGGTTGGACATCACGTGATCATGGGACAACCCTCACAAGAAACTTTCCCTTATCGAAGAGAATCGCTTTTCGCAGCCATCATTTGCACAATTAAGGGAAATAAAACGCAATTCCGGAAAATGTGGACGCGTTGTCCGCACGTGATACATCTCATATGTTTCATTAAAAGTTATAATTAAAAGGTGGAATAAACAAAATTTTTTTGCTTAAGAAATCACAAATGTATGCGCGTACTTTAGCAAAAAATATTGTTCATTACCTTTTCAAATTATCACTTTTTAATGAAATGCTGGAACAAATGCCAGCTTTTTCATGGAATGATCTATTAGATATCTTCCCATCATAACTTTTGTACAGACGCAGAAGCTATTTAAACTTTTTTTCAAGTGCCTTAAATCAGGGCCCGATTAAGACGTCGAGGGGCCCTAGGCCAAACCCTTTTTCAGGGGCCCCTGTAATCAAACATTACCGTTTTTTTTGGTTAGGTAAAGCAATTTTAGCAATTTGGGGGCCCCTAAAGAGCGGGGGCCCTAGGCCAAGGCCTAGTTGGCCTATTAAGTAATCAGGCCCTGCCTTAAATACTGAGTTCAAATAGACGACTTCAATGTTAAATATAAAAAAAAATCTTCAACAAAAATTTACCTTCTAAATTTTATTTTATTTAAATCAAAATTTTCAAATACAGATAAATAGATTCAATGCGTTTTTTTTTTCAACAACTTTTGAAGCCAGTGTAACTATTTTTCATAAAACCATATGTAAAATCCTAAATCAATTAGAAATACAAATGTAAATAGAATTGAATATCAGTTAATTTTAATTAAACAGTATTTGCATGCGTTACACTCTTACACTCCAGTAATATATTAATCAAACACCAACTTTGGTTTATTCGTGATTTTTAGTCAACTTGAGTTTTTTTTTTTTTTTTTTAAGTGCTCAGAAAATAAATTCATTTGTTACTTTTCAGTCCAATTATAAATTACATGAATGGTCGTTTGGAATTTGGTCGTTGAATTGTCCCCTTCTTCCCCCATTTTTTTTTTTTTTTTTTTTTTTTTTTTTTGTTCCACAAAATGATAGTTCTGACAATTTAAAATCAAGTTTGCAGAAAACTAGTGATTATTGTCCCTTATACAGTATTAATTTCGTTAGTCTCCCACGTATTGGTCTTTGACTTAATTTCACTGTATGAATTAGGTGAGTTATACATTCTCATGCTTAAATATTTAAAACCGATTAATTTTATAAACTTGTTAACGTGATTATCAGCTGCTTCTGTTTCCAACATATGCTCATTTAGATTTAGAAAAACATAGTAATTCGAAATTTTTTCCATAACTCTTGTGGTCATGAGTACCATTATATTTTTGTGTTTTATTTCCAAAACTTTTTCACATTCTCGACTGACACGGTCAGTTGTTCTCCACAAACATTCATCTTTCGACGGTTGCAATGAGCTATTATACTTGAATCTGTCCAAAAATTCTCAAATTTTATTAATCCTGTTTTTTGGTTTGTTGTAAATATAAACACATGTTCTTTATCAGTTAATATTGTTTCTAAGTTGTTATTGAGAAGTACTTGAAACATTTAACTCTGTCCTGCAGTGGCGTACTAAAAAATTAATTTTGTGAGGTGCATATTGTTCTTGTAACAAATTAAGACACTTTTAGAACTATCACTCGCTGAATAAATTTTTGTTAATGCCGTATTTTAATTTATTCTGTTTAAAACTGCCTAAGGATTTTTAAAAATTATTTTATAAAAAATACAAAGATGAATTATTTAGAAATAATAAAGCTACCACAAGAACAAAATTTGCACTAGCCAAAATTTGGGAAATCTTCATTGGAAAATTATTAAAATTCATTCAATAATTGAAAATACAGTCACAATATGAAAAGATTAAAGCAGCGAATGCATTGAAATAAAAAGTTATGTACAGGTTTTGTAAAGTTGCATCTATTCACATTTTTTGTTTCACAAAATTATTAATATTTATTATAACAAACATTCCGTTCACGCTTTTCAAATGTACTAAAAATTATAATTTTTTAAAATCAAATTACATTGCTGGAAGCGATTTTTCAGCAGTACATTAGGGTGGTTCTTAAAAGCCATGAATTTTTTTTCTTCTGTTTTTTGCAGGTCAGTTTGAGTAATTACTAAATTATTCAGAGGTAAATTAATGGCCTCAAACTTTGAAAATGAACCAAAAATTACGATTTCACGAAACTTAACAAAATGCATTTACAATTATCGTATAAATTTCAAAGTTTTTAAACATTATTATACTATTGACTTTATCTATCTATCGACTATCGAAAACATCGACTTTACTTTTTAACCGACTTCAAAAAGGAGGCGGTTATCATTTCATACCGTATGTATGTTTTTTTTTATTTGTCCACTCACAGCGTCTCACACAGTGAACCGATTTTAATGATTATTTTTTTAATGGATAGGGGATGGCTCAACTTAGGTCCGATTACTTCGTTTGACCATATTTGTTCTTTAGAAAAAAAATTATAAGTAAAAAACAGTAAATTTCACGCATTTTCCCTATTAAATGATTAAATATAAAACCCGATGTTACAGAAGTTTGGTGTCATACAACAGTGATATTAATAGTAATTGTAATGATAATTTTGAGTGAAGGCTTCTCTGAAGCAAGCATCAAATTTCTTCAGTGTCATTGCTCAATAGTGGGAGTAAACCTAACGTGGAAGCGAGGTAATACAGTGATTAGGATCTGCTTAGCCTTCAGAATGCTACCAGGTTACGTTTGCCTCAACTATAGTAGTACTTTATCGTTATCATCTATGCCAATAGCAGATGATCGGGGCTAAGTAAGGAGATACAGGATTGCATTACAAGCATCTTGTATGCTGTGAAATGTAAATTAGTTTGGGAAAACGTATTATTTAAATGGTTATAATTAAGTTAACACGCAAATGAATTCCAGAAAGGAGCAAAGATAAGTCTTTAGTGCCAATCGCTTAAAGTTTAAGGCGTGTTTATAGTTTTTTTTTTTTTTTTTAGGTATGGGGCATTTTTATGAAAAAAAATAAGGTGGTTTCGTGATAGTAACTTCTATTTCTGAAATACATTTACACTAAAAAGAATAAAATAAAAACATTTTGAAAAAAAAATAGAACCGACTTCAAAAGTGCTCTAAAAAGTGAAAAATAATTTTATTCTTTAAACACCATCGATAATACTTTTAAACATAATTTTTGAAGTTGGCACAAAAACGATAGATAAAATTCTTCACAGCCATAACTCAACTATAACTATAAAAAATTAACCAGGCCCAGTTCTTCACTACCACTTACATTATGCATTGATGACAGCATATTTGAGTAACGATATAAATGTTTCGTTCCTAATTTTTGATTTTCTGAAAAAAATATGAACGAAGCATGTTACACTGGATTTTACTTTTTGTTTTTGCGCCAACTTCAAAAATTATGTTTAAAAGTATTATCGATGGTGTTTAAAGAATAAAATTATTTTTCACTTTTTAGAGCACTTTTGAAGTCGGCTCTATTTTTTTTTTCAAAATTTTTTTATTATTTGAAGTTAAAAATGTATCATCAATGCAAAAACTAAGACTTTTGTCTCTGTTAGCAGGATACTTTGACTTTCAATAGCTAGCTTGTTTCAAAGAGCAATTTCATTTTGTTTGTATGGCCACACCGCCCTCTATTAAATCCGTCACTGGCCTTTAGAGCAGGAGTCTCCAAACCATGGCCCGGGGGCAAAAAGTGGCTCTGGAGCATACGAATTTTGACCAGCGGCAACTGGTCAACTTTAAACTCAATAAACCAACAAAGTAATAATAATTAGGTATATTTAATTACACAGTGAAAATTTCTTATCTGTTTACATTCTGTAAGTTTCTGATTTTCACACATATTAGGGCAATTGCAATATCAGCACTTAAAACACTTATCATCGTGTAATTCAGTTCCTGTATTCTATCTTAGAGACATATTCAACTCGATTGTGTTCGATTTGATTGAATCCTAAATACTAATAGGGTAGCGCGAAATTTACTTCCAAGTATGGTAAAAAAAATTTCTGGCTGCGTTATTGGTAGGTACAGTAATTTTGTACTTTGTTAAAATTTCAACTATTGGTAGGTATGATTGATCGTATTCGATACGATCGAATTCTGTTAGGGTTGAATATGCTCCTTTATGTAACATTTTTAAAAATCCTTACAATTTTGTACTTTGTTTCGTTAGAAATTAAGGGTAGCAGTAGGCTCCAAGTTCCGAGACCTTGCGCCTCGGCACGATCCCAAAACAGATATCCTTAATCGAGCAGAATAAGGGGAATAAGACTCAAATAAAAAAAGTTAGATGGGTAGAGGAGAGTCGGGAAAATGCGACAGTGCTACACTAATTCTGAAACAGAATATGAAAAAGCTTCTAGCTTGCCCAATAAATATAGCAGCGAGAGTCTAAAGTGCTGCACCTATACTGGACCAGCAGGAAATTATTTTTCATTGTATTGCTGCATGAACGCAGAGTTGTCCCATTTCTCCTGACTCCCCTACAGGAAAAAGATATCGGAAAATATTTCCAAGTCAATAAAATTCTTAATGCCATGAATTTGGTTTGTACTGAAATAAACCAATTTGAAATTAGTTTTTAAGTAATTTTGAACATTTAAAGTTTTAACCCGTTAAATAACAAACGTTAATTCTAATGCTTTTCTTCCCGTGTTAATGTTTCCAACGCCTGGCGGATGAGAACTAAAGATATGAAGTAAAATTTGAAACTTTACTTCTGCATAACCAAGAACAGACGCATCAAACAGGCCCGGACTGGCCCGCCGGGCAACCGGCCACATGGCAACCGATGCGCCCCTACGCCAGAATTTTTTTTTTGTTTTGTTCAAATATATTCTTTACAAAAAAATTATTCCCCCCCCCCTTTCTATTTGTTACTAAAAAAGATATTTTTCCCCCTTTAACTGACGATTTTTCTTCTCTCTTTTCCTGACACCTCGAAATTATTAAGTACAAAAGTTTTACGGTAATAAGTCTTTTAGCTAATCACTGAAGAACCTGGAATTATTTTGCCTTTCTTTTCAAAACTTGTTCCTTTCTTTTCAATCATTGTCACTCCTCACTGGTGCGACTTTAAAGGTTATTTGGGGGTCAAAATCCTTGGTCCCCCACTGCCTTGAACAGGGGTCTTGACGAGTAAATCATAAATTCTAGGAACCGCTGATAGCTTACTCGATACCCAGAATCACCTGCGAAATTCTGGCGGAAATTTAATAGAGGCGATTTGGAGTGAGGAGAGCGGGTAAACATGAAAGAAGTTTATTCAGCTTTTTTCTTGGGTGCTTCCTGAAAAGTAGTTATCAGTTGTATATTACGCTTCCATTTTTAATAGTAATTTATATACCTTTTTTTCTGAAATAAAAATTTTATAGCTTGTTTTGTTTCTGTAATAGTGTATCAGGACCGCAATATTTTCTACTGCAATTTTAATCATCAATTTTCTTGCTATCATACCTCCGATGGCATTAACACAGTTAACGAGCATCTCGAGGTGACTCATCTCTATTTGGCAGAAAGCAACATCAAAGAATGGCAACATCCTGTAGCGCCCTTTTGCCTTCTAAAGAGCCCTGCATATTTTTTTTTTCTTACACAAACACCCCATATCTGTAATAGTTGTTGTTTTAACGCCCGGGTGCGCCCATCTGTCGTCATACTAAAGCGTCCACCAGCCATACTGTGACCCCCCCCCCCTCTTTTTTTCAGGTCTTTAAAAGAATAGTTTTTGAAAAGCCCGTTTTTGCGATCGTGAATTTTAAAATCACTGAAAAAGACACTTTGAGACACTGGAAAAAAAAAGAAAAAAAAAACATTTTCAGAGAAGAGAGCTCTTTAAATCTAGAATCAAGACAAACATCCCATACCTGCAATCGTTATAGTCTAAGTGCCCTGTTGCGTTTTTAGATGCGCCCTCAGTCTTTTCAATTCACGTTATCGCGACAACTCGACAAAAATGACTTTTTTCCAGGTTGCGGAGTCAGAGTCGAAGAACCGGAGTCGGACTGATTTTGGGGTGAAGGAGTCGGATTCGAGAGTCAAAGGTTTAAAATTTCAAGAGTTGGAGTTGGAGAAATAGTTCATTTTCCCCCTGAAGTCCGCAACTCTGCCAGAGCTTGCGGAGTCAAAGTCGTTGTCGAACTCTTTTTGTGGTAAAGGAGTAGAAGTCGAAGTCGGAATCAGAGTCGTAGTCAATTTTTTTTTAATTCAACGCCGCAGCCCCGCTTTTTTCCTTGAAATACTCCCCCCCCCCACCTCCGTTTTTCAGGTCTTTAATCCCACTTTTTATATACTGTCGTACGCTACAAGTTTCTTGAACAGGGGCGGATCTAGAGGGGGGCCATGGGGGCCATGGCCCCTCCCAAAGCCTTGTGATTGTAAGAATTTTTTTTAAGGAAAAAAAGAAAAGATTATTATGAGAAGATAACAAAATTAACACATGTATTTTACTGAAAAAGAAGTATAAGCCTTAATTGGGAGAAAAATTATACCCCTATCCTCAAAACAAAATTTTATTTCCAAAATTTTTCTCCATCTTTTACGTTATTTCTTGATTCCAACTACAGACACTTGGACGATCTCTAAATGCTGTGGTTCTCAGAGTATAATTATTGTTCACAAGACCAAAGAGAGGCTGAATTTTCGTTTTTATGGCTTTAATATCGAAACTAGGAGGAGAACCACCTTTCTCATGCCCTTTCACAAATGCCTTGATATGTAGCAGAAAATTGCATTTTAAGTCTTTCATTTAGAAAAAATGTCAACGGAAACTAGCTTATCCAGCCCTTATCAACTTGCTTAAAAGCAACTTAATTTTTTAGGACTTCAATTACAAACGAGTTTCGATAGGACCTCCTCCCTCCCTAGTTTATATCGTTATGATAGCTTAGTGAGGAAGGAGCCCACGAATCTTCCATCCCTTTCTAAAATATGTATAAATATAGTTAAAAATCGAATTTTTAGAGCCTCAAAGGCAAAATCTTTCCAGGAAGGAAGGATTCTAAGCACCTCCACACTTCCTTTAATATAAGCAAACATTACCTAAAGGTGCATTTTCAGGCTGGACAGCTGAAGAGTTACAAGAGCACCCCTCCTCTTTTAACTTCTTAATGTATAATGACAGAATATTTTGGTTTTTAAGCTTTATTTTCAAAAAGTATTTTAGGGGTACCTGATATTTCTCCGTACATCATCAAAAATAGCCAAAATGCGTTTTTAGTTTCCTAATTTTCAAAAATTACTCGGAAATTTAAATTTTGAAACATTTTCGAGGGAGATTCCTAAATCCACCCTCTCAATGTCTTGATACCAAGAAAATTGAGTTTTTAAGACTTCATTTTAATAAAATTTCTGGGGAGTTATCAGGGCCCAATTTCCTAATAGGCAGAGTAGGCAGCTGCCTAGAGTGGCAAACGTTTCAGGGGGGTTAAAATTTGCTATTATAATACACATTTTTTGAATTGAATTGTTATTCTTGAAAGTAAAATATTAGCATTCTTTCATTTTCCAGAGACAATTTTTTCTTGTAATTTAATGATGGTTACTTTCCCACATCTTATGAAAGTCAAATGTTTTTCAATCATGGTATTTGCCGAATCGTCTGCAAAATTTGCCGAATAAAAAATTTTGTGGGAGAGCACTGTGATCATTTCAACGGGACGCTTCAGAATGTGAACCGCCATCATTTCTTCATAACTTTGACAGTATGAATCTAGGGAACACTTTTTTACGTTATTTTGAGTTAATTATATTTTGCATCTTTTAGGGAGGAGGGGAGGGGACGGCAGATTTCAAATTTGCCGAGGAGCGGCATGGAGCGAAATTCGGCCCTGGGGAATTTGTTTAAAAATTTCGGATGGCCCCTCCCAAAACAATCGGCTGGATCCGCCACTGTTCTTGAAGGGTCCGTTTTTGCTATCTTGAATTTTAAAAAGACTTAAAATGACATTTTAAGACATTAAAAAAAATGTTTTCAGAGAAGAGAGGTTTTTTTTTTTTTTTTTCAATCTTCACTTAACGACCAACATTCCGCCCCACCGTACCTGTACTCGTTAATTTTTAAGCAAAGAACCCTGTTGCGTTTTTAGTTGCGCCCTTCAGTCTTTTTAAGCTGCCCTACAGCCTTATCGTAACTCTTGTAACAATAAATATTTCCGCGCTTTACATGACATTCACGTTATTGCGACAAAAAAGTCTTTTTTTCTTTAAAAAAAAACACTCCTCGCCTCTAAAAATTCTGCCCCCCCTTTGAAAAAAATCTTAAGGGCCCCTAACAAGCCACTGTATCGCCTCCCCCCCCCCCCCGAATGACTATTCTGTTAAACGAGTGATTGTTAAGCTTTACAGGATCCTTTTGCAAAATTTATATGAAATTATTAAAATATTTTTGGTTGGAGAGCAGTGGCGCAACCAAAAGAGGGACCTACAGCCCTCCCCCCCCAGAATGATGAGCTAAATGTTTTTTTTTTTCAAAAGTATTCTTTATTATTGAAGATGAAAAAAGAACACGTATAATGGGAAAACAAAGAGTAAATTTTAATTAAAAAATAATACTGTCCGGGGGAAAATCTTAATTTCTTTTGAAGAAATCTTTGAATTAAAAATATTTAATAGTTGCAGCTTATTGGTCAAGTTCAAAAATCGCTAAAAGTTGCGATTTGTGAGCTTTAATTTCGAAAAATTTCTGGCCCTAGTATACCAAGATGTGGTTCTTCAATCGTGTTTTTAAGACTTGAATTTAAGAAAATATACGAGCAAATGTTTCCGAACCGCCTTCCTCTAAATTAAAAAAAAAAAAAAAAAATAGGTTCTTTAAAATCACACTCACCTTCTTACACACACCGAAAGTTGATGTAAGCAAGAAACATAAGAATTTTTTTTTCTCCTCCCTCGCTCTGCCGACTGCAATCATTGATTTGTAGACCCCAAAGCAATATTTACAGTGTATTATCTTAATTTTCTAACGATTATATATATCTTTATAATATTTATCTTTTATAAGCTTTTCGTTTGTCTATTTTTTCTGATACTTTTGTAGTTCCAATTTACCCTTAAAAGGCTTCAAAATGCAGAATTTTGCATCATTTTTTCGAAATTTTTCCGGGGGAGAAACCCTCGGACCGTAATTTTAGAGTATTACATATCTCACTTAAAGGGAAACCCTGCACTACCCTCCTAAAGACCATTCCCCCTCTTAAGGTCAATAAAACATTTAAAAAAAATAAATAAAAAATAAAATAAAAACCGCAGGCAAAACATTAGAATCCCAAGAACGAGGACTCCCCCCCCCCCGAAAATATCCCCAAAAAACCCAAAATAACAATTTTAATGCCCCTCTTGTGGGATCACCTATGAAAGAAGTTTTGTAATTAGTAATGAGCAATGACACATGAAAATATTTTCACCCATCCCTTACCCTCCTCGTTGTATACATCTACAATGAGTAAACAAGTACAGAAATATCTTGCGCCCCTCTGAAGTTCCAAGGTTTGCGCCCCTCTGAGGGGTCCAGTCCGGCCCTGGCATCAAATATGCACATTTGAAACGAAACAGATGTGTAATATGTTTGGAGTGTTGTGTATTTGATTCGCGCTTAACGTCCTTAAACAGAGCCAAAATTTGTTCTTCTAAGACTGCAACTTTTATGAATTTCCGGAGAGTTTTCATAGAGAGACTCCAAAAATTCCCATTTTCTAAACATAACCAATCATTGACTAAAATTGCGTCTTTCAGACTTCACTGGCGAAACTTTTCCAGAGAGGGTCTCCGAACCCTCTTCATTTCCTAAACTTCACAAGTTATAGCCTAAATTGGAGTGTTTAATCTCGAAAGATTTCCGGAGAAGAGCCACCTAGTAACTTAAATTCACCAGAAGTTAAGTAAAACTCATTCTTAAAAATTCCGATTTTGAAAATTTTTCGAAGTAAATCATCAAAAATTTCCTCTCCTAACATCCCCAACACACATAATCTGTAATCATGATTTCCCAAGTTCTGCAGGAAAAAACTTTCAGAGAGAGCCCCTGGACCACGCCCGGATCTACAAATCTTGGGCTCCCTTGCATTAAAATCTCTAGGGCCCCTTCCCAGAGGCCAGCAGTGTATATTTGCAATGTTAATAAGTCTTAATGCTAGTTTTTTTTTCAATTTTCTTCATTCAATTTCTTAGGCCGTTGGGCTCCTTTGGGACGTGCGCCCCCCCCCCCCCCCCGCACATCGCAGGGTCCGCTGGTACGTAGATCCGGGCCTGCGCTGGACCATCACAGATAGCATAAAATTGCGTTTTTAATCTTCTTTTTCTTCAAATTTCTGGAAAGAGCATTCGATTCCCTAAAATAGTTTAAGAAAGCTTGAAATTGACTATAGTAAGGGAAAATACTCCGGGAAGGAACCTCAACCCAATCTCACCTACCTGTACCACCAAATCTCCAAAACTTTTTTAAAATTACAGTTTTGACATCATTTTTTCAAATTTCTCCGGGAGAGTCCTGACCCCCTTCACGCATCCGCTTCTTTTTACTACCTTTCTCTAGCAATAAGTGGGGTATAATGTTTATACTCTAGCTTTTATCTACGTTTTTTCGATAGGGAGCCATAACATGTTTGCACGCCTCTTTCTGTTCTGCGAATGCATTTTTATCTACCAATGTGATAATTTACTCAGCTTTATAAGAAGTTTTTGCCTGAGCATGGTTTTGGCTAGTATCCAGACTCATGAGCATAAAGCTAGAACGTAGTTACTATCTCTGTATGCTGTAACTGACATTTTCGGTGTTTGCTTGCAATTTCGTCTTAGTTCTAGCCATGGGGCGGTAATTTGTAGCTTTATATCCAACTGAGGTGCATACAGAGTTTTCAGACCTTTAATATGTTCGCGAAATTATTCATATTCTTCAGTATACTATATAAGTTTATTTCAAGTAAAAAACCGTATTTAAAGTCCTAACTTTTTTGGGAGAGTTATCCATTGTAGAAAAAAATTTCATATTGTTTAAATAAGGGTGTGTGTCTCTCTACCCCCCCCCCAGCGATATTGAGAGTATCCGCAAAAACGACGAAAACGACCCTCTAAAACGGTGACTCCTTACTTGGACCGAGGTTAGCCCCCCACCCCTCTTGCTTGAGTTCTAGATCCGCCACTGAAAAAATCGAATGTTCGGCGTATCCAAATACTTCAATATTCTGCAGTGGAATAGTAAACAAGTTTAAATGATCCATAATTAGAGAACAAACACATTTTTTATGCATTGAATAAAACTTATAACATTGTACCAGAGTATAAAATTTGTTCAAATTGTTACTTTCTAATTTTATCAGATTCGAAGTAATTTTAATGTAAGAGAAAATACCCGATTGTTGATCGAAATATTTTTGCTTTTCAATTTTTCTTAAATCTTATGAGAGCACGTTAGCCGTCATATTACTCATTTAAATATGACACAGTAACCAGAAAAAAAAAATCATTATCTTAAGTAATATTAAAAATATAAAGTCCATTTATTGTTACCTAACAATAACTGCTAATTTTTCATGTAAAATACGTAGTTAAAAAATGAAAAATCACCTGATATTAAATTTAGCAGTAATCTAATTTCTGAAGTTTTACATCAAATGATAGAGTAAATATTGTTTAAAAACAACCTAATTAAAATTAATCGTTGTAACCAAAGTTTGATAATCCTTTGCAATAAAGAGAAAAAATGTAAAATGCGTGGCAGTTTTAAATTTTATTCATCAATCAGTTTCCGAAGAGATTAACATTTTAGAAACTCACATGAATAAATCGTAATTTGTAATGATATGTTAAGCAACTCGGGTTTCTTTTTCTATGGAAGAAACACCAGATTCTTTATTTATTACACAAAATGTTATCGTACTTATCAGTTATCGAATCATATATAGGAAAGAAATTAATTATACATTTTTGCAGAGTTTCAGATAAACATATACCACATTAGAATTTCGCTATATTTGTTTTTTCTTTTGGAATGTTTTATTTTAAATTAAGAATTATACTTAATATAGATAAGTTTATGTTGTTAAATGCAAATGTATTTACTTTCCGAAAAAAAAAATCTATTTTAAATTGGTGTAAAATTAAAATCTTGCAGTTAAAAATTTTAAGCAAGTATTCTGCTGAATATTCGGTTTGAATTTTAACCGAATATTTAGTATCCGGAATTCGGGAAAATATGGCATTCTGTGCATCTCTAAAAATAACCATCATATATTGCTGCCAGGAATAATAAGCGAGTTAAAATTTTAATTTGCAAAATTTTAATTCTTTATTATCTAATATTTTATGTATTTTTTCCCAAAATTTGTTATTGAATTCCCACTTCATTTGCTCTAATAAAATGACTGTTCCCAGCTATGTCGTTTTGGAAATACGTTCCATATAACCAAAAATGCGCCTTGATTTGGAAGCCGCAGGACACCCAATGTTTAGTACTCAATGCTAAAGAATACTAAAGTTACAACATGTGTCGATTCTTCTACTAAACTTAAACTTCTACTAACGCACTAAGAAAAATTCAATAAAATTTTACTTATATATATATATATATATATATATATATATATATATATATATATATATATATATATATATATATATATATATATATATATATATATATATATATATATATATATATATATATATATATATATATATATATATATATATATATATATATATATATATATATATATATATATTTTTTTTTTTTTTTTTTTTTTTTTTTTTTGCTTTAAAAATGAAACTTTTACATACCAATAAGAACGATACTTGTATTCAATTTTTTTTTTCTTTTCTTTTTTTGGTCAACTTTTATGGGACAAGAATTAAAATGGCTAAACATTTATTTGTTAGAGTTCATTTGCTGAGTTTTACAAGAAATTTGGAGAGAATAACAGATGGATTAAGTTAAGTCCTCGTTCTGCGGTAAAAACGCACATTTGTGTATGAGGTCCTCGTTTACATTGAAAAAAAAAAAAAAACAAGTTTGAAATTTTTTGAAAAATTGAAGTTCTTACGTACTAATCAAATGATTTTAAGCATAAAAATCAAAACGATGTTCTTCTGACATAACGTCTCAGTAGGTCCTCGTAATTAAAAAAACATGAGCGTTCAATTAAATAAATAAAAAGCCATCACTTTTATATATTAAACGTTCTTTATAAGTGCTGTATATTAGAAGTCAATAAAGAACTGCACTCTGAGGCAGTGGCTTATCTCAAAAATATTCGTGGTGCGCTTAAAATACAGCAATAAAGCGCGCAGACATATTCATTATTTTGCAAATCGCTGTACGGTTCTGTTTTATTTTTTAAATTTTTTTTCGAATTTCCGAAAGTGATTCGGATAATCGGAGTTCGGATAACTGGAATTCTACTACTTGTTAGAGTTTATTAGCTGAGTAACACAAGAAAACCCGAGAAAATAATGAAAGGAGAGCAAAGTCCTCGTTCTCAGGTACAAACGCACATTTGTGTATGAGGTCCTCGTTCTCAGGTGCAAACGCACATTTGTGTATGAGGTCCTCGTTCTCAGGTACAAACGCACATTTGTGTATGAGGTCCTCGTTCTCAGGTACAAACGCACATTTGTGTATGAGGTCCTCGTTCTCAGGTACAAACGCACATTTGTGTATGAGGTCCTCGTTCTCAGGTACAAACTCACATTTGTGTATGAGGTCCTCGTTTACATTGAAAAAAAAAAAAAAAAAAAAAAAAAAAAAAAACATGCTTGGAATTTCTAAAAAAATTAAAAAATCGAGGTTCTTACGCACTAATCAAATGATTTTAAGCATAAAAATCAAAACGATGTTCTTCTGACACAACGCCTTCAGTAGGTCCTCCTAATTAAAAAAACATGAGCGTTCAACTAAATAAAAAGCCATCACTTTTATATATTAAACGTTCTTAATAAGTGCTGCACTAGAAGTCAATAAAGAACTGCACTCTGAGGCAGTGGCTTATCTCAAAAATATTCGTGGTGCGCTTAAAATACAGCAATAAAGTGCGCAGACATATTCATTATTTTGCAAATCGCTGTACGGTTCTGTTTTATTTTTTAAATTTTTTTTCGAATTTCCGAAAGTGATTCGGATAATCGGAGTTCGGATAACTGGAATTCTACTACTTGTTAGAGTTTATTAGCTGAGTAACACAAGAAAACCCGAGAAAATAATGAAAGGAGAGCAAAGTCCTCGTTCTCAGGTACAAACGCACATTTGTGTATGAGGTCCTCGTTCTCAGGTACAAACGCACATTTGTGTATGAGGTCCTCGTTCTCAGGTACAAACGCACATTTGTGTATGAGGTCCTCGTTCTCAGGTACAAACTCACATTTGTGTATGAGGTCCTCGTTTACATTGAAAAAAAAAAAAAAAAACATGCTTGGAATTTCTAAAAAAATTAAAAAATCGAGGTTCTTACGCACTAATCAAATGATTTTAAGCATAAAAATCAAAACGATGTTCTTCTGACACAACGCCTTCAGTAGGTCCTCCTAATTAAAAAAACATGAGCGTTCAACTAAATAAAAAGCCATCACTTTTATATATTAAACGTTCTTAATAAGTGCTGCACTAGAAGTCAATAAAGAACTGCACTCTGAGGCAGTGGCTTATCTCAAAAATATTCGTGGTGCGCTTAAAATACAGCAATAAAGTGCGCAGACAGATTCATTATTTTGCGAATCGCTGTACGTTTCCGTCTTATTTTTTAATTTTTTCCTAAATTTCCGAAAGTGATCCGGATAATCGGAGTTCGGATAACTGGAATTCTACTATTTGTTAGAGTTTATTAGTTGAGTAACACAAGAAATCCCAAGAGAATAATGAAAGGAGAGCAAAGTCCTCACTCTCAGGTACAAACGCACATTTGTGTATGAGGTCCTCGTTTACACTAAAAAAAACATGCTTGAAATTTTTTTTTAATTAAAAAAATTTAGGTTCTTACGCACTAATTAAATGTTTTTAAGTACAAAAATGTAAAAATTGTTCTTCTAACACAACGTCTTCAGTCGGTATGACGTGCGAAAACGTAGGGTCCTCGCTTTGCACCATCCGCACACATTTGTGTATGAGGTCCTCGGTTACATTGAAAAAAAACATGTTTGAAATTTTTTGAAATATTAAAAAATCGAGGTTGTTACGCACTAAGCAAATGATTTTAAGCACAAAAATCTAATAAGTGTTCTTCTGACACAACGCCTTCAGTAGGTCCTCGGTGTGTCGGTGAAAAAGTAGGGTCCTCGCTTTGCACCATTTGCACACAGTGGTGTGTGTGTGTGTAAGCATAAAGTGCTAATTTTTAATTTTTTTTTAGACAGAAAGAGAGCCGTAGACGAAATATTCGATGTTGATGAAGCGTCCACTTCGCTGCTAGTCTCCAAGCCACAGCCCCTTAAAGCCCTGCAGAAAGAGGAGAAACGAACTAAATTCGATCTTAATCTAGAGGACGAGATCGGCAAAGAGGAAATTCCCCCGTATGCGGTCAACTGCGGAAAAGGGTACGCAGTGGAGGTGAAAGAATATAGACATCTTTATTACCTGGGCTTCAGCAAGTCGGGAGATGCCGGGGAGGTGAGAAACCGTTTTAATTTTCCCCTTGACATGTTGCCTAAACTTCAACAGGCACTAGAAGCAGTAGCAGCCCACATAAATACTAACAAGAATGTTGAATACTAAAGAAAAAGGCGTGGTACTTATCGCAGCGAGAGGGAATTCTCCACACATGGTTTTCAGCACCTAATGTGTTTTAAATACGACATAAAAAAAAAAAAAATACGTTGACCATTTAGTATCGAATTAATACTGTTGTACATTTATAGTGAATTTTGTTTTTGTTTGTAATATTCGCTTGCTTTTATATCGTAGTAATGATTAATTTTAACGAATATCGTTCCTCTTTTAGAGGTTTTACAAGAACGCTTCGTGCTATAGTAAATTATAGCGACCCTCAGATTTTGTATCGCGATGCTAGACCTATAATTTACGACATACTAAATACATCTAGTTTACTAAGAATACGTTTAATCATTTGCTTAAGTATCCTTTTTAAAAAGGTGGACGATGAGGGAAATACGATTGAGCGAGAATTCTATTTTTGCAGTTTTGCACATCGAATACTTTCGCGCTTTCAAATTGGTGAATCTATTGACGCGGCTTTTGAAAAGATTTTTAATAGTATTGAACACTTTGTACGTAATGGAAGCGGTTGGATATTAAAAAAAGTAAATCACATTGATTTGCGAATAGGAAATTATAGAAATTTAAGAGGCGGATGTGGACAAGTTAGCTTACCAACTAAGTTGAAAAATAAAAATGCAGTGCTGAACATAAAGTGTAATGACAATCTTTGCTTTTTATATGCGATTGCTGCTCATTTATACCCAGCTCGAACCCATAGTGACCTGGAACTATAAAAAGTATGTTAAGAAATTCAAATTAAATGGGATCAAGTTTCCGATTGCAATTTCAAAAATTAAAGTGTTTGAGCGATTAAATAAGTTAAAAATCAATGTTTTCGGCTTTGAAGAGAATGAGGTGTTTCCTATTTATTTAAGTAAACAATATCAAGTTCCTGAAATAGATTTGCTTTTTTATAGCAATCATTTTTTTTTAATAAAGAACTTTAAGAGATTTGTCAACACAAAACGAGGGCTTCACTATTACTGCCGTAATTGTTTGAATGCTTTTGCGCGTAGAGAAACTTTACTATCTCACAAACAGCTATGCCAAAAAAATCCTATTCAAAGAGTGTCAATGCCGAAAAATCAAGTCGTAAAATTTACCAATTTGGCTAATATGCTTTTTCATCCCTTCTGCATTTTTGCAGATTTCGAAGCTTTGACTGAAAAAGTTTCGACTGCGCTGCCTTCGAACTCGCAAAGTTATATTGTTCCAATTGAACGTCATTCAGCGATTAGCTATAGCATTATTGTAACAGACAGTGAAGACAAGATAATATTCCATGAATACTATGTGGGTAAAAATTGTATTCAAGTATTTTTAGAAACTGTAAAACGACTATCGGAAAAGCTAATTCAAAAAATGATGCAAATTGCGCCGATGAGAGAAAATGAAAATCACTCCTATGATTTTAATGTATGTCACATTTGTAAAAAAAAATTCGTGCAGGGTGATATTAAGGTGCGAGACCATTATCATTGGGGAGCCGGATACATTAACGGATTAGCACATCAAGCATGTAATCTCAACTATCGGGCGACATATTTCATACCGGTCGTTATTCATAATTCTAAAAATTACGATACACATTTAATATTAAAAAATATGCCTGAGAGTTTTGCTAAAGTAATAAATATAATACCGACAAACTTAGAAAAGTTTTCCATGTTTTCACTTGATAATTTAAGGTTTTTAGATTCATATCAGTTTTTAGATGCTTCATTAGAAACTTTGGTAGACAATTTAAGAAAATCAAATCATGAGTTCAAAATTTTTTACTCTTTCTTTAAAAATAAAGAGGCTGAACTTTTACTGAGGAAGGGAGTTTTTCCATACAGTTATCTAGATAATATTGAAAAATTACAGGAAAAATCACTACCATGTCGCGACGATTTCTTTAACATTTTAACTTCAACTCCGATAACTGACGATGATTATAATCACGCAAAAAAAGTCTTCCGAACATTTAAGTGCCAAACGTTGTCAGATTATTTAGAGCTTTATCAAAATACAGATTCAATATTGCTAGCCGAGGCGTTCTTGGCCTTCCGCCGGATGTCATATAAATACTACGGATTAGATAGCATTTTTTATCTCACTTCCGCTCAATTAACTTGGAATGCAGGTCTTAAATATACTAAAGTCGAACTTCAGCTTTTGGGTAATGTAAATGATTACATATGGCTCGAATCTCAAATGAGAGGGGGAATAAGTTATTTAGGTAAGCGACACGCAATAGCGAATAATCCATACATCGGAGAGACTTATGATAGTTCTAAACCACACAAATACATATTAGCGCTTGATGCTAATAATCTTTATGGGTTTGTCATGAGTCAAAATTTACCGATTGGAAACTTTTCTTGGTTAACTTCGGAAGAAATTAACAACTTTGATCTTTTTAAATATGATTGTAACTCACCCGTGGGATTCATACTTGAAGTTGACATATCATGTCCTCCTTCGATGCATGATAAATGCAAAGATTTGCCTCCGGCAGTTGAGCACTTGACAATTAATTATAAAATGCTCTCTAAATATTCCAAAAAGTTATGTGACAAATTTAATTTGAAGCATACACTACCGAGTAGAAAACTAACCCCAAATTTTTACCCTAAAAAAAACTACATCGTTCACTATCTGAATTTGCAATTTTACATTAAGCTGGGTATGGTATTATCTAAAGTTCACAAAATATTTTCTTTTTCTCAAACGCAATGGTTAAAACCGTATGTAGATTTTAACAACGAGAAACGTAAAGAGGCGACCGATGATTTTTCAAAATCTTTCTTTAAAAAAATGAATAACAGCTTCTTTGGGCGTTTAATGCTCAATCAGAGGAAAAAAATTTCCGTAGTCGGATCGCTAACCGAAGAAGAGTGTAAAAAAAATCTTCAAAGTCCGTTGCTTGAAAATTTCGAGTCTGTTAATGAAAATTTAACTTTATTCAAAATGAAAAAACCAAATTTACTCTTAAATTCTCCAATTTTTTGCGGCTATTGCATTCTGGAACTTTCAAAATTACGTTTATATCAACTTTTTTACTCGTGTTTCAAAAAAAGATATGGACAGGACTGTGATCTGATTTATGTTGACACTGATAGTCTTTATATGTGTATTAAAACTCAGGACGCGTTTTTAGATTTGCGGACATATTTTCGCTCTGTATTAGATTTGAGTAATTATCCTTATGGTCATTTTTTGCACGACGACTCAAACAGGGGGAAAATGGGGCTACTAAAGAGCGAAACCATATTACCAATTAAAGAATTTGTAGGCTTAAAACCAAAAATGTACGCATTTTCATATGGCGAAAATTTAAAAATGACGGCTAAAGGGATTAAAAAATGCACTTTAAAAAATTTCAATCTTGAAACATATAAAGAGGTTTTGCTAACGGAATCTTGCACTCGACAACAACAGTTCTCCATAATTTCAAAAAAACATGAAGTTCAAACCATCGTACAAAATAAAGTAGGTCTATCTGCTTATTACGATAAACGATATATATGTAGCGATGGTATTAATTCGCTACCATATGGTCATTATAATATCAAAAGCATCGACGAGGAATATGAAGATGATAGCACGATAGACGCAATAGAACTTTAATGTATTTTTGATGTTTTGTCTTGCTCGTAGTTTGCTCACATGTGTAGTTTATACAATTTGTCTTGTGCGTAATTTATGTGATTGTCATGTATGTAGTATGTAGTTTATGCTATTGTCTTGTCTGTAGTATATGTGATTGTTTTGTATGTATTGTATGTAGTTTATCTATTTTGTACCAAAAAGTCATGTAAATGCATTGCACGCTGCAATAAGTATATAGTCATGCTAAAAAAGAAAAGAGGATGCCAAAATAAAGCTGAAAGCATCCACTCCCATCTTTTTAAATAGTTCTTGTACAGGGCGATTGTAAAATTCTCCTCCCTGATCTGTTTGCACATGTACAACATTTTTCATTTGAGTGAATAGTTTTTCAAAAGCATCGGATAATGTGTGTGCTTTTTTATCCTTTAATGGAATTGCACGTCCATATTTGGAGAAAACATCAATCACGGTGAGAAGATATTTCATGCCATTGTTGATTGACGCAAATTTTGTCATGTCAACCAGATCACATTGTATTAATTCGTTTATCCCATAAGAGATTACTTTTCTTCTGTTAAATTTATATTTAATGGGTCGATGTAATGTATATGTATCTTGACTCATTAACCATGTTTTGACATTTTTGAGAGATGTAGAGGATGCTTTTGCAAGTCTTAGTATACCCCCATAGGACGCTGGATTCTTCGGATCATAATAAATTTTTTCCAGCTTTCTGCGATATGATTTTTCTGGCTTTTTTATCATTTTAAGCATTTTAAAGTTTGATACATATTTTTGACAAAAGTAGTAAGACTTGTCGTTTGAAAATCATATTTATAACGTCATCAGAAAGATGCGAATTCAGCATTACATTGCAGTCATCTACTTTACTGATATGTTTCTTCACAAAGTCCTCAGATAACTTCTGATGTTTAAATATTTCGTTCCAATCAATCACATCCTTTAAGGCTTCTATAATTGTTTCAGACAATGTTTGATGTTTAGACACCAATGTCATATTCAAAATTGCAACATGCTCGATGATAAACGTGTCGTTTAAAATCTGATATTGAGAAACTTTTTGCCAATTTACTTCATTGATAAATTCTTTCAGAAACTTTTCTGATAAGATTTGATGTTGAGACACATAGTCCCAGTTGATACTATCCTTGTTGTTTCGCATAAAATTCTCGGATAACTTTTGATGTATGGATATTAAATTCCAATCAACTTTATCCTTGAATTCTTGGATAAATTCTTCAGAAAGTTTCTGATGCTGCGATATTAATGTCCAATCTAATGCGTGTTTGAATGATCTCATAAGATCCTCACTCAAAACGCTATTAACGGACACATCTAACCAGTTTACAGACATTACACAAGCAAGCTGAAATACACTTCCGCTCCACTAGAGATGTGTTTCTACAATAACCCGTTTTCACGTGTTCAGACATGCTTTTACGACGTGAAAAATCAATTTCATTAGTAATTCAGCCAATTTTCTGGCGACAAGTTTACGTTCGGTTTACCAGACGGGCTACTTTTCGCAGCTTCACCACTAAAAGACAAACGAGCTGCAACACTAGGTCTTTTGCTCTTTGGAGTTTCAAAATTTAAATCGACTGAATCAACTTTTACTTTTAGTTTTTGAGCAAGTTGTTTATTGCCAATCCACGTATGTGGAATATTTATTTCTTGCAAAGCTTTCAAAAATTTATCAAAATGCATGGGTTCTTCTTGATGTTTTGAGTTGCGCAATAAATAGGAAAAAAAATCTGCTATTCTGGAATGTTTCAACGGTTGATTATTTTCAGTCATTTCGCCTTTTTTGTTCCATGAATATTGTCGTGTTTTCAGTTTTTGAACAATCATAGGAATAAATTTCCAATAATGTCTAGGAGCCGATGCGAATATATCTTTCAGTATATCATCATCATCATCAATTGGAGCATCATCAGAAAACTGTTCATTTCGATCATTCCCAGAAGAAACGACTTCTTTCTCATTTGCGATGCTTACTCGAATGGGTTCTGCAGGCTCGTGTACTGTTTTTTGATATCTCGTAATTAACTGACCTAAAATCTTTACCTTCATATCATCGGGGAGTTTTTCACGATCCAGTAAATCAACAATATCAGTTTCAGTTCGAATTTCTGGTTTTTGAAATTGATAAGAAGACATAAACTCCTCTGGAACTAATGCCATTTTTTTCGCCATCACAGTTCAAACAACTTATTTGTATTAAAGATATATTACTTAGTGTAGCATATTATATTTGCTAGGTTCGATGCTGTATGCATTTTCATTGGTTGATAAAGATGCAGCTTCATATTCTATTGCCAATTGCTCGTCCAGCCATTCCGGCGATTGCAGAAACAAGAGCCGGCAATACCAAAGGAAGAAATCCGCCCATTTGGCTGGTAAGCATTTTCTTTTTACGTCGTATACTAATTGATTTTTTCGCCAATTTTCTAATTGCGCTTTTGTATTTTTTTAGCTTTTTGATGCAGACTGGAATATTACCAGATAAAATATTCAAACATATTTCACATAGACAAGATACTTGAGATGGATTGGCCAGCTTCAATAATGTCTTTCTTTGCTTTGGAGAGGACGTCGACAATAATTGCAAAAAATGGTAATTTTTCTTTAACTTCTTCATATCTTGTCGCTACAGTTTGCGAGAATCGTTCCGATGCACGCTAACGTTGGTGATAAACTAACGATAAGATTGAAAGGTTTTCGCCTTTATGCAATATTTAAAAAAATAATAATAAAAACCTCACAGCTAATGGCTCCGAGTGGCTTTTAGGTTTGAGGGTTGTGCTTCATGTTCCCATAAGGCAATACTCATCTAACAGTTCAGAGTAGCTTTTAGAGTTGAGTGTTACTTATTTGTGCGAATAGTACTGAAGCTTAAACAATCTGGTTCATCATAAAATATTTTTTAAATTTGATAAACCCAATGAATGCCGTTATTATCTGGAAAGAGTCCACATCGCAAGCGGTGTTCTTCAAGTGTCTTCGGATGCAAATCTACAACTAGATAGCCATACGGCTCTGACACGGCTTTTTGATATGCATCAACTAGCTTGTGAGATTTCTTGGGAAACAATTGCCGACCTAGACAATTGATTTGACTAGCATCACGCGGATTTTTGAATAATATCAAATAATGCGCATTGAGACTTATGTCTCTCATGTACTTAGATCTTGGAAAAAGATTTTGTAATATGAGTATAACACTCAAATTACAATGATGTGATGCAGCAGTAAATAAGTCCGCAATTTTTTCATCTAAATGGTGAAGAAAATCATCAATTATGATTAAGTCGCCATCTTCATATGTTTCTGGTAATCCACGAATAAAGTCAATTGTTGGTTCCTCTATGAACCAGGGTGCCGAATAAAGATAGCACCATTTGACTTTACGAAATTTCGGAGAATAAATGTTTTTCTTCACAATATTTTTCGTCAGCCAAGTTTTGCCACATTGACTAGGACCGACTATGATGCTGTTTGAAGGATGATTCAACAGAAACATATTCACTCTACTAAAGTCAGCCTTGCAATGTGAGTTCATGACTATCTGTCGATATATCTACGTATACAGACAATGCTTCCGACAACCAAAGAGAAGCAAGAATCATTTGTGGCTCCGCCTTTATACGGGCTACGTCACTCGTATGACTAATATACAACGCTCACCTATACATCCTAAGTGATTTTAGGTTTGAGTTTTGCATAACATTAATGATTTGCTTTAGAGGTCTAAGTTTGCTCTGAGTAGCAAGCATACCTCTTTGTTAATGAAATCTTTAACAGTGCTTTATTACTCGACTATCTGTCCTAAGTGTCGTTAGGCTTGAGTATCTGCACATCATGTTGATAATGTCATGCTACGTACTTTTATCGCAACGCTCGCCTATACATCCTAAGTGATTTTAGGTTCGAGCTTTGCGTAACATAAATGATTTACCTTAGAGGTCTAAATTTGCTCTGAGTAGCAAACATACCTCTTTGTTAATGAAATCTTTAACAATGCTTTATTACTCGCCTAACTGTCCTAAGTGTAGTTAGGTTTGAGTATCTGCACATCATGTTGATAATGTCATGCTACGTACTTTTATCGCAACGCTCGCCTATACATCCTAAGTGATTTTAGGTTCGAGCTTTGCGTAACATAAATGATTTACCTTAGAGGTCTAAATTTGCTCTGAGTAGCAAACATACCTCTTTGTTAATGAAATCTTTAACAATGCTTTATTACTCGCCTAACTGTCCTAAGTGTAGTTAGGTTTGAGTATCTGCACATCATGTTGATAATGTCATGCTATGTATTTTTATCGCAACGCTCACCTATACATCCTAAGTGATTTTAGGTTAGAGTTTTGCGTTACATTTATGATTTGCCTTAGAGGTCTAAATTTGCTCTGAGTAGCAAACATACCTCTTTGTTAATGAAATCTTTAAGAGCACTTTATTACTCGCCTATCTGTCCCAAGTGTCGTTAGGTTTGAGTATCTGCACATCATGTTGATAATGTCATGCTACGTATTTTTATCGCAAAAATTATCTTATTACTTGCCTATTTGCCCCGAGTGGCTTTAGGCTAGAGTATTCCGATCGTACCACGCCCGTGCCATACCATGCCACGTGTCATGAACATGTCACGTTGTGGAAAAGTCAAGTATGCCATAGCTTGTATTCACTCCTCTCTCAGCTCGTTCAGCCATTCCGAGGACGAGAGCCCTCTCTCACTTCAGCATCGCTTCGTCGACTCGCCTATTTGCCCCGAGTGGCTTTAGGCTAGAGTATTCCGATCGTACCACGCCATGCCATACCATGCCACGTGTCATGAACATGTCACGTTGTGGAAAAGTCAAGTATGCCATAGCTTGTATTCACTCCTCTCTCAGCTCGTTCAGCCATTTCCGAGGACGAGAGCCCTCTCTCACTTCAGCATCGCTTCGTTGACTCACCTATCTGCCCCGAGTGGCTTTAGGCTAGAGTATTTCGATCGTACCATGCCATGCCATACCATGCCACGTGTCATGAACATGTCACGCTGTGGAGAAGTCAAGTATGCCACAGCGTGTATTCACTCCTCTCTCGGCTCGCCTCAACCATTCCGAGGTCGAGAGCTCTCTCTCACTTCAGCATCGCTTCGTCGACTCACCTATCTGCCCCGAGTGGCTTTAGGCTAGAGTATTCCGATCGTACCGCGCCATGCCACACCATGCCACGTGTCATGAACATGTCGCAGTGTGTAGAAGTCAAATATGCCACAACGTGTAATCACTCCTCTGTCGCCTCGTCCCCCCGCCATTCTGGGCGAAAGCAGAAACAAGAGCCAGCAATACCAAAGAAATTCAACCATCTGTCCGGTAAGCATTTTCTTTTTATTCCCATCGTACCATGCCATGCCACGTCTCATGAACATGCCATGGTGTACAGAAGTCAACGAGTGTATGGATGTCAACAACTTTTTTATCGTGTTTAACATTACAGAAGCCTGTCATTGTGTATGGATGACAACTAGTGGACAGAAGTCAACACATAAATACTACTTATATATATATATATATATATATATATATATATATATTTGACTTTGAGAATCTATTCTGCAACATTCCCATCGAAGATTTATATACAACGTTGTTGAAACTATTTGACGTATTTTGCATTGGTGAGGAATTGGGCATCGACAGAAATTTTTTCAATAGTCTTTGTCATTTCTGTTTCTTTAACAATTTCGTGACTTTCAACAACTTTACTTTTAAACAAATACATGGAATAGGCATGGGCACCAACTATTCTAGCAGTGCTGCTAATTTGTACCTTTTTTTCTATGAATTTAAATACACAGTACATTATAACAAAAAACATGATATTTTAAGTATATAGACGACATCCTTATCTTCAACAAAAGTATGGATGACATTTTCCCTTTAATCTATCCACAAAATCTACAACTCACTAAAGCCAATGACAACTTTCTGTCTGCTGATTTTCTGGACATTTCTTTCAAGATTGTTGATTCTAACCTTATTACAGATATTTATGATAAAAAAGATAACTTCAATTTTTACACAAAAAGTATGCCACATTGGTACAGCAATTTACATAAAAAGGTCTTCATTAATATTATAATTGAACAGCTCAGCAGATTTTTAAAAATTTGTAGTAACAATTCTCAATTTAATAAACAAATCTTCAAATTTGCTGCAAATCTCTATTATTACAATTTTTATCCTGCCATTCACATTTTATTATCTTAATTTGTTCAAGAAATCTTTTCTTCAACATAGACAGATTTAGTTTCCACCCAAACAACTGCGATTTGGCAGCAGTGTTATTGGGTAACTTTGATGATAAAGAGCGCTGAAATCCTTTCGGCTTCGGTTTTGCTCTCGGACTTTGTTTGCTGGTTTTCTTGCTTGGGTTTTCGTCGTTGTGTAATTGGTCTTTGCGGTGTTCTTTGGGGTTTTCGGTGTCTGTTGGACTTGTTATGGTTTTGTTTCGTAGCTTGGAAGAAAATGACGGCGTGTTGTGATGTTGGCAAGGCATTACCCGTTTGAGGGCAGTGTGGTATGTGGTTGTTTTCTGTTTTTGTGGTGGTTGGTGTTGGCTTGTTTTGCGGTTTAAGGTAAGTCCCTTTGTTTTGTTTTTTTTTTTTTTTTTTGCATGTTTTTGTGAGTTTTTTGTTTCGGGGGGTGAGTGGTCTGCTCGTGGTTGTCATGGGGTCCATGGAATGCGAGGAAGGACTGAAAGTGGACTATGTTGGTGACGAGGTTGCTATTATTATGGTGGCTAGCATTCAGCAGAAATGCCAATACGCAGCGGAGAATGGTACTACTACGTTCCCCGTTTTCTTTACGTCAGTCGGTCAGAAAAATTTACCACGAAATAAACCTAAAATTCTGAAGGACGACCTATTAAAACAGGTTGAAGATAGGGAAGGTACAGGAAACAGAATCAAATTCACTCGCAACAACCAACTCATAGTGGAGACAAATAAACTAGACTGTGCTATTAAATTGGCAAATATTGTTCAATTGGCAGGCATTGAGGTCGAGAGTACAGTGCACATGGAAAATTACACTTCCAAATTCTTATTAAGAAACATATCAACGGAAATTCCATTAACCGAACTGGTAGAGGAATTGGAAGAGGCCAATCGCATAAGAGTTGCAGAGGCAAGAAGATTTTGTGTAAAGGGTAGTCAAGGTAAATCACCCACTGAATCTATTCTAATCAACATATTTGGGAAAAATATACCTAAAATCATTGTTGTTTGGCTCACCAGTCAAAAAATCAATCCTTTCTATGATCGTCCTAGACAATGTCTATCTTGTAAGGCATTCAACCACGCCACGAAGAATTGCAAAGAGGCAGCTAAGTGCATGAACTGTGGTCAGAATCACTCGAAAGAGCCTTGTATGAATCCTCCTCATTGTGCCAATTGTGACAATGACCACCCGGCTAATTACAATCAATGTCCCGCTAGAATCAAGGAAGAGAGCATATTACGGTATAAGGCGCAGGAACAACTTACATTGGTTGAAGCTAGAAGAAGGTTTCGAGCTAATCAAATGACTAGTTATGCTACAATCACCAAAAAATGGCACGTCTAACAACATCACGAGAGAGGACCTAAATGATGCAATTCAGCAAGTTATCCTTGTTTGTGAGAAAAAAATAGCTGAAGCTCAACAAGATACTATCACTGCTATGAAAAAGATTTTCGAGAGCTCTCTTGAGCAGATCCATAAAAGCATATTGGATAATGTTACTCACACCATCGCCAAATCGATGGAACACTTCGGTAATAAGTTAGATATTAAGTTTGGTTATGATTCTGAACATAAAGGTAAAAAAGCAAAAATTAAAGGAAATTTTTTGATGGCACCCCCTCTGGGGACTTCACAAAGCTTTCTCGGCACTCCCGGGGATGATGGCGTTCCCTCCGCGGATGTGGCCAATCGGTAGGCCTGTGGTGTACCAGGGCCTTTGTGGGTTTGTTTTTCGTTGCGGGTTTTCTTTCTCCTATGTCCTTTTCTTGTGTTCAGTGGAACGCGAGGAGCGTCTTAAACAAAGGCACCTGGTTTTCGAACTCTTTTTTTTTTCTAATGCCTCAGTCTTGGCTATTCAAGAGACTTTTTTAAAAATCGGAGGGAGCTTTGCTCTCCCCTGCAAGAACATTTATCGTTTAGATCGTCCTAACCGCCCGGGTGGCGGCATTTTATTTGCCATTAACAATAAAATTCTCTACAAAAGTATCGATATGAATTTACCTCCATCTGACATTGAAGCTATTGGCATAAAAAAATTTTTGAAGAATAGTAAGACTTTACAGATGTTCAACTATATTCGCTCAAAGGGAAATGGGACTCTAATTGGCTCGACAGTTTTCAAAAATCTTTGATCCCTCCATTTATCATCTTTGGAGACTTTAATATCCACCATAATGCTCTGGGTAGCAATCACAACTCCTCTGATGCCGAGAAAGTCTTAAATTGGATTACTGATAACAATATTTGCCTGCTTAACACACATATACCGAACACTATTCCCACGGTAGTACTGGGTCTCTTCTAGATTTAACTTTATGCTCTGCCAATATCTTTTCTGACATGCATATAAACATACACTCTGATTTGTTTGATAGTGACCATCATCCCATCCAACTGTTTATAAATTTTAACACGGACCAAGTCCAAACCTACACTTATGCATGCTGGCAAACTTTTCTTAGCAGTATTAAGGAGAATCCCCAATGCGTCGACTCATCAGGCACTTTCCTGATTCCAAAAGTTATATCTGATGCTATTAACAAAAGTAAAAAAAATAACCAAAAGAAAGTACACGGGAACCCCCCTTGGTGGAATGCTGAATGTAGATATTATCTTGGCCAAAAACGCAAAGCCTTAAGGATAGCTAAAAATACGCTTTCTAGAGAAAAGTGGATGGTTTATAAAAAATTGGCTGCTAAACTGCGTCAGATTTGTTGGAGCAGTAAAAGAGCGTACTGGGGCAAGACTTGCGATGCAGCGGTAAAAAGCAATAATATCTTTAAGATTTTAAAGTCTCTGGCCAACCGATCGTCTGACAACATTAAGTCAAACTTTATCCTTAATTCTGGAAACATATCACACTATACTCCGGTGGCTCAAGCTAATGCTTTCGCCATATCTCTTCAAAAACCCAAAGTTAAATGGGGATTCCATTTGACCTCAGTGGCCCTTCAGTCGACAATTTTGATGAGCCGTTCTCCTTTGAAGAGCTCCAAAACGCGATTAACAAGGCTCGGAATACCTCCACTGGACCCGATGGTATACCTAGCAAGGCTCTGAAGTTTCTTGACAATAACCATCTTCGTACACTTCTGCAGGAAATTAATCTTAGCTGGAGTTCTGGTAATAGCCCAGACAACTGGAAAAAATCTACGATCATCCCTTTGTTTAAGAAAGGAAAAGACCGGAATGATTTAGCATCATATAGACCCAGTTCTCTCACCTCTACTATCGCCAAAACGATGGAACGTATGATTTTCGCGAGAATGATGAAATCTGTTGTCAATTTCTCAAATTTTCCTAATAACCAGTGTGGGTTTCTCCCCTTTAGAGGGTGTGACATCATTCAAGCTCAAATACACCACCAAATTTGTGAAGCTCGATCCCTCAGAAAATTTTTCATTCTTATTGCCCTCGATTAAAAGCAGCATACGACTTAGTCTGGATCGACGGACTAATATTCAAGATGTTGAGAATGGGAATTAGCAATAATGCAGCTTTATGGATCTATAATTTTCTTTCTGACAGAAAGTTCAACGTCAAATGGAGAGATGCTCTATCTGTGGAAAAAGCTCACTTTAGAAGTGTCCCTCAGGGCGCTGTTCTCAGTCCTTTATTATTCCAAATTTATATCCAGGATTTGAAAGACAGTGTCCCTACTAATGTTAATTTTATTACCTTTGCCGATGATATCTTTCTGTACTGTTCCGGGTCAGACTTAGACCTAGTCATGAGTCGGCTACAGGATGCCCTCTTTCACATCCAAAATTGGTGCAATACATGGCAGATGAAAATTGTTCCAAGCAAATGTGAGGCTATAAACTTTTCGAACAAGAAACTGAAACCAAGTATCAACTTTCAAATTGACGCCATTGATATCCCATGGGCTGATAAAATAAAAATTTTGGGTCTTAATTTTTCGAAAAATCTTACATTTCATGATCATTTTAAACATATTGCGCAAAAAACCACAAAGTATATCAATGTTTTCAAATTCATTTCTTCCAGGAAATGGGGAGCCAGGTCTGCCCACTTACTTAGGATCGGGAATATGTGCATACGTAGCAGGTTGGACTATGGGTGTCACGTTTTTGTTTCATCTTCTAAATCCAGCAGGAAAATCATTGATACGGTCTTCCACTCCTACCTCCGGGTCGCTACAGGACTGCCTTCTTTTACTCCCTTACCTATTTTACTCAAGGAAGCTGGTGAAATGCCACTGCAATTGCGACACAATATGTTGGCGAATATCTTTTACATCCGTCAGATTAGTTTGAAAGAGGAGTCGCCCATTGGAAAATTTTTAGCTTCCTTCACCATGGAATCCCGTCCGGCTAGAAAACATCAACACCCCCTGGCGATTTCATGCTCCAATCTTCTTAGAAATCTCAATGTTTTCAAAAGTCAAATCATTCCTTTGAATAAGCCGGTTGGCGCAGGAATTAAATGTAAAATTCATATCAATAACCTTCCTTTTCAGAATAAAGATTTACCTCCAGACGCAATAAAAAGCCTATTTCTGGAATGTAAGAACCATCTCTTTTCTAACTGCAACATAATTGCCACCGACGTTTCAAAAAAAGGTGACTCAGTCGCCATTCGGATTGTAAACTTCAATTCTGGTGAAGAACTTATGGGTAGAGTCCCATCTATAAATTCTTTGTTTGCTGCTGAAGGCCTAGCCATTTGGTTGGCCATCATTACTCTTCAAAAACAATGTTAAGAACATCATTCTATCGGATAGTCTATCTGTGCTTAACTCACTGGTAGCAGTTCATGTTAAATCTCCCTGGATATCGCTTATGATAAGGAAAGCTATTGAAAACAGAGTCGGATCGGTGTCGGACATCTGGCTCATCTGGACACCAGCTCATGTTGGGATTACTGAAAACGAGAGAGCTGATGAATTGGCTAATCTTGGGCATTCCCTGAACCTAATCCTTCATTGGGTTTCGTGCAGTGATATCATTCAGACTATTAAGAGAAACACTTGGAAAGAGTGTAATTCAACTTGGGAGAACTCAAAATATGCTGCCAACTTTGACCATCTTTCCTCTATCACGAAAGATAATAGATTAATCGCCAAAAGCAGGTATTGGGATGTGCTATTCTCGAAACTTAGGACAAGGACTCTAACGACTTATGATAACCTCTACAAAATCAATAAGTCTCATTCGCCAATGTGCCCCTCCTGCAATGTAAAGGACTCTGCAGATCGTTTTCTACTATCATGTCAAGCTTTCGAGAATCAGAGAGAGGTGCTCAGGAAAGCCGTTGGGTGTACCCCTCTCTCCTTTGGCTCTGTGTTGTGGCTTGAGGGTTGCGCCTTTCGTCGTGTTCGTGCTGTGGGCAGGTTCCTTGGTCAATGTGATCGGTTTTAACTTTCCTTTTGTTGGGTTTTCTTTGGTCTAATTGTTTATACAATAGGGGATTATTGGAGGCAAAGTCGAAGTAGCGAAGCAGAAGCCTCAATTAACATTTGAAAGAAAGAAAGAAAGAAAGAAATCCTTTCGACAGGAAGGTGCTTTTTGGATGCCCTGCCCCAGCGACCTGTTCGATTGGCGAGGCATCGGATTTTTAGTCTCTTGCAAATGGATACCTTGACATAGACCAGCGGTTCCCAACCTTTTTCTCTTTGCGAACCCCTTGGAACAGACAAAAAAGTTCGCGAACCCCCTGATGTTGAAATTAGTAACATGTAAGAAACAATAAAAAAACAGCATGTTTGCTTTCCATTTTTTGCAGCATTTGATTGCAATAAACAAAAATATAATTGTAAAATATCATTAAGTGCAAACATTAATAAAAAGTTAAAACTACATCTACAAGGAAAATTATAAACAAGAAGTTTTATAAACCAACTATTTTTTTTAAGCATACTTTAAATTGGGGAAAAAATCCTTAATGCGATATTTGTGGCTGTTTGACGGAACAAAGAAACTGAAAGTTTGGTTCAATGTCTGACAGTTTGAGTCTTAAATCAGGCTCTGCATTCAATCTGCTTCGGTATTTATCTTTGAGGTAAGTATAGGAGGAAAATCCTTTCTCGCACAGATATGTTGTACAAAATGGTAATAAAATTCGAGTTGCTTTTTTGGACAAAACGGTATAGTCATTTGTTACACTGAGCCAGAAGTGAATTAACGAGAGCTCTTTAAAGGTAGTTTTCAATGAATTATCACAGGATAACTCGATGAGCATTTCCTTTTCAGGTAATGTCAGGGGTGTTCTCTAAGCATGGATTTCCTTCAAAAGGATTGCGTATCCAGTTGTTTGAGAGAGGGACGTTACGCCTATTAGGAAAATACTCGTCAAAAGTTAGTTCCAAGATGTTGCAGATGTTCACATACATTTCTTTTAACGCTTTCATCAAGTTTCATTGAGTTTTCTGATAAAAAACTACTAAGAGAAGTGAAACAAGAAAACTCACCCATTTCCAGGCATTGGATCCAAAAATTCAATTTTTTTACCATAGCTTCAATTTTATCATATACAACGAAAATATTAACAACTGCACCTTGCAAGGATAGATTTAATTCATTTAATTTTGAAAAGATGTCAGCTAAATATGCAAGCCTTTGCATCCAAAGAGGATCGAATATGCAAGTGGACAAGTGAAATGGATGATCAACAAAAAATGTTTGGACTTCTGACTTCAATTCAAATAAGTGTGTAAAAATTTTGCCACGGGAAAGCCATCTAACTTCTGTGTGAAGAAGTAAAGTAACATGAAGGCTTCTCAATTCCTCACAAAGCGCGTGAAATAGACGGCAGTTTGTGGCACGTGATTTTATGAAATTTACAATTTTTACCGCATCATTCAAAGTAGCGGATAATTCTGCCGGAATACGCTTACATGCTAATGCTTGTCTATGAATGCAGCAATGAGTCCATTCAATTTTCTCGTTGATCTTCTTTACTCGCACCAAAAAGCCAACAAATTTTCCTGTCATTGATTTTGCACCATCCGTGCACACACCCACACACAAAGACCAATCTATTCCATTTTCTTCAAAGTAACTGTTGACCAGTTCGAAAATTGCTTCTCCAGTTGTGTTGGTTTTCAAAGGTTTTGCAAATAGTACATCTTCTTTAATTGTATCGTTAAAAATATACCTAACATAGACAAGTAATATTGCAGCGTTTGCTACATCAGTCGACTCATCAAGCTGGATCGCAAAATTATTCTCTTTTATTCTATTCACAAGTTCTTTCTCCACATTACTTGCCAAATCAGTAATTCTGCGTGATACTGTGTTGTTTGATAGCGGAACCAGGTCAATTTTTTTTGCTGACTTTTCTCCCAGCATACACTTAGCAATATCTTTAGCACCCGGTCCAATTAAATTTTCTGCAATTGTATGTGGCTCTCCAGATCTTGCAATTCTATAACTGACTCGATATGAAGCTTCAAGGGCCATTTTACTATCTTCGTTGGATTCTAACAGGAACGTAGAGACGCTACACTTTTTATTATATTCCAGTTTTCTTTTAAAATATTCGATAGGTTTGTCCATGTGTGTCGGATGCTTTGTTTCGAGGTGTCTTCTCAGAAGTGACGGTTTCAAACTGCTGTTCGCTAGAACTTCGTTGCAGAGAAGACAAAGCGGTCTAGGTTCAGACTCTTTTCCAGTAAAGTAAAAGCCCATTTGTAAATAGTCACTGTCATATTTTCGCTTTTTTCCTTTTTTCTCCCCTAGTTCACTTTTCTGTTTAGTCGGGGGAGGCGGCAGTTCATTACAGCTATCTATTTCAATATCCTGTGTTGATTCGAAAGTTACTGCTGATGTTGAGGGTTGATCGATTGACTGCTTGTCCATTTGTCGCTCAACCAAACTACCAGTTTTCAACCATCGATCCATAACAGCAGAAAGTTATTAAATCATAAAAATTACCAACACGATTATAACTTCACAAACAGAGTAGCAAGTTCACGTAGCAAAACCAATTGCAAACAAAATCACTTGTTTTCAAGCATCTCTAAAGTATCTCTAAATACGTCTGTTAACAACTATTTTTCCAGAACTATGAGCATGCTGATGTTATATATTTTTGAAAACGAACAGATGGGTAAAATCCAGTAATAAATTTTAAGTTTGTCTGCTATGTCTGTCATGTCTGCTATTCGATGACTCAATTCGACGGAAATTCCCGAGTTATATTTCAACCAGATTAGAAATAATACCCCTATGATGCATTGTTTGAGAATTCTTTATTTTTTTCCACATATGTATATTATGTATATTGTTTGATTGACTCCACGCGATGGCGCCTTTTTAAGGTCATCCTGATCCCCGCCACAGCTTAATACAACGTTTCTGCATGGCGCCTCGCAATAAAGAAGGAAGGATATCTCTTTCTGTTGTCTATCGAAAAAAAAATGAGAAAATTTCTTTTTAACCAAGATTATAAAACCGCTGAAAGATTTTTTTTTTTGAGCTTAATACAAGAGTCTGGCGCGTTTTCAAATTAAAAAAAAATTTTAGTCACTATGTGTGCAAATTGAATATTTTATAATTTTTTACCAAACTAGGAAAAATCCGCCATTGCACCGAAATTTTCGCGAACCCCCTTCCTGCACCTCGCGAACCCCTGGGGGTTCACGAACCACCGGTTGGGAACCTCTGACATAGACATTGTTGTCGACGAAACGTTTGAAATCATGTGGTATGTAATTTTTCTCTTTTATTTTGCAGGTCAGAGCTGGGGGGGGGGTGGTAATAAATGACAGCATATTACTAATAAACCTTACGCATACTATTTATACGTGTAAAATTTGTAGCATTTTATCCAAACAATAAGCATATACAACGTTTTATAATTTTCCTGCTTACTGTATTAAGCCTAATACGTAGCTACACATATAAGTTCGTTAACTCAAATACACATACTTTTACTTTTAATTTTTGCTGCATGTATGATACTGACCCGCACAGAAACCTTGCAGAATATTTAATATGCCAGCTGCTCCAGCTCTTCGTAAACGTAGCAGCAGATTAATACCCATGATTTCATTAATTCTTGTTTTAAGTGTTCCTAGTTTATTTTTTAATGTTCCATGTTTATTACTGTTGTTGTTTATCTTCGTTGTTACATACACTTATTTCTGTGCTACCCGTGTATGTGAAAATACATACTTTACTATATTTTCAATACATTTAACTACTTTAGCTGCAACATTGCGCTGTTTAAATGTAGAATATTTTACATCAGTTTTGACCATTTTATATATATATATATATATATATATATATATATATATATATATATATATATATATATATATATATATATATATATATATTAAAAAATTCAGAAACGGTGAGGTCACCCGAGAACTAAGAAATATTTGCCATGAATTTTTGATTTAAGCAATTATGTTAGGAAAGGGGTGAACTATGTTGTTATTAAGTGACGGGCCGTACTAATAACATTTTTAGAAATGCATATTTCTTTTTAAGAGGTGATAGCCTATCTCCAAATAGATTTACATTCTTAATATCTACAGGGTTAATGTCCCAAACTCATAATAATTTTACAAATTTCATTGTTTTTATTTCCTTTTACCAAAAAGAAAGTATTCTTCCGTGTGCAGGTAAAGGGCAGTAACTGCAAATTTTTCATTTCTTTGCATTTTTGTCAGCTGTTTTACGTTATCTTTTACAAGCTCGTTTATTTGGTTTCCGCTGGAAAAAAAAAGCGCGAAAAATACGTCTAATTCCAACCTTTCCCCATAGTTAGTATGGAATCCAAAACGCGTTTCTTCGAATATCTCGAAAACTCATATCTGCAGATACTGCCGTTTACCTGCACACGGCAGCATTGTATTCGTGAAAAAAAAAAAATCACTCAAAAACCGGCCTTAATTTTCATTTTGCTCGCCCCCAAATGAATACTGAGGTTTTTTTTCAATCCGACCACACGTGGATATATGCCTAAGAACGTATAGACACCTGTAATATCCATTTTGACGATACCCGAGTTAATTGCAACGAGTTTTCTCGTGACGTCAGTATGTACGTATGTATGTGCGTATGTACGTATGTGAGTATGTATCTCACATAACTCAAAAACGGTATGTCCCAGAAAGTTGAAATTTTTTACGTAGACTCCTAGTGGGGTCTAGTTGTGCACCTTTCTTTTTGGTTGCATTAAGATGCTCCAAAGGGAGTCTTTCACACCTTTTTGGGGGGAAATCATTGTTAATTTCAATGCAAACTCAAGTGTTGTTAAAATTTGGCAAACACTTGGCAATATATCGCCAAGTTTTTGGTCGCCAAGTTTTGTCGCCAACTTGGCTACAAATTTGTAGTGTTTTTTTTTTTGTAATCTGGTTTTAATTTGGTCACTATTGGCGATATTTAGAGAGTTAACCATTGAATCACATTAAAATTGCCAAAGTTGAGAAAATAAATCTGTATATATATATATTTTTTTTTTTGCTTTGGTTCGCAACAAACATGGGGTGAAAATATTTGAAGTGTTTCTTTGCTTACTTCAAGTCCAAGGCACCATTATCATTAAATTAGCGTAAAAGGAAGTCATGTGATGCTCACATCAGCTCGTTAACGTAATAATATTTACAGAAGCTTTTTAATTTATGAGGTAAATGTTGAACCTAGCGGTAGAGCAGCAAAAAGTATGTTAGTAAAACCGTTGAAGATACCTACAGCCACCAGGAGAAACAAAAGGAGCTTGCAGGTCCCCAGCTTTGCAAGTGTTTGAGTTATACCCTTCCTTGAGACACTCCTTTGGAATGTTGGTCGCCAACTCATGCAAAAATGGAGGTGTCACTCCAATGGCATCTGGATCTGTTTGATATAAATAAAAACTAAAGTAAAATTCAAAAACATCATAATTTCCAACTTTATTTTAAACCTTTAGTGCTATTCTAAATCAACAGTAGTTCAATAGCTGCTGTTGGTCGAAAAACTACTATCACGGGGATATTTTTCTCAAATTCTACGACATTATATCAATGTTTTATCAGCAGTGATATTCTGAAAAATGAACCGCGAAAGAACAAAAAATAAATCTTTATCAAATATATGTCAAGCAAAAAAAGTAAGAAAATCATAAAAGGTGCACTCTAAATTGAAAAATACCTAGACGATAAGTTACGTCTAGTCAAAATTGCATCTTAGTTGCTTTATGGAGATTGTAGTAGATCTTTTTTAACGTTATTTTACAGTAAAAGTAGTTGTACTTTAGAAAAAATGTTTATCTATAAAACAAGTGAACATATATATAACAGATGCTTGTGCTACTTCTCGATTATTTTGATTTTTAAATAAGTTAAGATCAGTGCCGGATCTAGGAATTTTAGGTGGGGCAAAACTTCAAAATGCCGCCCCCCCCCCCCCCTTAACACACGCATCCATCTTGCTTCAAATTTTTTTCAAACGCAAAACTTTTCTTGCTAAAAACTTTTTGAAATTTTTCAAGATTGTAGTTCGAAAAACCGTTTTAGAAGATCTATAGTAATGGTAAGGGAGGAAGAGGTTCAGGGGTCATCCTCTAAAAATTTTAGAAATTTAAACTCCAAGTACGCAACTGTGAAGTATTTCCGATTGTGACAGGAAAAGAGGGGTCCGGGGCTCTCCCCAGGAAATTGTTTAAAATAGTATTTCGAAAAATGCAGTTTTAGACGATTTATAGTGACGCTAAGGAAACAAGAGATTCGGGTGCTATCCCTAGAACATTTTTGAAATTGCAGCCTTAAAAACGCGGTTGTAGGCTTCCTTTGTTAAAAGTTAGTGCACCGTCAGCTTTTTGAAGTTAATGCTCTCAAAGCGTAATTTAACCAACCTTCGAAAAACAGAAGGAAGAGTTTTCAAGGGGCTCTCGCGCAGAAATTTTTCGTAATTGAAGCAGTGAAAATGAGGTTAAAGACGTTTTTTGATGATGTTAGTGAGAGAGAGAGAGTGAGGTATTCTCCCGAAATATTTTCGATGCTGTAGAAAACGCAGTTTTAGACTATTTTTGGTAATGTTAACGTTAGGAGAGGTTTGGAATCCTTTCCTGGCAAATTTTCGGAACTGAAATTTCATTAATGAAATCGTAGGTGATCTCCAATAATGTTATATAGAAGGAGGAGGTTTGGGGATCTCCTTCGTAAAGTTTTCGGATTGAAGCCTTAACAATGAAATTTTAGAGGATCTTTCGTGATCTTAAGAAGAACAGATTCGGGGGACCTACGGATTTTTTTTTTTTTTTAATTACTGTCAAAAGACGAAAATTATTCGATTTTGAATGATGCGGATGGCAGGGCATTTCTCAGGGGGTTACGATGGGAGCACCCTCCCGGAAGTTTTTCAAAATTACAGTCCTAAGTTCTCATGTGTAGGCCATCTTTAATGACGTTAGAGCAAAGGATGGGGTGCGAGAATATTTCCCCTGAATTCTTTTAAAACCTTACAATTACAAAAACTCACTTCCAAAAAGTTACAAAACACCTAAAAAGTTACAAAAACTCACTTCCTAGCTATCTTTGGGGACGCAAAAAGAAGAGTTTGGGTTTTCCCACTCTTCTCTCCTTTTGACGCCACTATCTTCATTTTTAATTTTAATTATCGATAAACATATTGTGGTAAAACCTTCGCCCAGTTTTCCTTTTCCAAAACCCATTGTCTGCTTAGATTTCCCGTAGGCTATTTCTATGTGTGACTTGAACTACATTTGAAGAATTTTCACTGTATAAGGTTAATTTTTGGTAAAATTTAAAAAACTTAAAAATATTATCTATGTTTTTGGTATACTAGGCACATGTACTACCTGCGTGGTAGCCAGCTCTTAAAAGCTCGGGGGTTGAATACTTGAATAGTATATGTCGGTACATGTCAGCATTATCAAAAAACTTGTCATCTTTTATAATACTCGTTTAATGTCAACCAATACTAAGCCTACCACGCAGTTGAAATAAACAAGTAAATTCTTGCTAATTTGATAAAAATGCAAATACTCGCTGACTTGTGCGTTACCGACCTCTATAGAAACCTGTAAATTATTATAATATGCAACTGCTGCAGCTCTTTGATAACGTAGCAGTTACGGAGCATTCTATTACTTATCTTAATGTTAATATTGTTCAACTTTTCCTATTTACATGGTTTTCAATTTACATTACATGGGCGCCCATATGCAAAGTTGCAAGGGGGGGGCTCAAATATTTTCCCTGTGGTTTAGCTGGATATTTTCCCCGTGGAAACTGATTTCAGGACGGATTAGAGTCATCAAAATTTGACATTTCTAATAACTTATTCATTAATGACTGGAGAAGAAATGTTTTTACATTTTTGCAATGAAAAAAGTACTAAAAGCAAGGAAGTTCTAATTTCAAAGGGGGGCCCGAGCCCCCCATTGCCCTCCTATATGGGCGCCCTTGTTACATTGTTAATATTCTTTTGGGTTTCTTGTTGTTTAGTACACTTGCCATTGTGCTACATACGAGTGTGACATTAAATTGTATAATATAAGTATATACATTTAATACTCTAGCTGCGTTTGCGTTGTCTAAATGTGGAATATTTTACTTCAAGTTTCAATAACTATATATATATATATATATATATATATATATATATATATATATATATATATATATATATATATATATATATATATATATATATATATATATATATATATATATATATTGACATTGTAAAATATGCCGCTCCTTAAAATACGCCACCATAGGTGGGAGCACGGTGCCTACACCAGAAGCCAGTCGATGGTACTATCAATATTTAGTACATTTTTATTTGATTCTGCTAAGTACGAATCTATTTAAATGCCTCGTACACATATGTAGTTCAATCGCACAAAAAGTGCTTATTTATCCCCTATTTAACACCTAAACACGCCTGTGTAAGGAGTCGCTTGCTGCTCGCTTCCCGGTTTTACTGACTTCTTTTGTAAAACATGCAGCCCCATGTTTTTGAAAATAAATGACTCTGTAAGTCAATTTCAGTCGTCAGCAAAATAAACGAGAAAGCATGAAATTCTACCTACACAATTTTTAACGTATCTGTTAAGTTAAATTTTCATAGTTTACTTTTGCATTTTTTTTTTTTTTTTCAGTTTCATATTTTCAATATTATAATAACCCAGAGTACTTTCCAGATTTTCTTAGAATAAGTCTCTTTTTCCTGCCCGAAACACCACTCAAATTTGTCGCCGCCTGAAGATCCCCCTCCCCCATAGATCCGGCTCTGGTTGAGTTAAGCATCCGAAATTACATTATTACCGGTTATACTGTAGTAAGTAAACCAAGTAAACTTCTACACAGAATAACAGACTTATATATTGATACAGCCATACATTCGAAATTATTTTCATGGGAGAAATAAAGTTGCAAAATTTTAAAAACTGAGATAGCTGTGAAAATAGAAGGAAACACCCTAAATAAATACTTACTTCTTTTTACAGAATGAAGGAAGTACTATTGCAAACGCGAAAAAATTTTCACTTACATATTGGCTTAAATTACCATTTTGCTCACTCTCGAATGACTGTTGAATGATTTTCTCGGCCCCCGGCGGGGGGACCGCACGTGCATATGTACCTAAGAACGTATGAATGCCTGAAATATCCATTTTGATGATCCCCTAGTGAAATACCTCGAGTTTTCTCGTGACGTGGTGTATACGTATGTGTGTGCGTATACCAGGGGCGGCATTTCAGCATTTCGTTTGGGGAGTCGAGTTTCTTGAACATGAATTTCCACAGTACGGTATAAAATAAATATTGGTTAACAGGAAGGAATAATAATAAAACGGTTTTAATGTTAAGAATAATTAGGGTTGTTAAGAACAATTAAAATATTTTCGAACAAAGCTTCAAATTTATTTTGTAACAAGTTATCTCGCAAAATATTTCGGTACTAGTTTTTATTTTTTAGTAAAGTTTTAGTCTGATATTCTTCGGGTCAGGAAGAACAAAAAATTTTGGAACTATATTTACTCAATATTCAGTGTTTTGCTTTATTTCCAGTATAGCTAAAGATAAAGGTCTTACTTCCCACATTTCTCTTCGAAAGTAATTCTCTAACCTCCTCAGACACAAAAGTCATCTTTAAAATGACTGACCAGATTGAAATAGACCAAAAACAATAGAAGCAAGAAAGTTATGTTAAAAAACACACTTCCTTCATATTTCTCTTTGTAATAACCAAGAAAGCTTTTTAAATTGAGCTAGTATTTATTTTGCGTCATTAAAAAGTAAAGTCGTAATTCACAAAACAATTACTCTTCCCTGATGCTATAACTTTTTTTTAAGTGCAGTGACGCAGCGAAGGGGGGAACCCCCCCCCCCCCCCAAAGCCATTGGTTTTAACATAAACGCAAATTCTAATGCAGCAGTTTATGCATATGAAAGGGCTGTTTGATTATAAAAAAAATCCCCTTCAGAACGTATTTTTCATCCAAAAAAAAACCCTCCAGAAATTTTTGATCAAAAGAACCACTCCAAAAAGTATTTTTCACCAAAAAAAAAAATCCCCCAGAAGAATTTCTGACTGCGCTAGTGTATAAGTGTAATATTTTCATTTTCATTTTCTATAACCAACTTACATAATATTGAATTTAAGACCAAAGAGGAATGTATCTCATCAAATCCTACCTCAATTTCTTGAGAAATTGATTATTTTATTCAAAATATTAATTTAATAATTTGACTGCAACTTCATATGGGTTTTGTCACCTCTTCTACATTGGCATACAATAAAAACTGTTATAAAAAGTTCTGTCACAAAGTTCCACACTTGGTTCAAGTATGCATTAGCGCGAAAATTACAGAGTTTCAATTGTCAATCCAATAATTGATATTGAAATTTTAATGATAGAGTGTAGCAGGGGCGGACTGGCTGACTTTGGCACAGTCGGCAAAAGAGTACCTTGGCCCAACTTTGTAAATTAAAAAAGTTAAATTAACCAGTACGGAATCTCGATTCTTTCGAGTCAAGCAAAGATATTAAAGTACCGCTAGTTCCTATTTTCCGTTAAGTTTCTAAATCAAGTTTTAAAGTTCTAAAAAAAGAAAAGTGTGAAACGTAAAATTAAACTAACACTGACACTTTTTTAATGTGCCTTCAAAGAAGGATACTAATGATTATAAGTCTGAAAAGGCGCATCTTTAGGCTTCTATACTGACAACATAGGAAGGACGCAAGGAAAGGGAGGAATAAGGTTATTCCCTCGGAATTTTTTCGAAATTGGTTGATCTACATGCGTCTAAGGAGAAAAGGATTAGGAGAAGGGGTTCTAGTTCCCTTCCAAGCGTTGTTTTCAAAGTTGATGTCGAAAACCGCAAACTTACAATTTTCGGTTGTTTGTTGTTGTTGTCGTGTCCAAAGAAGTGCAGAGTGCGAAAGGTTTAAATGGCTCCAAAAGTCTTAAAAACAAGATCCGCTAATTCTGGAGCCCGATGACTGTAAAGGATTTCATGTGGTGGTGCTCCAAGTTGGAGGAGGGAGCAAACAATGGCCTGGCAATTAAAGACATGATCCGGGGTTAGTTGTGAATAGATACAGTGCTTGCAGATGGGATAGGATTTAAAATTATTTGGTAGAATCTTCATGCCCTTGAAATGTCCAGTACGTAGCCTAGTTATTGTAGAAGAGAGGTTTCTTGGGCAGTGGAGGTTAGGGATTGTTGCATTGCTGAAAAGCTGATTATAGATCCTTCGCCTGGCTACAGCATTAACGTCTTTGAAGGTGGCTGTTAGTGGTTGGTCTTGGTCACGTGCCTCCTTTGCAAGGGCATCTGCACACTCATTTCCCTCGATTCCGACATGAGCTGGGATCCACTGGAGAATGCAGGTTGTCTTGAGTGAGTGGAGAAAAAAATTAATTTCTTGTGTCAGTCCTGTCATACCGTTACGTATGGCTTCAAGTGCTGATTTTGAGTCGGAAAAAATCACGATTTCTTCTATTAGGTCTTCAGGAGTAGGGGAAGAAAGACAATGAGCAAGAGCCTCTTTAATAGCGACAAGTTCGCTAGTAAAGTTTGAGGCGATTTGGCCAGTGGGTATTTTAAGCTTGACATTATTTCCTGAGGGATAAATGATGGAGATTCCTGCGCCACCTCTATTACAGTCAATGTCAGAGGAACCATCTGTGTAGATTAATACACTGTTTTCTTTTGCAAGTGAACGAATAGTCTTCGCCTTTCTGTAATAACATTTGATTTGGTTCCTTCTTAGAGCATGGTTCAAGTAGGTAGGTATTGATTTTAGTACTCTTAGGAGGTCTAAAAGTAGAGAGTGGTTCTTGAGTTATGTCCAAGGAGGAATGGGCAAGACCAATGGCTCTTCTGATATCCCTGTCTAACTGCAGCGTTGATGATCTCTGAAGCCTTGATGTGCCTGTCCAAGCGTTGAAGGCTCTGTGGGCAATGTGGTCTTTATTGTGGCTTCTGATTTTATATGTGAACTTTACAGTAGAGGGTTTCCGTCTGTTCTCGAGGGAAACAAGACCACTTTCGAGTTCAGCCTTGGTGTTATTAGCAGAGGATACTGCACCAATGATGATTTTGGAAGCTCTATATTGGACTGAGTCTAAAGTCTCTTTGGCAGATTCGGATGCATGTGCCCAAATGGGGGAACAGTACTCGAGTACTGGCCTGATGACGGTGCAGTAGGTGCTTTTTAACGTTGATGATCTTGAGCCCCAGTTGGTGCCGCAGAGTTTGCGGAGGATGTTCAATTTTTTTAGACTTTTGTTTGCTGTAATTTTCGTATGTTTTATAAATCTCAGTTCTGGATCTAAAAACACTCCCAGGTATTTGGGATTTTCGACGCGCTTAATAACGGAGTCTTCAATTCTTAAGTTCGGTTGGAAGGTTCCACGATTTTTCCGATCCAATTTTCGGTAACGCTGAGGAGAGGAAAAAGGGGTTCTCCCACAATTTTGTTATCTTAACTTTTTTTTTTCAAATTTGAAGTCTATTTTAGTCTATCTATGTTTACAATAGAGTGTGGAGGGTTCTTCCCAGACATTCTCCGAAATGAGAAGTTTTAGAAATGCAATTTAAGGTTGCCCTTGGTAAAACTAATGGAACAAGGGAGCATCGGGCAAGGCCGTAGCCAGAATTTTGTTTCGGTGGGGGGGACGAAAATTTTCAACAAAAAGACGAAAAAGTCACCTGGTGTTATCATTTTTGAAGCATTGCGCATTGGTAGACATATGACAGTAAGAGGGGGGAGGGGGGCAACACAGCAAAGTGAAAATGTTTTTGGAAGTAGACGTGGGAAACTGATGGTGGCGATATTATTGTTTGCTTTTTTGGATTTTTTTCTTGTGAACAGTAATTTTACTAAAATATCAAAAGTTAAAGTTACTTTATCAAAATGTGAACAAATGTTTTCTCAGATAATTTATATTTATTATTATAATATCATTTAATCAAAATTTAATAATGTACAAGTTTTGTTGGTTCAGAAAACAATGTGTGGTGTCGTAAGCGTCGCAATTGCGAGAGATACCAATGACATAAGGACCTTTAATTGGCGCTCAAGGTGGACATGAAATAATAATATATACCACCAATCACTTTTCATGAGCTGTGAGGATCAGGAGCGCCCAAATGATTGTTTGTAAGGGAGGAGCAGACCTAGGAGTATTTTGAATATTTTGAAATTCATGCCAAACTGACACTGGGTTCGGTATCTCATTTTAGACGCAATTTCAAAAGACATTTTTTTTAACTCAACTCAGGCTACATTTGGTAGTAACGCAAGGGAAATGATTTGGCTTGCAGATAGTCCCTCGGAAATTTTTGAAGCCTTAAAAACGCATTGGGGACTGTCCCCGGAAAATTCTGTTATTGAAGTTGTAAAAACGCAATTTTGGGATATATGTTAGAGGATGAGGGGGTTCCTATAACTCGGAATTTTTTTTTTTTTTTTTTTTTTTTTTTTTTTTTTTTTTTTTTTTTTTTTTGCGTTATAAGACTTACGCTTATGAGACTAGGGGTTCTCAAATTAGAAGATGATTCGGGAGTTCTAAAATTTTTTACAATGAGACTAAACGCCAATACAAATTTTCTTTGGATGAGTTTACGGGAATTATATGGAAATTTAGGAGTTTTCCCTTCTTAAAAACACATTCTAAAGTTCTCTTTGGTAGCATTAGACAAAAAAAAAGTAGTTTTCCAGGGAAAATTGTTTGTAATTGAAGTCTAAGAAACATGATTTTCTATTTTGTTTAGTACGACGGCTTATAGAGTGCGTAAGTGGCTACTGCCCTCCCGTGAATTTTCGAAATCAAAACTCTGAAAACGAACTCTGAAACCTTGCCTCCCCCTCCTCCACCCTTAGAATTCAGTCCTAAATCCGCCTATGTTCAGGAGCTCTCTCTTCTAAGTCGAAATTTTCCTGCTTCAGATTCAGTTTTCAGACTTGCTTTCCCGTATGCGATTCTGAGATCAAAATACTCGCATAGCGATAATTAACTATAAATCAATGAAATATCTTGCCAACTGAAAGCATTTAGTTGAATCTGTCACAACCAGTGAATACTATGAGCGTGCACGGAAATTTTGGTGCCCGTCACAAATGACTTTTACGGACCCACTTTTATCTTGTTTATCCCTACGTCCTTACATATATTTCACCCCTCATTTAAAAAATCTCGGATCGGACCTCCTTCAGGCTCGGAACTGGGTCGGGTATCCCTTCTCTCCCTCCCCCCTACCCCCCAAAGCATGGCCCACGCATTTATAGCTGAGCTGGGGCCGCTTTGTCTAATGGTGCAAGTCCTTTCAATTTTTGTTAATAGACGTACAAATATAAGTTCTTAACGCTCTTTTTTCGTCCCGGGCCCTCTTTCAGGCCTTGTCGGACCCCAATTTTTTTGGCCCCCTCCCGTTTCCTCAATGCGGAAGCCATGGCCCACAGAGCTCTAAAAACTAGAGAGAAAGTTGATAAGACAGGAAAGCATTCGCATGTGTGAACTTCGGCCATTTACTTTGGTCCCTGCGTAGGATGGAAAAAAAAATAAACCTGTTTCCAAACGCTTTTTTCGCATAGAGTATGCGAATTACATGGTTTTTTTTTTTTTACTATGACACTTTAAAGAATGTTATGTAAATTTAAAATGTATTAAGTTCAAGAAAAAAAAATTGCTTGAAGTGGCCCACTCGGTGGTTGGCCCAGTCGGGGATCCTCGACAAGCTGACCTGGTCAGTCCGCCCCTGTAGTGTAGCGTTGTTCACAAAACGCTCTGCAGGAAATAAAGTAAACAAAAATTCAAACAAAGTCATACATATTAAAATAATATTAGATTTTCTATCATTGAGAAGGTCGCTTTCCAGTAATTCTTCCAGGGAGCTTTTATAGGTTTAACTCTTGAATACCATTTGTGTCACTCAGAGATTGTTAAGTAAATAGCCTGAAGATATATTTATAATGTGAAAGTATCTTTTGATATGGGAAGTTTTTCAAAAAGAGCATATCTTTTCAAAAAGTTTCTATGAAATCATATAATATATCGAGTTACTAAAATGTGTTTCAAGTACAAGGAAACAATGAACACTTACTAACTAAACATTAAGTTAGAATATGAGCATTAAATTTACGTAAAATGACATGGAGTTTACGTGCAAAAATTGCGCAGTCGCAACACTGTACGAACATCTCATACAAGATGCACCATCATAATATAGATTACACAATTTTTAAATATTTAATCCATATGAAAAGATTACTTCTTTAGTTAAGGCAAACCATTACTCTCAATCAGTTTTTTCTGTTCTGAAATTGCAGGCAAATCATTTTCTAAGTTATCTATATTGAATTTACCCCTTTTCTTATTATTCTCAGTGAAAACTTTGGGGGTGCGACCGCCCCCTCTTGACCCCCCTATTTGCCGCCCCTGGTATGTACGTATCTCGCATAACTGAAAACGGTATGCCGTAAAAGGTTGCAATTTGAATGTAGACTTTAAGTGCAGTCTAGTAGTGCACTTTCCCTTTTGATCCCATTCGAATTTTCCAAAAGGTGCCTTTTACACGTTTTGGGGAGCGAATCAGTATCAATTTCATTACAAGCTTGAGTAATGTTAAAATTTGTCAAGGTTATGGTCCCCAAGCCTATGTCGCCAACTTGGTGATGTATCGTCAAGTTGGCGACATAAATTTTCGAACAGGCAAAAAATAATAATTTTTCGAATCTGGTTTCAATTTAGTGCTTTTTGCAATATTTAGCGAGTAATCCATTGAATCATTTGAAAAATGTCAATATTTATAAAATGAATCTCTGTGAAAAAAAATTTTGCAAATAGGTTTGCAACAAACTATGGATGTAATTAATTAGTTAAAGTGGCTTACTCTAAGGCATTGCTATATTGTAGTTTTGCCTTATACACGCTCATACAGTTTTTATGCAATTTTAGATTTAGATCACAGACGATAATAAGAAGATCTTTCTTTACGATTGAAAGTGGATTTCTTTGCAACTTTGACCAAGCATGACGGCAATGCACAAAATAAAAAATTGTCGTCAAGATTTAAAGTGAGCCAAGTTAAGTACCACGGGGAAGTACACAACTCAAAAGTACATAAGTCTCTATCTATATGTTCATCATGCTTTCACGTGTGTAGAAAATGTTAGAGGCTATTCATTTAAGACGTATTGCTTCTAACGAACGTACATACACTGCTCGACATTGAAAATGCAACACCAAGAAGGAGTGGTCAGAAAATGATGAAATTTGGTAAAAAGACAGAGACAGGAAGGAATAGTAAATGACCTTAATTTCAAAATGATAGGCAGAATACAGAGCGAGAACGGCGTCGGCTCAGTAGGATGTAGGACCACCGCGAACAGCGATACACGAAGAAACACGTCTAGGCATGAGTCAATAAGGGTGCGGATGGTGTCCAGAGGGATGGCTCTCCATTCCCTTTCAACCATTTGCCACAGTTCGTCTTCAGAACGGTGCAGGGACAGAGTCTGCAAACGGCGTCCAATCACATCCTACACATGTTCGACTGGTAACAGGTCAGGAGAGTATGGTGGTCAGGGAAGCATCTGTGTGCCCTGGAGAGCATGTTGGCACATGCGAGCACTGTGTGGTCGGACGTTATCCTGCTGAAAAATTGCATTAGGTAGCCCTTGAAGGTAAGGGATTGCCACCGGCCGTAGCACATTATTCAAGCATCGTTGGACCGTCATAGTGCCCTGAATACGAACTAGAGGTGATATGGAATTGTACGCAATTGCGCCCCAAACCATTATACCACGTTGTCGTGCGGTGGGACGTTCCATGGTTACTGCCGGATTAGATCTGTCTCCACGTCGACGCCGCCACACACACATGAGGTGACTATCACTGGATAAACAGAAGCGGGATTCATCTGAGAACACGACATTTCGCCATTCTGTCATCCACGTCGCTCTAGTCCGGCACCATACTAAACGTTTGCTGTCTATGTTGTGGGATCAATGGCAGTCTTCTTAGCGGACGCCGTGATTGCAGACCACGTGCGATCAAACGACGGGAAATGGTTCTGGTTGGCACGGGAACATTCAGGGTATCTTGCACCTGCTGCAGAATCGAGGAACAAGAGACTTGTGGGACTGCTACAGCTTGTCGGTGGATGCGGCGATCCACGCGTTCTGACGTCACTCTAGCTGCCCCTGCACCCCTCAATCTTGCCACATTTCGTTGTTCCAACCATCTTCGGCACAGACGATGCACCGTGCTCGCATCCATGTGGGTATCAGCTGCGATTTGACTTACGGACCAGCTCCCCATCTCAGTCCGATCACCATACCGCTCGTAAAATCGTCGATCTGCTGGAAGTGTCTTCGTTGACGGCGGCTTGGCATTCTCTCGTGTTACACGTATCCTCCAAAACAAAAACAAAATTTCTTCGATAATTCTCCAGTCAGAAATAACGACTCGAATATTGCCCATTCTGCAGGTTCCTTCCCTTATATCTTACATCACGTGCGTCGGACATAACTCAGTGATGTACGTCTACTCTAAAATTTGCATAAATTTCTGAACACTCCTTCTTGGTGTTGCATTTTTAACGTCGAGCAGTGTATGTCCACGCATCCATTCTTTTGCACGATTAAAAACATCTATTTTTTTTATAGAAACAAGAAGTAGTGTAGTGTGCGCATCTGCTTTTTTTTAATTATGTAATGTTTGTTTACTTGCTATTTTTATGACCTTTTTCAAATAGAAAAAAAAAGCTTTGTTGATCACTGTATTGCTTACAAAGTAAGAAATTTATGGCGATAAGATTAATTTTGTCACAAATTTAACTGTTCATAAAAGTGTGAATCGATGAATGGAAAATGCAAAGGCAGAAAGCATAGATTTTTTTTTTTTTTTCAAATAATGTAAATGTCGAATAATTACCTAGTTCAATGTAACAGTATAAGTGCATTTTACTCACCAATTGATATAATAGTGCCGTTTATACAATTTCTCTGCGGCAAGTTAAACTTTATAGTTGGCTCGGTAGCAGTAGCACCAAATAGCAGTTTATTTCCACATTTAGCTGAAACATCTTTGCTGAACTTCACCTATATAAAATATTAAATAAGCTATGATGCTTAAGAAATTATTCATACTTCCAGAGTTACCTTTTTTTTTTTTTTTTCATGTTGAAATTAAAATTTTTAATGCGACGCAACCAACTTTCTTGCACAAAGTTTCCGTTTAGAAATTTCTGACAGAGTTGCAGAAAATATAGTTTTAACTTATAAAACATTTCATCTTCTTTTTTCTTCCATCTTCATTGTCCCAACACCTTGCTTCGTCTGAAAATTTCATCTTTTAAATCTTACCCGGACTTTCGTCAGAAACTATATCATTATTTTGAAATTTTTGTTATTTGTTCTTAACAAATATTTCGTTAGCTTTAGTCAAAATTTTTGTTTTCGTTTTATTATTGTAACTGCCGAATATTTTTACAGTATTTATCAAACCATTATTAATATCAATCTATTTCCGTTAGAAACATTCATATTAAGGCTCTCACTAGAACTTTTATTGCGTTTTTTTTACTTATGCGCCTTTTTCTGTTGGTCCCTTTGTTCGGTGAACAAGTGAGAGTTCAATGCATATGGCTTTCTCTGGGCAAAATATTTAACAATTTCTTCTCGATACGTACGCCTTTACAATCTCACAAAAAGATGAATGATTTTCAAAAAAGAAAATTACAGAATTTAATCACAAAAATTTCTAGTGAAGATGTGAGAAATTTTTGTTTGTCTTCTTCGAGACTTTCTTTGTAACGCACGTAGTATTCTAAATATTTTGAATGTAAATTAAAAAGCATACCAAACATGACAAACAATGTGTTCGTTCTAGCCATGATTTCATATTAACCGTGGTCTTATTAAGGGAGTTAAAATGTATATATAAATATCAGAGATGATTTTATTACTTACCTTGCATTGTGGCGTCACTTTATCAACGTACGTTGGAACCAATCCATCTTTTTTAAGATTGTAGCATTTTTTTACTGCATTTACATCGCACAGCAATACACACAGAAGAACCAACTTTGGCAAGAATGAGTGCAGCATAGTTGCTCTTCCCAGAACGATATTCAAATTAATAACCACGCCCAGATTCTTATTGAAAATCTATCGTTCGTGAAAGAGAACAGTGCTGGCTTAACTGAACAAATACAGCTTTTCCTTTTAAAATCGCATAAAAAACTACTTAAATCATCAGAACACGGTGAGAAACGGTTTAATTGAGATTATCGGTTTAAGATTATTTTTATCGCGACAGGTGTATGTTTGAGATTAGCAGTGAAAACGAGTTACAAAGCATTGCAATTTCTTTCTCTCAATGCTTCACCTTTAAATTACTCGTACATTAACTAGAACTTCCTAGTGAGAACTTCCTAAGTGATTGGTCAACTATTATCATCCAAAGATTATTTTTCACTTTTTAGTTCATTTTGCTACGAAAGCGTGTTTTTTTAGTTTTTTAAACTATTATTTATTTTTCTGTTTTTGTCTTATGTTGGAGAATTATCAGGCGACGAAATCATTTATAAAACGAGTGCAAGGTAATATCTTAAAGTTAAGACACGGGCACCCCGATGGGAAGCTACTGTGAGTCATCGATGTATGTTTGTGGAAATCATATTTATATTACTTTGAAAATTTGAGATGCATTTGAATAAAAGTTTTGTTCAACAATGGTCTGATCAGTAATGAATTTCCAATTGAAGGCTCACCTAAATTTTGGCATGAAATTAGTTAAAAACAATTATATTTCATGTTCTAATTACCTTGGAACATTGGAACAAATTTTGCCTGATGCAGAAAAATTAAAGGTTTTTGTAGATATTTTTAATTATTTTTGCGAGCATTTTTAATGTATTTTTTCAAATTTTTCCTTTTTCACATTGTTGGATTTATGCCAAAATATTGATTAAAATTGGAGGAAACTAACAATTAAAAGAGTTAATTAAATTATTTGATCATAGAATATTGCATTGTCATCGGGTCTGAGGTCGCGTGCCAAATTTCAAAAGAATCCGATCGCAGGAAGTGGGCGAAATTTGAGCTGCAAGATTCCGTTACAAGATACATACAGGTGAAGCTAGTAAAAGCGTGTTAAAAAATAAAATAATAGTTTAAAAAACTAAAAAAACACGCTTTCGTAGTAAAATGAACTAAAAAGTGAAAAATAATCTTTGGATGATAGTAGTTGACCAATCACTTAATTTTAATGTAATACAAAAAACCGTGGGGTGCTGTCTACTAACATTTTTGCTTGGACAACAAATGGTGGAAATTCAAGACAACTGATAAGAAGCCCCCCCCCCCACGCTTTTTTGTATTACATTAAAATTAAGTGAATGGTCAACTACTATCATCCAAAGATTATTTTTCACTTTTTAGTTCATTTTGCTACGAAAGCGTGTTTTTTTAGTTTTTTAAACTATTATTTTATTTTTCTGTTTTTTAGTCTTATGTTGGAGAATTATCAGGCGACGAAATTATTCATAACACGAGTGCGAGGTAATATCTTAAAGTTAAAACAAGGGCACCCCGATGGGAAGCTACTGAGTCATCGATGTAGTTTGTGGAAATCATATCTACATTACTTTGAAAATTTGAGATGCATTTGAATAAAAGTTTTGTTCAACAATGGCCTGATCAGCAATGAATTTCCCAATTGAAGGCTCACCTAAATTTGGCATGAAATTAGTTAAAAACAATTATATTTCATGTTCTAATTACCTTGGAACATTGGGACAAATTTTGTCTGATGCAGAAAAATTAAAGGTTTTCGTAGATATTTTTAAATAATTTTTGCGAGCATTTTTTTATGTATTTTTTGAAAATTTTCCTTTTTCACATTGTTGGATTTATGCCAAAATATTGATTAAAATTGGAGGAAACTAACAATTAAAAGAGTTAATTAATTAATTTGATTATAGAATATTGCATTGTCATCGGGTCTGAGGTCGCGTGCCAAATTTCAAAAGAATCCGATCGCAGGAAGTGGGCGAAATTTGAGCTGCAAAATTCCGTTACAAGATACATACATACATACATACATACATACATACATACATATATACAGGTGAAGCTAATAAAAGCGTGTTAAAAAAGAAACCAGTTCACCGTAAAAGCAAGGGAAAAAAAGAAAATCATATATTTGTACATACTTTTACATTTAATTTTCTTCAATTCATTTAGAAAACAATTTTTTACTTTCTTTGATATTGGATTTAAAACTTAGCAAGTTACTTTATAATTGGAGTAGTCAAATGTTTTGAAAACAGTTTACTGATGACAAAAACTTACGCAAGTTTAAAATCCATTATCAAAGAAAGTCAAAGAAACAGAAAAAAAAAGTGTTTTGACGGGTAAAGGTAGGACGGGTGAAAATTGCTTCTACTCTTCTACATTTGATCGAAGGCATTGCCTGTTTAGTGATATTTTTATAGTTGAAAATGTAACCCTAACTCCAGTAAATTAACCCTAAACTCCAGTAGGTAGCGTTCATTGTTGACCATTTTTTCGTTTCTTCATTCCCCTGAAATGACACAGTCTTACCAGTAAAACAGTTTTGTTACCGGATCGAGTTCAGCCTTGTCGCAATAAAGCCTTTCCCTGCATGTTAAATATTACCAAAACATATTATCAAATCATCATGTCGTGGCACGAGTTTCATTGTTCTAACACGCGTGTTACTCAATCATCGGCTATTATATATATGAGGATGATCAAATCCTATGTTTTTAAGCATGCTCTTTCAGAAAAAATACTTTTACAATGTTTAAAAACGACCCCATTTTACAAAAAACAGTATCAATATGAACTGTTTGTTTATTTTTCGCCGATGGCGGTGAAAAAGAAGATAAAATGATACCTTTCTTTTGTGGTTTCATAAAGTATTATGGAAGAACTACCCTCCTCCCAAAACCACATTTAAGAAATATTATTCATGATCATTCGAGTATAATGCAACAGTACAACTGTGGTTCAGAATCTTGCAGTGACTTTAGATTATATTTTTTTTTTGGAAATTTGGATCAAATATATTTTGAGAAAAAAAAAGTCATTGAAAAATGACAAACTCATGGTAAGACCCATTAGCACGACACTCTAAGCAACTGAGCTAATAAGGCTTCCCTCCTCGGGCGTTATACATTAAAACAATGCGTATTAAAAATCATAAAAACCTTTTTTTTTTTTTTTTTTTTCGAAAAACTACCAAAATGTTTTTGGTTTCTTTTCGACTGAAAGCAGTGAAAAAAAAATCTTTAAATCGTACCTTACTTATGAAATTTGATGAATTATTAATTAAGTTATTGCATTGGTCGCAAAAATACCTTTGAGGAATAATGTGTATGATTTATCTATACTGCCGTGTGCAGGTAAAGGGCAGTAACTGGAATTTTTTTTTTTTTTTTTTTTTTGGTACAAACTCGTTTATTTGGTTTCCGGTGAAAAAAAGGCGCGAAAAAGACGTCTAATTCCAACCTTTCCCCATAGTTAGTGTTGAATCCAAAACGCGTTTCTTCAATTATATCGAAAACTCATTCCTGCAGATACCTGCACACGGCAGTATACGTGTGTGTGTGTGTGTGTGTGATGATATATACTGTAGTGTGCATAAGATATCTCTAAATTTGCTCTGAGCCCCGACACGGAAGGGGATCATAAGTTTGACGTCTCTATGTATCTGTGTATCTGTCTGAGGCACTCTAGCGCCTAAGCGGATGGACCGATTTTGAAAAAAAAAATTGTTTGAAAGGAGAGTTGATCGAGAGTGTTCTTATCTAGGTTTCATCTTTGGATGACATTAACCAACAAAGATATTAACTAAAAACCTCTAAAATGTTTTTCACGATTTTTGCAGTGAAAACATAGTTAAAAAAATTTTAATTAAGTACTAAAATAAAGAGAAAAATTTTCCCGCTTCTGATATAATGTGCTTGGAACTTCCATGTTTCACAAAATTCGAATTATAACGTTTTTTAAAGCAGATTTTAATAACGGCAAAGCCTTTTTATTCACGCGATTGATAACCGAATTCATTGTTGGGCCGAGAAGAAATGAAGCGCAACAAAATTTTTATCTGTTGCCATTTTATATTTAATGGCAAATAAAATACTTCACATTGATTTTAATAACATAAGACTTTTAAAAGGATTTTCAATTTTCCTTCTTGATTCTACAGTTGCAACTCAGATGGGGGTTTTTAAAACATTTAATTTTATCGTTGCTTGTTATCCTTCACCATATAGTATCGGTGGAGGGGAGAGAGAAGAGGACATCAAAACAAATTTCGTGCTCAATGTCCTTAAAAGCATAGTCGGGCCACGGTTGGGAGGGAAAATTTACGTAAGGTCAAAGGACTTTTTTCAAACTCATAGAACAGACACACACACATAGCTGTGCGGGTTCAGCAAGTTACATGCATAAATGTTTGAAAACACTCGAAATGTCAGCTGAAATCGAGGCATATTTAGCTTAAAACGCTTCTGTCAGAGAATTTTAGTTTCTAATTAAAGGATTATAGAACTTTAATCACGTAATTGGAGAGGAAATATCATTAGTGATTTGATCTCTTTGATCAAAATGAGCTTTCAATTCTTTTAAATAGAAAGAAAGGACAGGGATACACAATAAATATTTCTTTAATATTTTATAAATTGCAAAGGCAAACTAGAAAAGTTCTAAACATGTTTCTTTCTTTTGACTCGAACTTTCATAAAAAATATTTATAGCTAAAATGTATCACTGAAAGTATGACTGCATAGGACTTCCAAACAATGCATCTGGTAGATTTCTAACATTCCAATTAAAATCGAACAAGGAAAATAAAAATACTAACAGAATCTACAAAGATCTCTTTGATTACATTTTCCTAAGTTTTGCAAAAATTGGAGACCTTCGAGAAATGTTTTGAATTTTTGAAATTAAGGAAAGATAAGAAATAACTGTGCTACTTCATCTAGAAATTCTGTGCATTTTCTCAATAGAAAACAAGACATATTTTTAAACACTTTAGTTTCAGAAAGTGAAGAGACACAATTTATTTCGCAAACATAAAATCTGTCTCAATAAAATTATTATTAATCAAGTGAAATATCAGCAACAGTAAGTTTGTTTCATCGACTGAGTCAGAAGTTTTAAGTTATTAAAAAGATTCATCTTACTTGTTGCTGAAGTTGTTTTTTGATAAATTTCAAAAGAGTTTATACAGGGTGTTCCGTTTTAACCTGCAAAAAAACCTCTATTTTCGCAACCGTTAGTCCTAGATGCATACTTCCAATTTCAAAAATGTTCAAAATCAGGTGCGGAGTTAAGATATTGAAAGTTTGAAGTAAAAGTAAAAATGAGTCAAAAAAATACAACATTTAACTTTTTATACTGGCCCTATGTCCCCTAACTTATGTTTAGAGAAATAATCTCCATTGAAAATTAATGCAAACACAAAAAAAAAACTGGACACTTGTGCGACCAAAACTCAAGGAGATAAATTCCAGTTCAAAGTTTTAAGGGACCATACAGAAGATGAGATTAGAACTTATCACCCTTTCAAAAGAATGACAAGTTGTCAAAGTTAAAATTAAAATAAATAATAAAAAAAAAAGGTATTTATATTCTTCATTGCTATTCAAAAATTCATGCAAATGTTATGCCATGATACGCAAAATCACACTGCAAAACCTCGAACAATTTGAACTGGAATGTATGCACACATATAATTTTAAACACTTGTAAATCGTTCCCAATATTAGCAGCCCTCATGCACCCACAAACCAAGAAGGATGTGTTAAAGAGGAGAGAACCTTTTACACAAGATTTCTCATACGCTTTTCTTTTTAAACGTCAAACACAAACATCTTTTTTTGTTTACAGACATTTCAAAAATAGATTCATCACTGAATATAATACTTTTCCAATGTTGTTGCCCCTGTTTGAGCTTCTTTTTGCTACAGGATAGTCGTGCACGTTTCTGCTTCATGTTTATCTTTGGTCTTACTTCGTAGATCCTCAATTAAAATTGCAGTTTATGCAACCGTGCAAGTGTAGTTGACGTGGATGAGATAACTATGCATTCTGTACAACACTTATGGACATAAGAAGCATTTTTCAACATTTATTTTGGACAAATTACTTTAATTTGGGTTCATCTCTTCCAGGTGTTACAATTTTTCTACTTCGTTTACTTCGGTTACTTTTTATTTGGTCAGTCCTTCTATATTCTGTTAAAATCTTACATACCATAGCTTATAAAAGGTTCATTTGAATTGAGTTAGATAGATTTTTTCTAACTTTAAGAAGTGATACAATATGTAATTTCGTTTTTTTCCAATTTATCACCTTGACGACCCATTTTGAGCAGTAAAAGGCTTTTAAAAGAGCGTAAAATTATCCGAGCGCCAAGCTCCATACTTGTGACAAACTATAGGGTAACAGGTATGAAAATATTTTCGCTACTTTTTAAAATTCACATTGAAGGAATAGATTATTCTAATTTTTTGAACATATAAAAAATCTATCTATTTCTCCAATGTGTTAATGATCCATAAATTAATAAAATAATATCTGAAAAGTTGTTTAAATTGATTTACCCATTCATGAATAATGAGTTTTTGTATTTTTAATTTGCATGCGTTCATTTTTCTTGACTCAGGGACAAGTTTTGTTCGAACAGTTCTGATATTCTATTATTTTGAATTTGTTTAGTATTATTTTCAGTTAATACTGAAAATACTGGTATTTTCCTCAGCAAATACCAGTATTATGAAATTGCAAAATTGCTCGAAATACCGGTATTCGGTATATCGGTATTACAATCCCTAGTAAAGTGGCTTAAGTCACAAATGTGCTGCGTTCGATATCTCGGTGAATATTGGTCACACTCATTTCAAACTATTCGTGTTGGAAATGTTTTGCAACGGAGATTATTTCTCTATGTATAAGGTAGGGGACCTGGGGGCCGTATAAAAAGTTAAATTTCGTATTTTTTGACTCATTTTTATTTTTGCTTCAAACTTTCAATAATCTTAAACTCTGCATCCGATTTTGAACATTTTTGCAATTGGAAGTGTGCATCTAGGACTAACGGTTGCGAAAGTAAAGGTCTTTTTGCAGGTTGAAACGGAACACCCTGTATATGTTCCATATACAAATCCACAGTTTACGTCGATTCTCGACCAAATTTGCAGGGAGGTACTTGGGTACACGAAAAGGAACGTCGGAGGGGGGTTTCAAACGCCACAAAAGTACTAAACCGTTCGAATATTTATTTTAGGGTCCAAAAATGGAATGAAATGGCTCTTTCTACCCGAAATAATTAATCGATTTGCTTGATTTAAGTCTCATTCGAAAGCTAGCGAAAAATGCCTTTAAAGTTGATTTTCTTCCTTTCGAATTTAAAAAAAAAACAAGGCTGTAAAATCACCTAGAAAAAGTTTATAAGCATTTTTAAGTCTAATGGAACATCCATGTCAAATCGGAAATTTATCGTTTGCCAACGAGTTCAATTTAAATAATTAGCGTGAAGAAAGATATGTTGCTATTCTTTTTCTCAAATGTGAGAACAAATAAAATTCTTGCTTTTGCTTTGAGGTAAAATTTTACCCTTTTGTTTTTTTTTCTGCCAACAGAAGATAATCAAGGATTTTAGTTGAATAAATGGAGGGTTGTGTTTAATTTATTCTGAACTTTTAGATTTGCCGTTAACGGAATGTAAGAATTATTATTTTGACAGGAAATTCTGCAGTATTTTTTTTTCTTTTATTTAAGCCTAATTGTTGAACATCCGTCACATGACATCACTTTTATTTTCTAGGTAGACCGTGCAAAGCCGTGCGACGCAGCTAGTAATCAATAAAATCTAAATTATGTACAAATGTTATTAGAAAAACTTTTGTAGGTTAAACTAATAAAATAATGTTTCATCAAATTAAAATATTGAATATGAAGGAACGTTAATTATAAAATAAGGTGAAAGCATGGATATGAAGGGAAAAAAAACTTTTAAACTGATGACTTAAGTCAGGGAAAGCTTAAAAAGCCAGTCTTATTCGATAAGTTTCAAACGCCCAAAACTCAAAAATTGTTATTACTAAAATTCAGTCAATTAATTTGATATTTACGCTGCTATGTTAACAGTTTTTAATTACTAAAATTCATTATAATTTTTGGCAATAATTAAAAAGCTTGTCTCCCGCAAGAGAGAGTAATTACAACAAAAGCTTATAAACAACATTAAATTTAAATTTTTTTAAAAACCTGACCCTGATTGACGATTTTGTATTAAGATGAATTTCGCGGGTCAGATAGTCAGAGCACACACAAAATTTAAAGGCATTTAATTTTTTCTAGATGGCATGTGAGAAACACGGAAGTGAAAAGATAAACACACCTAGTAACATTTTAATAGTCACAAAAGCAAAATCAAAGTGGGAAATTGAAAATCATTTTAAAAGTCTTTCATATATACTAAACTTGCTTACGAATACATTCCTTCTAGTCGGTAATTTGATTTTACATTTGAGGCAGTAAGAAGCAAAGGGATGTACGTGGACATTTTCAAATTTTGAGTAAAAAGCATTTAAAGATAAGGTCCTAGGTAGGCTTTCATTGATTCTTTTTTTCTAAATCGTGTTGTACAGTAGCACTTACCAGGGTTACTAGTAGGGGAAAGTGGGGCAACGTGAAATAATTAAGATAACTTACTTTTTTCAAATTAAGCTGGCTGGAAAATTGATCTAAAAACTATGATACATCAAGAAAGAACAATATATTTAAAATAAAACTTGCATTGAAACATTATTTTTTATTTTTGGCAATAAGTTTGTAGTGCCATAAAAAGGGTGAACATTTTTCACTTCTTTTTCTCATGGGGCATAGTGAAAAATAAAATATTTGTCTAATGAAATATTTTCTATTCAATTATTAAAGATATTTTTGGTCAAATAAATGAGTAACTGAAAGAATGAATAAATAAATGAAACAATAAACAAATTAAATGAACAAATTAATGCGAAAAAATAAATCAGTTAATAAAATAAAGAATGAATAAGAAAATAAGTGAATGAAGGCATAATTATTAAATGAGGGAACCTAAATGAGAAAAAACTAATAAATGAAAGTGTTTTGATAAAAGATTGAATAAGTAAATGAAATGAACTATTTCACTTTGCCCCGCATGCACAACACTAATTGTACAAAGCATTAAAAATAAAAAATAAGCTTAATATTTAAAAAATACAATACTGCACTGAATATTAGAGGATCTCGATTAATAATTAAAATGCTAATAACAAGAACTTCATCATTAATTTAATAATAACAAAACTTATTTTTCATTTACAACAAAATATTTTAATGTGAGTATCAATTTTTGAAAATTGCTTGTATTATCATATTCTTTGATTTTCAGAGGTAATTTTTTCTCGATTGGAATAGACTACGTGTGTTATTACATAGTTTAAATATTACTAGATAGATGAAAGCAAAGTATATACATATTGTTACAAATTCTGTAAATAGTAATTATTGTAGTAACGTAACCTGTAAATAGTTTCCCGTAATGAATATACAGCTCCTATACATTCGGTTGAAGTATATGGTCCCCCTATTTTTCATTGATAACATTCGTGAATGAATAAAAAGGAGAAATAAAATAACGGTCTACTATTTTCGAGAAACATTTGGAATCTTGTGGAATATTTGAGAGTTCTCTTTCGGTGTGTATAAAAAGCGTTATGCATGATAAAGAGTTCAGTTTCGATTGAGAATTTGTACTGAGAGTGTATTGACTCTGTTTATTGCGAGGTATTTCACTGTGTTGTTTTTCGTATTTGGAAGTAAATACGTGTGTAACCGTTGAGTTTACGGTGTTGTGTGATATTTGCTTAATTGCTGATGATTAATTTAGCAGTTGTTACCGATCTTTCCTGTACATTGTGTAAATAAATTTCCTGTGCTTTTAATTAAGAACTGTGTCGTCCTTTCAAGAAAGTTGGAAGTCTCGCCGGATCCGTGACAATTGGCGCCCAACGTGGGGCTTCTTCAGGACTTTCTTGGAGTAAGTGTGACTTTGGACATTTTTTCATAAAGACTTTTTGAATTTGAACTTTATTTTTATGGTGATTACTCGCGCAATGGATGAACAATTAAAAAAACTTCTTGACGCAATCAACTCTGTGAAGAGTGATATGGCGGCTAATCAAGAACCATTAAAAAATGACATTGCGGCTAATCAAGAACAATTGAAAAATGATTTGGCGACTAATCAAGAACAATTGAAAAATGAATTGGCGGCTAATCAAGAACAATGGAAAAGTGATTTAATGGTGCTGAAAAATGATTAAGCTTCTAACCAAGAGGAAATTAAAAACGACCTTACTTCGGTAAAGACTGATGGAAAATAATTTAATGAGACAGAGCATCGAGTTGATGCTTTTGATGAAAAATTTGAAACAGTAGAAAACTGTCTCGCAACAGTTGAAAATCATGTGGATGAGAAAATTAAAACCTTGGAAAGGAGATTGGCGACCGCGGAAAGCAGCTCTGTACAGTTTGGCGCTACCACCTCGGTTGCTCGACCGTCCATTAAACTTGCCACATTTGATGGGTAAACTTCGTGGCAGGTTTACAAAACTCAATTCATGATAGTGGCGGAAGCGAACGGATGGGACTCTGTTACCAAGGTCTGTCATCTTGCAGCATCCCTGAGAGGTGACGCAGCGGACATTCTCCAGACCCTTCCGGATAGCCAGCGCCTGGATTTCGCCGCCCTAACATCTGCGTTGGAGCTTCGCTTCGGTGGGAAGTGCCAGAAAGATTTCAGCTGACTCCAGTTGAAGTCCCGTTTCCAGAAAACCGGGGAAACCCTGCAAGAGCTAGCGGTGGACGTCGAGAGACTGTCTCATCTTGCGTTTTGCGACTGTCCTGCGGATGTTCGAGACAACCTGAAACTCAACTACTTTATCGACGGAGTTCGGAATCCTGAGATCCAGAAGGCCCTCCGGATGGCGAATGTAAACGACCTGAAATCCGCTTTGGTATATGCGATGAGATACGCGGCCGCCCAAGAAGCAACCCGTGTGGATCGCCATCTAATCCGGACTCAGGAAGCTGATGAGTCTGATTCCAGGTCGTCCCACCTCGCTGAACTTGAGAGACAACTCGGTGACTTGGTAAGACATCTGAACAGCTTAAGAGCCAATGTCTGTAAGAATCAGGCAGTTTACGGCATTTGTGATTGTTGACGTTTTTAATTTTTCTTATTTTAACATATGTTGTTCCTTATCATGAATGTAATATTTGTGCAAAATATGCGCTTTGTCTGCTTTACCGTTTTTGAGAAATTAAATTTTTAAATTTAGGGGGCGTGGCACATTTTTGTGTGTTTTTCAAATTTGCAGATTTTAAAGTTTTTGTTGCTTTAAGTGCCCCTATAATGACATGGATTTTAAATTCTATACTATTATATGGTCTTCTTAGATACTATTACAGCTGTCAAATCGGTGTCACTACGAGGGCGACGGCCACAAACTCCGTTTAAAAATGACCAAAAATGAATTTTTTTACTACATTCAATGCCAATTTTCTCAAAGCGCCTTCATGATGACACCAACTTTTTTACATAAATTCCTAGCTACACTTGCATACATCAAAAATATGTAATAAAATTGGTGTCACTATAAGGGCGCAAGAAGATATTGGAACTTTTATGTGATAAATTTCACAAAAATGCAAATGTTTAAAATCTAACTTCTACTCTCGCCCTCATAGCAGAGATCTGAAACTAATTAAGTTTGATAACCAACATGTTCGTCTAACATATGAAATAAAAAAATCGGTGTCACTCCTATTACTTTTGGAAATATAATCATTCGAAATTCGTATGTTATGGAGTTATTTAAAAAAAGAATTTTCTAATTCGAATGGCTTTTTGCGCGGTTTGTTTTAAACTTTAATATAAAATTACAGTAGTGACGCCTAAAATAATATGTTTCTAATGCTTTTTATAAAAAAAAAAGCTTTATAAAAAGCATTAGAAACACAGTAAATCGATATAGGTACAGATGGACGTATTGTGTAATGTGCATTATGGCTAAAATAGTCGTACTAATATTCATATTTTTCCAACCATACTAATTTTTTATCTGTTATTTATATTAAAAATGCAACTATTTATAACATAATGTCTTAAATAGCGATGAACATAATGTATTATACAGCGAGCTTTCAGAATCTGAAACATAATTTCAAGATGACGTTGACTAAAACAAAGAAAACATAAAAAATCAAATCACCTAGTTTCAGAAAGACGGTCATCTCTTATTGATATCTGGTAATTTTGTAGCACTAAAGCTTGGGAAAACATGGTATCCCGAAGAAATAGTAGAAGTTGACCATTTTCTAATCTGAATACAACTAGCACCCTCATAGAAGAGATCTGAAACTAATTAAGTTTGATAACCAACACGTTTGTCTAACATTTGAACTAATAAAATTATTGTCACCCCTACTACTTTTAGAAATATAATCATTCGAAGTTAGTATGTTGTGGTGCATTTTTTTCATTTATTATTATTATTTTTAATTTATTTTATTTGTTTATTTATGTATTTTGTTAATTTAATCTTATCACACCCAGATAGTGTTTTGACCATTACAAAGAAGCAACGTTTAACATAAACAGCTTTTGGCAGTAAGAGCGTCTTTATGTTGAATAGAAAATGTTCGTTTTGATATTGGTACAGGTGGATCTATTGTGCGTAATATGTTTAGATTATCATACCAATACTCGCCTTTTTTCCAGTCAAATAAATTTATTTATTCCAATCCTTCTTGAGATACATTTGACCTTTACTTGCAAATGGTCAACTTCTACTATCTCTCTGGGATACCATGTTTTCCTAAGCTTTAGTGCTACAAAATTACCAGATATCAATAAGAAATGACCGTCTTTCTGAAACTGGGTGATTTGATTTTTTATGTTTTCTTTGTTTTAGTCTACGTCATCCTCAAATTATGTTTCAGATTCTGAATGCTCGCTATATAATACATTATGTTCATCACTATTTAAGGCATTATAGTATAAATAATTGCATTTTTAACATTAATAACAGATAAAAAATTAGTATGGTTGGAAAAATATGAATATTAGTACGACTATTTTAGCCTTAATTCACATTACACAATACGTCCATCTCTACCTATAACGATTTACTGTGTTTCTAAAGCTTTTTATGAAACTTTTTTTATAAAAAGCATTAGAAACATATTATTTTAGGTGTCACTACTGTCATTTTATATTAAAGTTTAAAACAAACCGCGCAAAAAGCCATTCGAATTAGAAAAGTATTTTTTTAAATAACTCCATAACATACTAATTTCGAATGATTATATTTCCAAAAGTAATAGGAGTGACACCGATTTTTTTATTTCATATGTTAGACGAACATGTTGATTATTATCAAACTTAGTTTCAGATCTCTGCTATGAGGGCGAGAGTAGTAGTTAGTTTTTAAACATTTGCATTTTTGTGAAATTTATCAGATAAAAGTTCCAATATCTTCTGGTGTCCTTATAGTGACACCAATTTTATTACATATTTTTGATGTATGCAAGTGTAGCTAGGAATTTATGTAAAAACGTTGGTGTCATCATGAAGGCGCTTTGAGAAAATTGGCATTGAATGTAGTAAAAAAATTCATTTTCGGTCATTTTTAAACGGAGTTTGTGGCCGTCGCCCTCGTAGTGACACCGATTTGACAGCTGTAATAGTATCTAAGAAGACCATATAATAGTATAGAATTTAAAAATCCATGTCATTATAGGGGCGCTTATAGCAACAAGAACTTTAAAATCTGCAAATTTGAAAAACACGCAAAAATGTGCCACGCCCCCTAAATTTAAAAATTTAATTTCTCAAAAACGGTAAGGCAGACAAAGCTCATATTTTGCACAAACATTACATTCATGATAAGGAACAACATATGTGAAAATAAAGAAAATTAAAAATGTCAACAATCACAACCTGCCTGATCCTTACAGACAATAGTTCTTAAGGGGGTCCGGGACACAAAAATCCTCAAATTTTGCAAATTTTTTTTATAATTTGAAAAATTGCTCCGTTTTTTTCTGCTTAAGAGGACGTTTGAATCTTGTTTCTACCTTAAATAGAACGAAAATTATAGTTATTTTTGTTGCATGCATCTAACGAATGTGTACATAACTTTAAAACTTTAAACGCGTTTTTCTCCATGATGCAATTTTTCCCGATTTCTTGCATTCAAACTCTTATAAGTCAGGAACCGATAGAGATAAAGTAATGAAACTTGGAGCATATCTTTTTCAAGCAATTTACTTTAATTTTTATTCGGCGAATTTGAAAAAAACGTTTACTTCAAAAATTATGATTTTTTTTAAAAAAAGTATCTTCGAATTTTTCGAAATTTTTCTTCAAATATTTTTTATTTTTTATTGAATCAATATTTTTAAAATCGCCGAATAAAAATTAAAGCTTAGATATTTGTGCATACTTTTTTGAAAAAAAATTGAAAATTGACCAACAATATTTTGAGTTATAGCAATTTAAAGCAACCCCATTTTTTTGAAAAAAACTAATTAAATTTAAATAAAAAAATAATTTTTTTTCATATTTATGTTATGATTTTGCTTATTAAATAAATGATGAATCAGTTCAAAAAATTTCAAAACTCTAAAGTACATAATAAAAAAAATTTCAAAATGTGTCCCGGACCCCCTTAACAGCTCAAAAGAAACAAGAGCAGAAGTGCTGGAAATGCGGTAGTGAAGGGCACCTGCGAAGGAGTTGTCCGGCTCGCCAAGCTACGCGAGGGAAGGAAATAACCACCACCTGAGCTCTGCAGATTTCCTCTTCTAGTAGCGGCAGTAATGGACTTTTCATTTACGCACATGTAAATGGGAATCCCTGCAGACTGATTGTCGACACTGGAGCCAATGTGACAATCATTAGGACAGATGTGGCTCGTGAATTTGGATTGAAACTGTTGTGGACCTCGCCACGCGTAAGTCTCCAGACTGTGACAGGTGACAAAATCGAGATTGAAGGTAAAGTGGATTTGGAAATAGTGTTTGGGAATGCCATCTACCATCATACGGCATTCGTCGCTGATATCACGGACCCCTTCATTCTCGGATTGGACTTTTTAAAGAAATATGACTTCACCCTGGACTTCAAGTCTAATGAACTGCACTCGATGAGAGAAGACATAGCCATCTTCAACGCTGAAAATGATGTAAAATCCGCTCATCAAATAATAGCCCAAACAGATTTATCGATACCCTCAAGGTCAGGATCATTAATACCTGGCTCCATTGAAGAAAGCAATAGTTTTCGATTTGGACTCATTGAATACCCTAACCTAAGCAATAACCTAAAAGGAGTGCTGGTAGCATCTACGCTTGTGGACCTTTCTAAGGATGTAATTCCTGTGAGAGTCGCCAACGTGAGTGAAAGGCCAAGGAATATCCGGAAAGGTGAAGTGTTAGCAACTTGTAATCCAGTAAACTGCATCATTAGAAAAATCAATTCCCCCGAGACTGTGTCTTCTGAGTCCTTGACATCGAAGTTAATTGGGAGTGCGCCATTATCGAAAGATCAAAGAACTGCTGCGGAACAATTGGTGGACGACTTCAAGCATCTGTTTTCATCTACATCGGAGGATGTTGGCTGTACGAATTTAACGCAGCATAGGATTTACACTGGAGAACACCCTCCTATTAAACAGCATCCAAGACGACTACCGTTCACCAAGAAGGAAGAGGTTCAGACCCTCCTGAAAGAGATGAAGGAGAATGATGTAATCGAACCTTCATCCAGTCCTTGGGCCTCTCCCATCGTCTTAGTCCGAAAGAAAGATGGCTCCACCAGATTTTGTGTCGATTACCGACGGCTGAATGAAATCACCAAGAAAGACAGTTACCCTCTTCCACGGATAGACGACACCTTGGACACTCTTTCCGGACACAAGTGGTTTTCGACCCTGGACTTGAAGAGCGGCTACTGGCAGGTTGAGATATACACCCTGATGACCGAGAGAAGACAGCGTTTACAACTGGACAAGGCTTATGGCAGTTTAAAGTGATGCCCTTCGATCTCTGCAATGCACCAGCTACGTTCGAGCGTCTTATGGAGACAGTGTTAAGAGGACTCTCTTACGGATCCTGTCTGGTCTAATTAGACGATATCATCATCGTGGGACGCAGCTTCGAAGAACATCTGGCTAATCTTAGGAAGGTGCTGCAAAAACTTAAGGAAGCCAATCTGAAGTTAAGCCCGTCCAAATGTAATTTGTTCCGCCGAGAAGTGAACTACCTTGGTCACATCATCTCTTCTGAGGGTGTACAAACCGATCCAGAAAAGGTATCTGCGGTCAAGAGTTGGAGTCGTCCCGAAAACATCCATCAGCTCCGAAGTTTCCTGGGGCTCTGCACATCCTATAGGAAGTTTGTGAAGGGTTTTTCCAACATTGCACGACCTTTGCATAAGCTGACGGAGAGCAAGCAAAAGTTTGTATGGTCCAAAGAATGCGAAGATGCATTTCTACGACTGAAGGAGCCTTAAACATCAACGCCTATTCTCTCATATCCTCAGCCTGGAAAATCCTTCATCCTCGACACTGATGCGAGCCACGAGGGCATCGGAGCATGTTTTATCCCAAGAAATTGACGGCAATGAACATGTCATCGCTTACTGGAGCAAATGCTTATCAAAGTCGGAGCGAAATTACTGCGTCACCAGAAAGGAGTTACTGGCCATAGTGAAAGCTGTAGAACACTTCCATCATTACCTCTACGGCTGGAAATTTCTGCTTCGGACAAATCACGCCTCGTTAACTTGGCTTTTGAACTTCAAAAATCCGGAAGGCCAGATAGCCAGGTGGATACAGCGACTCCAGGAATATGACATGGAGATCAAGCACCGAAAAGGGTTGTCTCACGGTAATGCAGACGCTTTATCAAGGAGACCCTGTCCTGAGAACTGCAATTATTGTTCCCGAATCGAGAAACAGTATGGAACGACTAGCCCTACTGCCTATCAGGTGACAGTGACTCCAACATCATCAGAACCTGATCCATGGAGTGACGACCAAGTTCGAAAAGATCAACTTGAAGATCCCGACATAAAACCAATTTTGGAGTTCATGGAGAGTGACAGTCGGCGACCTAGCTGGCAGGACGTTTCCATCTTCAGTCCTGCAACAAAAAGATACTGGACTTTACGGAACTCACTCCATTTACGGAACGGCGTGCTACACCGAAAATGGGAATCTGACGACGGCAAAACATTTAGGTGGCAGTTACTGGTTCCCCGATCAAGGATTTCAGATGTTCTGAAAGAAATACATAGTAGTGCGACTGGAGAACATTTTGGTGTCTTGAAAACCCTCAATAAAGTTCGGGAGCGCTTCTTCTGGAGCAGGGCGAAGGATGACGTGGAGAAGTGCTGCCATTCTTGTGACGCCTGTGCTGCTCGTAAAGGACCGAAGAAAAGTAGCAGAGGGAAGCTACATCTGTACAACGTTGGAGCTCCTTTCGAAAGAATTGGGATCGACATCCTGGGTCCTCTACCAAGAACTGCTGATGGGAACAAATACATTCTTGTTTCCATCGACTATTTCACCAAATAGCCCGAAGCGTATCCCATTCCAGATCAAGAAGCTACCACCGTAGCAGAGACTCTAGTCCAACATTGGATCTCGAGATATGGAACACATTTGCAGATTCATTTCGATCAAGGGAGAAATTTCATCTCTGCTGTGTTTAAGGGCCTATGTCAAATTTTCGGAATTGAGAAAACTAGGACAACACCACTACACCCACAATCGGACGGCATGGTGGAGAGATTTAACCGCACAATCCTGAATAATCTCTCACTTATGGTCTCCAGAAATGAACAGGATTGAGACAAGAAGCTACCTTTGTTCCTGCTGGCCTACCGCAGTGCTGTCCACGAGACTACCGGATATGCCCTATCTCAGATGCTCTTCGGATGAGAGCTTCAGCTACCTTGTGATCTCGTCTTCGGTCGTCCTCCGGATGCGCCTGCATCGCCTGAAAAGTACATCCAGGATCTCCAAGCCAGGTTGGAAGACGTTCATAACTTCGCACGAGAGCGAATCAACATCGCGGCGGAGAAGATGAAGACCCGATACGACACAAGGTCTACTGGACATGAATTCAACGAAGGCGACAAGGTTTGGTTATGGAATCCCATCCGACGGAAATAAAAGGTCTGTCACCCAAATTGCAGTCGCATTGGGATGGGCCCTACAAAGTCCTTAACCGACTAAATGACGTCGTAGTGAGGATCCAAAAATCACCTAATGCAAAACCTAGGGTTGTACATTATGATCGGTTAGCCCCATACTATGGCCATAGTTCATGAGTATTACGTAAACAACCATGGTTGATTACCTAAAAGTTGTAGATATTTTTTTTTTCTTTTAATGTTTAGTAATATTTCTTGTCATTATTGTGTTTCCTATGCATTATTGGTTATTATTTAATGTGTGTATTTGTGAACTTGTGATAGAAGTTTGGCACCCTTTCAGGGGATTGTACTGCCCGGGACGTGCAGTCCTTAGGAAGGGGACAATGTTACAAATTCTGTAAATAGTAATTATTGTCGTAACGTAACCTATAAATAGTTTCCCGTAATAAATATACAGTCCCTATACATTCGGTTGAAGTATATGGTCCTCCTATGTTTCATTGATAAGATTCATGAATGAATAAAAAGGAGAAATAAAATAACGGTCTACTATTTTCGAGAAGCATTTGGAATCTTGTGGAATATTTGAGAGTTCTCTTTCGGTGTGTATAAAACGCGTTATGCATGATAAAGAGTTCAGTTTCGATTGAGAATTTGTACTGAGAGTGTATTAGCTCTGTTTATTGCGAGGCATTTCGCTGTGTTGTTTTTCGTATTTGGAAGTAAATACGTGTGTAACCGTTGAGTTTACGGTGTTGTGTGATATTTGCTTAATTGCTGATGATTAATTTAGCAGTTGTTGACGATCTTTCCTGTACATAGTGCAAATAAATTTCCTGTGCTTTTAATCAAGAACTGTGTCGTCTTTTCAAGAAAGTTGGAAGTCTCGCTAGATCCGTTACAATATATACATTTTTAATTCCTTTTCTCGTTTTATGCACGAATTTCTCCAATTTAAAGAAAAAAAATACAGTTCAAAGTGAAATAGCCAAAAAAAAAGGAGCTTAAATCTGCTTTGTGTGCAAAAATAACTTTACAATAAATACTTTGTGCTGACAGAGTGGTGTTGTGGTTAGACGCTGGTCTCTTATACCCAAAGGCACAAGTTAGGTCCTGGCTCCAGTCGGTGGATTTTCAAGATGCGTCGAAATTCTCGTGGCAATGGCATCTCACCGATTGTGGTGCCACGTGAAAGAGTGGTTGCTATGCCGGCGGATCGCACTGGGTCTGCAGAAGGCAGTGTTTCTACCGCAGCCCCATTGGAAAGAATAAATACTTTGTGTACAAAACCGGTCCGTACTCCTCGAAGTAAATTAATTTGCAACGTAACTTCTATGTTCTTTCGAAATCATTAAGTTTTATGATCATATAAGTATTTTATTATATTATTTTCTAATCCATTTTTTATTTACTTCACTTATTGCATATTGTTTGAGAAACGATAATCTAAAATTTATTAAAATCATAATAATATGCGTGTTCATTCGGTTTAAAACATTTTTAGGAATTTAAAATTCCTTTGACTAAAACGTATTCTTCATCCATATGAAATTTTTAAGAACTGCTTTCATTCCAAAACAAAATATTTTTAATATACATTGTTTTTGCATCTCCAACAATTCGTCCAAGAAATTCCTTTCCTTGTCATTTCATTTTCAAGAACCGGGGAAAAGAAAGAAAGACAGAACTTGATTTTGATTGAAGTAGTAGTTTAAAAAAAGTAGTCGCATTCCGTAGATTTTTTTTTATTTTTTTTTTCATGTAAAATGATTGCGTTCTTCTTTAAAAGCTTGGAATATTTTTCTGAGACATATTTCACATTTTTCTTTTTAAACTTTCATTACTTTACGTACCCGATAGCAATTAAATTCTTACTGTAGAAGAAATTGTAATGAAAAAAATGCGATTTTTTATGCTGTATAATCTTGGAGAGGGGGGGGGGCAAGATTTTATTCAAGTAATTGTTTCAAGAATTTTAAATAAAATAGAAGCACTGCAAATGTAACAAAACTCATTCCTATAGATTTAGATCAGTTTTACAGTCGGTGCTTCGTCAGCCCCTCAGGAATTCACGAGGGGTGGAAAGGGGGTTCGCGAAAATAAAAAGGAAAGCAGGATTTTAAATCACAGACGTAAAACAATAACTTAATGACATACTTTATATATTTACTGGAATGTCAATAATTTGAAATTAAAATTAGAAATACCATTAAATTTAATTCTTTATATGATTTATATTTTGAATTCTTCTCGATTTCATGAAAGTAATTAAAATTCCTTGATAATTTAAACTCCTTTAAAAATTCTTCACTTTTATTCCTAATCCCTTAACCTTTTTGCCTGTTTTCTAAATCTGTACACCATTTCTTTTAAAGCAGTTTACACATTTTCAACTATTGATCATTTTATATTTAATTCAGTGTTGTGTTTCTCCATAGGTTGGAGAAATAATCAAAATCTAAAATTACCAAGAGTTGATATGAGCAATCTCATACTTTTGCCGACCTTAAAATGCAGAATTTTGTATATTGTCTTCCAAATTTTCTTCGGGAGATAACCCCCCGGACCCCTAAAATTGGAGGCATTCTATACCTCACATAAAAGGTCCCTGTGCCACTCTCTAGGTCCTGATACCCTTCCTCTTCCATGGTGAATCGAAAAAAGACAGCGGGAACATCAAAAAACAAAAAGAAAAAAAATATTTAAACTAGTATGTTGTGGCCATCACGAAACTATCTTCTCTATCTTTCTTATAATTCTGATCCCTGCCTATGCTTGACGAGGAAGCAATATTCCCAACAAAAACAAAATTACACACCTCCAAAACTTGACGATCATCCCAATTCCCGATTTATCTCAAAAGCAAAGCATAGAATGAAAATTGAAAATTATTTTTAAAGCCTTGCTTGAAATAATCACAAACATTTATTTGTTAACAAACACAAGATGGCAACAGTTAAAAAGTTTAAATCACTGCGATTTTCTGGTTATTTTCCGACAATTAAAATTATGCGAAATATATAAATACTAGTGGTACCCGCACGGCTTTGCCCGTAATAGAAAAATCAAAAGGTTTTTTGCTTCGCCTGTATATTTACAAATAATGTATGGTGAATTTTCTCGCCAGTTGGCTTGTACCCATCTTACGGTTCCACGTTATGATAATTTCGTATCTCGCCAATTGGCTTGTGCCCATGTTACGGTTCCACGTTATGATAATTTCGTAATTTACTCGTCCATCTTATGATATTTGTTTTCTTGAAATTGGAATAGAAAAAGAACCACATCGAATTTTCGAAAAATCGCTTCGAGGTGCACACCCCCATGCTACATACTAACTTTGTGCCAAATTTCATGAAAATCGGCCTAACGGTTTAGGCGCTATGCGCGTCACAGACATCCTACAGACATCCAGACATCCTCCGGCCAGAGAGACTTTCAGCTTTATTATTAGTAAAGAAGATATACGCTGACGACAGTCTATCACGATTTATCTTAGCTTACGTTCGACGAGCACGACCGGTAGCGACCGGTTAGTTAATCACGTGACAGCTAATGATCACGTGCTCCAATCAACAGCTTAGAATGGTAACCGGTGAGGTAACCGGTGGATTATAGAACGCTGCGGTTAGAAACCGGTTACTTATTATCGGTCGACCAGTGAGTTTCGTCGAAAGCAATTTTATTGTTGCAATTATAAAGCTATTTTTATTCACAAAAGAAAATCAGCCCCCCTTGGAGCGACTGGTGCCAAAATTGAACCAACGCCTGTTTATATATGGATTCCCATTTATTCCAAATTTCATCCAGAACGTAGTATTACTTTTTGAGATATATGGCACTCACAATGAAAAAGAAAGATCGTTCGATTGCGCCACCCTCTTTTCAGCTATTGACGTCTCTTGAGATATAGAGGTCACAATTGATGGCAAAAAACGTTCTATAGCTCAGCTCTTGTTTGAGCTATTGACAGAGCCGGATCTACGGGGGGGGGGGACAAGTTGGGGTTCTTGCTCCGGGTGGCAAGTTTAAGGGGGCTGCAAATTCGAGTGGTGCTTCCTGGGGCGAAGTGATCAACCGGCCTGCGGGCCGGTGCACCCCCCTCCCTTTCTGTGCGCCCTTGCGGCTTCGGTTTTTTTTTTTTTTTTTTCGAGCAATCACATTGCTTTTTGTTCTTATTTGACTGTTTTGAATTCCTGTGATTTTATTTTCCCCCCGCCTCCCTCTGCAGCACCACCGTTGACCGGCCCCTCCGGATGCTGCTTCTCTAGCGAAAACAGTCTCCAGGTGGCGTTCGTATCCCACACGCATACATACACAATTACACACACATACACACACTCATGCCTGCACACAGACACAAACACACACGCCTACATACACATTCTCGTGATGGCAAAAAATAATCTGAATTCCAAATGTCAAAATTCAAATCAATTTTTCTTTCTTTTTTTTTCTTTTGCGCCCTTGAACCTGTTTTCCCTTGGTTCCTCCCCCCCCCCATCCATTGAATAGTAATGATAAAAATAATAATATAAAATAATAAAATATTAATAAAATAGAAATACTAGTTTAGTGCTTAAAATTCTGTGAGTTTCTAGTTAATTTCCAAACAGGATTTTTCATATCCAACCACTGGTACACACTTTCAATTACCTTTTTTAACATTAAAGTCGTGCATCTTATATGGCACTGAAACACATATTAATATTTTAAAAAGACTTTTAAATCACGCAATTTTCCACCTCCAAAATTAAGTTGAATTTCTAGCTGATTTCCGAACTATGCTTTGCATGTCCAAGCACTGGTACCCGCTCTATAAGGCTAGATTATTATTTATTTATTTTTTATTTAAAGCATCGATGCAGTAAATTTTATGGCGCTAAAAGAGATATTCATACTTCAAAAAAAAATTCAACTTCGAAATTCGCCGCCCCTAAAATTTGCCGCCTACACCAGGAGCTGGGCCTGCCAAAGGACTTTGGGAGTTCAGGTTGACGCTCTCTCGGGGGGCCTAGTTCACCCCCGGGTGCTTCCGGCAGGAAAAATAGGCTTATTCTAAAAAAATTCAGAAAATGCAAGAAATATTAAACAATTAAAATCTGAAACTAGATAGAAAAAGAAAGAGTAATTCAAAAGTTAAACAAACTAAAAAAGTATGGAGTTACTCACTAAAAGAAAACTTAACAGATAGGATAAAAATCGTATAGGTGGGATTTTATGTATTCTCGTGTATCTGGCTGACAGTTGAAATTGATTAGTAGAGTCATTTGTTTTCAAAAACAGTGGCATATTTTTCAAACTAAGTCGATAAAACGAGGCGGTGAGCAGGAAGTGGCTCTTTACACAGGCATTTTTAGGTGTTAGAGAGTGGGAAAAGTAAGCACTTTTAGTGGGACTTAACTGGAACATGTGTACCAGCCACCTAGATATTTTCGTCTCTAAGTCCCTGTAGTAAATTAAATAATAATTTACTGAATATTGATTGCTTCCTCGTTGATCAATTTACTGGCTCCTGATGTAAGCACCGTGCTACCACCAATGGCGCAAAGGCGACTCGTTTAAGGAGGGGGGGGGGGGTTGAATGCACATTTTACGATTAAATGCATGAATAAACTTTTTCTTCGTGTGATAAAACCATACAACAATAGTTTTTCCTTTACAAATGTTCTAACTCACCCTTTCCTTAGAACTGGAGGGGGAGGGATAAGCCTGTAAATTTTGCCGGAGGCATTTACAAGCACCAGCAAGTAAACATATGGCTCTCCATCATGGGCGCAAAAAGGAAGGAAACAGTCTTGTCCCCAAATTAAAGGAAGAAAAAAAATACTGCTAACTTTGTTCTGTAGTATTTATTGTGCAACTGTAAAATACGAGCATTTGGAGATTTTGGTGTAACATCTGACCGGTATTACACAGGACAAAGCATTAAAATAGCAGAAGAATACTTAGTTTAGGTATTACGAAGAGGGTCATTCTGTAAATAGTATTTAGATTAACTTAGATTATAGCTGAATCAGGCTAAGAACATTGACATTGAGAATTTCCTGCTTACCAGCATAAATGCTAAGGATCATATGGATGCCTCACCTGCCAAGTCGATTAACTCCATAAAACCGAAAGTCGAGAAAAGATTTGAAGAAAATAGATAGTGTTATCCATAGGAGTGAATAGGCCCTCGTGTTACATTTTCTGCCATCACATTGTCAGAATTGTACTGAACCAAAACTTTAATATTAATTCACATGCTAAGCATTGATAAAGCACTATTAAAGCAAAAATGAGGATTTTTTCAAGTGGAGTTAATCGACTTGGCATTTGAGGTATCCATATATTGAGATCTTATTTTAACACAAACCTTCAATGGTATTTTATTGACAATTGGGCTGTTGGCTTAGACCCATACGACAGTGGTGCAACCAAAGGGGGAGGGGAAGCACGGTGCCGGCCTCTCTTCAGAAGGCCGAGCATATTAATTTTTCAAAAACATACCGAATTGTTAGAGAGAACGCGCCTTGGGAAAATGAAATAATTTTAATAGGAAAAAATATAGAATGTTGGGAGAAATTTTAATATCCTCAAAATGCAACAATTCAGAAGCTCTCTTCCAATAGGCAAAACTATTTAAGAGCGTCTCAAATCTCGTTTCCAGAGCTCCAATTTCGCAAAACTACAGGGGACCCGCCTTCAAACAACATCGAAAGTCGTTTAAGACTGCTTTTTTAGGAAGTACAATTTTGAAAAACTGCTGAGCCCCAAACATTACCAAATGTGATCTACAGTCACGTTTTTAATGCTTCAGTTTCGGAAAAATTCCGAACAAAAAGGCCCACGAACCTTCTTTCTCTACTAGGATCCAATTCGTCAAAAATTGGATTTTTTGAAACGACAATTGTATGAGACGTTAAGCACGCAGTCCCCTTAAAATAGAGGGAGCTGATGCTCCCGTGTAAAATCAGAAAATGAAAAAACTAAAATTAAAATAAATAAATCTATACTAATATTTTAAAGAGAGAGGGCAGATTTTTGGGTGTTTATATGTTCGAGGTAATCTCCGGAACCACTGCACCTATTTGAAAAATTCATTCACTATATGGAAGGTACTTTCTTACTGAGTAACATAGGCTATAATTCGAAAAAAATCCGATAAATAGTTCTTTTTTTTACTCCAATTTAGGCCCAAATTTCACGTAAATTGCCTATTATTGGCTATTATAGGGGTGAAAAATTACTTGCGCATATTAATATTATGTATCGTTGAAAAGTGTAGAATTTTCCGCATTCTAAACAATTTGTTTCAATGCTATAACTTAATTACGGCGGAAGTAATTTGCGTTTTTAGCTCGAACTTTTTTTAGGCTTAGCTGAAATTTACGCACTACTTTCTTCATTAAATCTATCGATAAAAAGTGAAGAAATAGTCCCACAGTTTTCTTTTTGTCACCATTGGAAAAAGCGACATTTTTACTCCAGATCTCTTTCGACCTTTGGTCGAAAATATTAGCTTCAATCTTCAAAGGGAAAAAAGTTACAAGCGTTTTTAAATCAATTTCGAAATATGTGATTTTGATTCAAGTTGTCAACCATTTTATCTTCGCGTTTCCACGGTTACGCTTTTTTGAATCCATTTTTTATTTCCTTTATTCTGCATTTAATTTCTCAAACTTATTTTATTTCATGTTTCCATGGTTACGCTTTTAAAATCCATCTTTCGCATTTTAATTTCTTAAAAGTATTTTAATATCTGTCGTCATTGTTTGGAAGGGTAATTTTGCAGAGTGTTTTTTTTTTTTTTTTTTTTTTTAATTTAAGCCTGATTGTTGAATATATGTCACTTGACACAATTTTTACTCTCAAGGTAGACCGGGCAAAGCCGGGAAACGCAGCTCTTAAAATATAAAGATTTGAAAGCTACTGTCAATGTGATTTTATACCTTTTTGTTTGTTTGGCGAAACATTTATTATTGCCAAAGAAAAAACATCAACTTCACTCGCTAAAGGGCTGGGTTCCGGTAGCGTGGTCGCTTCCCAGTAAGCAAAATATCTTGCCTCAGTATTGCATAAAGGTTGACATGCAAGAAAAATCATCTTGCACTAATACTGCCTCAATGTTGTTATGTTACTCCATTTATGCTGTCAGAAGGCTGCCACAATATTGACTGACAAGGTGTATGCAGCATAATATCAGGAAAATATCAAGGTAGGTTGCTTTTGTAATATTGCATACGTATTGATATGACAGGATAATATCAAGATGTTGTCATGACAGCATGAAATCAAGGTCTAGGCGAGATGATCTTGCTTTTGTAATATTGCATACTTATTGATATGACAGGAAAATGTCACGATACATTGACATGACAGTATGAAATCAGCACGTTTGCAAGGTGTTTTATCTATTTATTTATTTGTATTATTTTCACTTTAAACTCGAGAATTAAATTTTATTCTTTAATTATTTCTGTTATTCTGCAAGATAATTTTCTAGCCTAAGAATATTTCGTTAAAGCTGACATCTGATCGGAAATTCATATAAAGGTATTAATAGTACTCGCAATTTAATTTAAAAAATGAAAGTTTCTTCGTTTTGCGTAATACTTGACTTATTTTTTTAAATTCATGCTTCTAATTGTATTATAAAGACATAAAATGCCTAGTTAGGAATAACTGCGGAAGTTTTTATAACACATTCAAGAGTAAAGAAAGCAAAATAATAAATAAGTAAATAAATACAATGAAGTACATTTTCAAATGGATGTCAGCATTGAAAATATCCCATGGACAAAACACATGAATTTATCTTAAAGAATAACATAAATGACCATTGAATAAAATTAATCTTACTCATGAGATTGAAGTGATAATACGAAATTCTGGGGTTCATGTCCTTTGTTTCAAAGTCTAGGGACGAAAAAAGTTATTTTCGGCAATTTCTAACATTGATCGCACATCGTCTGCGATATGACTTGTTTAGTACTATATTAATAAACAAATGCAATTATCAGTCATTCATCAGTTATTCCTAAAGCAATACTATTCCACACTAATAACTAAGCAACCAACTTAACGAAGCCTAAAGAACGCAACGCCAACGCCACGTGCAGCTCCTCTGAACCGACTGAATCGTAGGTCAAAGGAGGAAGATGTGCCTGCAATGCGAGGGACACTGGGTAGAAAGAACTGTGCGCATGCGCAAGTATCAACGAAGGTCCATCTGTTTTATTGTGCACTAATTACCTTGACGGCGACAGCATGAAATCAATTCACCAAATATCCTAAATAAACAAACAAACCACTGACGTAGACCGGAAGTAGCGAGTCTTATTTCCGGTTAAGCGCCAATCTCCATTGCTAGAGATAGGTGTTCATAGCGAAAGCGATTTTGTTGTGCTTCTTTAAAAAGCAGAATGTCTTCAGCGTATTTCAATGCATTAAATGAGAAAGACAGTTGCTACCTAATTTTCAGGTTTGATATTTAATATATTTTATTACATATTTGTTCATCACTTTTTTTTTCGTTTAATCAACTTGCTTCTGTAGCAAGATTGATAGGCATAAAAAAAATTGAAAGATAACAAAATTTAAATTGAATCTTCGAGTGCTTTCTCCTGCGTTAAAATTGCTTTGAATGTAATACCAATATGATACTATACTATACTATAACTTTAATTAATGTGTGTGTTTACCGATTGTCGAATATCTAAATTTGTTTACAATTAGAGCGCCTAATATTAAAGTACCGTCAATAACTCGAAGTCCCAAGACACGGGCTAAATGGTTCGAGTTATTGGTAGTTCGAGCTACGGGAATTTTTTTCTCATGAGGTAATGAATAGTGGTTCTTTATTTTAATCACACAAATCAAACTGTTTGAAACCCGTCAAAACACTGGAAACTTTCAGCTTTGCAGGAAGCAAATAAAAAATTGTTCAGGTTGAGTTTTTCTAATAATCAATTTAATATAGATCAATATAGATCTTCACACATTACAGAAAAAATACAAAGCTGATGAAATTAAGGTGAATGTTTCCAGCTCGTAAATACCTCGCACAAAGTGTGTTTACTACATAATATTCATTAAGATTCAATCCTTTCGCTTTAAAGCATTGGCTTTGATTCGACGATCAGGACCTTTAGAAATTTGAACATCGTTATTTCTGACATCTTATTTGCTCCTGTCCTCATGCTGTACCCGAAAGCAGAACAACATCTGCTCTTTTTACGAAAATTTTGCGCCTTTGAAATTCATGATTAATTTTAAAAATTCAATCAAATTACAGATACGTAAACAGAGCAATTCGTCGTAAGAAGCAATACAAATAAGACTTCCGCCGGATGTTTTGAGTGACCCCGTGCAGCCCTGCCACCTAGTGTTCAAAAGAGTAAGCGTGGCTTGGAATTTGGTGAATACATCTTGACGGTGTCAACATGTATGCAATGTTGTTATTGTAAGGTAATATCAATATTGATATTTTAAGGTGAATGCAATGTTGCATACGTGTTGTTATTGTAATATTGCTTTTTAATCTTTATGCAAGCTTTATGCAGTATGAAACACGTCAATATTGACGCTGTCAGTATAATATCAAGATCTGTCAAGATTGGTGCAAGAAGTTTTTGGCGCGTTAGGCGATGAGCAGTTCAGTCTAGGATTATCGTTTTAAGGCAACCGTTAATTTAAGTCATTGTTTTGGCGATATGTTTTGAAAGAAAAGAAACTTTTGATTTGTTTTTATCCGAGTGAAATGTACGACACGACGATTTTTTAATGTTTCACGGTTTTTTTTTTTTTTTTTTAGACGGATCGATTATGATAGTGTGGTTGCTGGGCAAGTTTTGTGATAAATAGAGTTGCGGAATTATTTTTACATATGAAAGATATTATTTCATGTTTTTTTTTTAATTATTTGGTGAAATATTTTAAATTGCAGTAAAAAATGCTTCACTCGCTAAATAGAGTTTTAAAGCAACTGCAAATCTAATTTAATGATTTGACGAAAAGTTTTAAATTCCAAAGAAACTTGATTTTTTTTTTTTTTGAAAAGGTGTGTACGCATTTTATACAAAGAAAAATGATCATTTCACATTAGAGGGGAAGGGGGCGTCAATTTTTTTTATTCAAGGGATTTCCATTAAATTTTTGCCACGGGCATCGCTGTGCGTGTACTGCTAGTAAATAAATAAAGGGGAGAGCTTTAAACTCCTCTTTCTAGTATCACAAAATGTTGCTTAAAAACTTTGTCTTTTAGGACTTCTATTTCTTCTATTTCGATTTTTTTTTGGGGGGGGGGTGGAGAGCTTTAGAGCACCTTCCCTAACATCATCAAAGTTTGTCTGTAACAGCGTTTTGAAACTTCAATTTCGAAAAATTGGGAGAACGAATGATCGATTTCACTCTAGTTTTCAAAAAAAACAAGAAAAAAAAATCGATTGGAAATAGTCCCTAAGTCCCCTCTTTTTCCCTAACGTCAATAAATATTGCCTATAATAACGTTTTTAAAACCTCAGTTTCTAAAAATTCCTCAATTCCTCACGAAAAATTACTTCCCATAACATCACCAGAGTCACTCAAAACCTGCGTTCTTAGGACTACAGTTTCAAAAATTTCTCCGGGGGAGAACCCCCGGATACCCCTATCAGATAGGGAAAAGTTCAAATGTGACTTCTTAAAATACCTGTTGCTCTTTCTGCAAGTGTAATAGCAATGGTTTACAAACAACTTGAAAAAAACTTTTAAAATATACTTTGTAGGTTACATTAGATATTAGATTTTTACTTACCATACTTTTTAACTTAAATTTGAACATGTTTCAACGTATTTACTATCTGCATTCTTTTTTTACTATTTGTAAAGGAATATGTGTTATACAATCAATAAATAAATATTTATTAATTCATAGCAATAGACGGCATTGGCCGTCATATTGCTATGTTTAGCCAAAGTTCTCTTAACCTCTGTAAATTTAAAGAAAAATTTTTCATGATGTGTGTGTGCACATAAAAAATACTGTACGGCAAAATAGTAGGCTTACTGAAAAGGATTTATCATACTGTAATCGAATTTTGTATACAAAGAGACTTCAACTGATAGATATGCAAATTATAAAATTATATGGGGTGATTGTTACACAAGTTTGAAAAAACTGAAACTTTAGCAAAGCTACATATACAAGGTTCGGCTATTAATTTCCAGGACTGACGTAACTGTAGGAGAACGAAAAGCCGAAAGATGGCGCTAATGATTGCATATTGGAGCGCGTTTTCTTGTGCATGTGCGGTACAATAGCCGTCATTCTAAAGTGAGTGGTTCTCGTAAAAGCAGATTAAAATATAGCTTTCAAATTCCTATTGTCCAAGTAAAACTGGAGCAAAGAATTAACATTAAATTTTGCTTCAAATTGGGTAAGACAGCTGCAGAAACATACGAAATATTGAAACAAGTTCACTTGAACTTTTGAATGGTTTCAACACTTTTAAGACAGGCGCAAAAGCTTACACGATGATCCACACACAAGTCGGCCACAGTCCATATGCACGCTGGAAGCAATTGAAAAAGTTTGCATTTCAAAAGTTGACAACAGGAATTAAAGAGCTACGTTATAATGCGCTTTTCCCCAAGAACCACTTGCACTGCGAATGCGCAAGAAAACGCTCTTCAATGTGCAATCGTTAGTACCATCTTCTGGCTTTTCGTTCTCCTACAGTTATGTCAGTCCTGGAAATTAATAGCCGGACCCTGAACATATTTTACCACATTAATATCTTTATAAAAACTTTTAATTGCAGGAAGTCGTTACTAAAGATGATACAAGCAAAAGTGTGTATGTTTGTCACAAATATTTCGTACATGGGCAAGACCATACGATCAATTTTCAGGAAATTCGGCACTAAGTTAGTTTGGATCATGGGAGTCGAGCACCTCAAAGCATTTTTATCAAAATTCAATTTAATTTTTCCATTTTAACTGGAAGCAATCCTTTCAAAAAAATTCAAAATCATATTTAAATAAACAAAAAAAAATTTTCCCATGGTTGGTGATTTTCTTAACACCCTGAAATAATAAAAATAATGCTGATTTTATTTTTTATTTTTTGAGTTTTATATTTTTTGTTTTTCAGCTAACATGACAGAATACTTTGAACTCGTTTATCAAAAAAAAAAAAAGTAACTAACTGCAAGGATTCCAATGTTTTATTAAGCAATTCATACTAAAATGAATTAATTAGTCTTTTACAATGGAAGAAATCCAACTTTACAAGGCACACAATTGCAACGAAAATTACACACAGGTGTATGAGAATTCCAAGAACTGAAGAAATCACTTTTACAGTGCTCACAGCAAAAGTGAACAAATAGCAAAACTAAAAATTGAATAAATTAAAATTAAAAGATTCATTGCACTTCAGTTGTAATCCAAAACAACCAACCCAGAGCCAACCTAATTGCTTATCTTCGATTTATCGATACCCGATTTAACGATTTCCTCAATTTAATGATACATTTCACTGGTCCGGATTTGAATGCATTCAATGTCTATGCTCCTTGATTTAACAATAACTTCTTCATGTCCCTTGACAACCGTTAAATCAAGGTTTTGCTGTATATGTGAATTTTAGAGCCCCCCCCCCCCCCTTTTTTTTTCTTGAATAGATGAAGGGGTTCCGGTAACTGCAAAGCATGCGCATAAAATTATGATTGCAAATTTTTGTCTCAAAATGCTGGATTTCTTTAACTACAAGAGATACACACCAAATAAACAATTTATTTAATGGGAATCAAACTTCTTTTAATGAAGAAACGTATCTTTGTGAATGTCCCTTATAAAAGTAATAGGTCATATTTGCATACCTGAAAATAACATTTATTCTTATAAAATTTTGTAATAAACTATGTAACCAAAATAGTAAAAACATTGAATTTTTGCCTTTAATATGACATACTTTTACACTTATATATCAATTTATTCACAAGGACAAATATCAAGATATTCTTAAGATTGAATGTTATTTAAATCGTTAAACATGATACAATAATTTCTGTAAGTGAAAACCTTTGTGCATTTTCAATTAGATTTTTAAATGAATCACAAAAATAGAATGAACAACATGCATGATATGTTTTCATATGGCTCAAAGAAGCAAACTGTTTTAAAAATTACTATGAAACTCTTCTAAAATGTGTACAAACAATTCATGTTTTTATAAATTACATGTAAAAATTAACTTTTTACAAACAAATTGGCATTTGCTAATGCAAATAACACACGAGGCAATTTACTAAAATGTAAATGAAGAATAACTGCAATCCTTAACACAAAGCTTAAGAGTAAACGTTCATTATACTCCTGTAGTATTGCTCTGATTGTTTTCATTAACTAGCATTGATAAGATGCTTTTTCAAACAAAATTAAAATTTTCCTGAGAACTTCAAAAAAAATTCATTTAAAGTACTAATTAATACTGTATTATTGCTGATCATTCCAAAATTCCTCCTCCCCTCCCACCCCCACCCCTTTCTCAAACCATGTTATTGGCCATGGAATTTCAATTCATTAATAAAGTTGCAAAAACAGAACACAACATTTTTTACGGCAAAATGAATTATTAAGTACACAATTATGATATACCTGTGTTACCCACCATGGTTTTGCCTGTGGTAAAATTTGAATGGAGATATTAGTAAGCCAATTGTTGCTGCAGTCACTACTTTCATAATTTACTTATTTAAAAAAGTAAGATCAATAGCAACAAGTATAAACTTAGATTGAAGTTTGAAGCATAAACTTTCTCACTCCTAACTAATAGAGGGAAAATTTTGGGTTTAATTAAACATCAGAATTAAGACAGCAGACCCAGAAAACTGTGCCCTGCGCTGCAAGGGATTTCCCTTAAAAATTTCCATTCCAAAAAGATTAACAGTTCTTAAAAAAAATCAAGATTTCACTTAAAAATCCCGATTCCCATCTTATTGTGCCCTGTCCCGAGTCTGCTTATATAGATCGCTCTGTAGCATCTCACTGGTCAGGCACGCGAAAAATATCTTTGGTTTCATCGTAAGTAAACACCTTGACTAGGGTGTGGTGTTGGCTCTGTAGCCGGGACCCGGCCTGCGAAACTAGAATTGGTAGAAACTAATCCTCACCAGTATATCGGACAAGCAGCTCCCATTGCAGTGCCAGGTGGCGGGTTAGGAGTTTCTTATTGTGCCCTGCATCGTATGGGCTATCTTGATTGTTGCATCGCTTTCCAGAAGAGAAAGGAACAGAGGTCAAGTGCCGCAACAACCTTAATAACCTTTTAAATACATTAGGAAAAATGTATCAAAAACTGCCATTTTAGTTAAAAAACAATTGATAAAATAGTGTCAATGGGCCATAAAAATCCTCATTTGAATACAGTTCTTAGAAAGTTGCATTGGAATGAAAAGAACAGTACCTAAAAATTCTCATCAAAAGGAAAATAACAGTTTCTAAATAACACGTCCACAGTTCCGTAAAAAAATACCCATCCGAAAATCCTACACCAAAAACAGAAAAATATTATCTCAAATACACATTAGAATAAGAACATTAGTGCCTGAAACTCCAAGATATTACCAGGGTAAATTTTTTACTAACTTTGGCTGCTCTCTGAAAATCCTTGTCTGCAGTAGTTCCAAAAATCTTCATCAAAATAGGTCAAATAGCAAAAAAAAAAAAAAAACCTTTAAAACAACGACAATATTCCCCAATATTGGCACTAAAATAGGGCCATCAGTACCATAAAATCCTGATTGCATCAACCATCTTTCAACAAAATACCTGTAAAAGTCCTTAAATCAACACATTCATTAAAAATAAAAACGAAATGATCAATTGTCTGTTGACTACCACACACTGATGTGTGCTTGATGGCTGCACAAAAAATAAACAAATTAAAAGAGAAATATTAACTTTCAAAAACCTTAATTAAAAAAGAAATATAATGAAAATGCCCTGATTAGCGACAGTGCCCAATGCATTGTCCCATGCAAGAAATTTTATTTCTAGACATTCAAGTCAGAAATGGTAACAAAGAATATTTTTTAGACTTTCTTCAAATGAAAATCTGTACTCATGTAAAAGATTGAGGAATCGTTTTTTTTTTTTTTTTTTTTTGGATATTAATTCATTTTTACTTCAAAGGCTTATAAATTCTTTTGCAGTTATCTTGGGGACTTCAAAGGTTCAAAGCGGTGCAGAAATTTTCAAAGGGCTTATTGTTTACAAGCTTTATAAAGGTTAAAAAATAGAGATGATTAAACCATTTCTTAGCATAGATGTATGCTCAGGTGGAAGCAAAAACTAAGTTTTTTATAAATATCTCCGTTAATTAGCATTCTACAGGAATGAAACAGGAAAATTCATAATCCTCATAAAATTTTGGATTTTTTAATACCAGGTTCGACCCTGAACTATAGCCCAATCAACTATAGTGAAAAGTTTGCAAAGTTCCCACCCTAATCCCTCCCCTCCTTTAAAATCAAAATTTCCAAAAATCTCTTCTGACCTCATGCCTACGTTAAAAAAAAAAAAAACCTATGTTCCAAATGTTAGCTTTCTAGACTTAATAGTTTTAGCTGTGAGTTGATTATCTATCAGGACAAACTACTTTATATATATATATATATATATATATATATATATATATATATATATATATATATATACATACAGATAGAGGACAAAATAATATGAACACCTGTGAAATAAGGAAAAATCTTTATTAATAGGAGGTTGGACCACCCTTTGATTGAAGAACAGATTGAATGTGACGGGGGATAGATGCATAAAGGTCATGGACAACATTTAAAGGAATATTAAGCCATTCCTCCTGCAGAATAATCTCTAATTCCGAAAGTCCGGATGGAGGTGGAAATCGGGAACGAAGTTTGGATTCTAAATATCCCCATAAATGTTCAATAATATTTAAGTCCGGAGACTGAGTGGACCAGGCGAGATGTTCAATTTCACTGTCATGCTTTTCGAACCATTCTTGGACACAGCTGGCAGTGTGTATGGGGGCGTTGTCGTCTTGAAAGAGCGGTCGCTCTCCAGGGAACACAGTCTGGACAAACGGATGGACATGACCCTCTAGAATGCTCAGATAGTGATTAGATTTGACACGCCTATGCAGAATAACAAGTGGCCCAAGACCACGCCAAAATATCGAACCCCATACCATAATTGAGCCACCCCCTTCCTCCCCAGTCAGCAAGAGGCATTCAGGATTAAAGGCTTCTGAGGGCGTTCGCCAGACATAAACGCGCCCGGTAGTCTGAAATAGGGTAAATGATGATTCATCTGACCATATTACCTGTTGCCACATCTGTGGGGACCAAACTTTGTGGACTCAGCACCATTGGCGTCGCTTGAAAGCATTAGTTGCTGTCACCAAAGGTTTTCGAATTGCCACTCTGCCATAAATGTTCGCAGCATGAAGTTCTCTTTTGACAGTTTTTGTTGAAACGGGGTCCTGGAGATGGCTGTTCATTTCCGATGTTATTTCGGATAAGGATTGCTTGCGCTTTCGGGCTACTATGCGCTTCAAAGCTCTTCTATCCCTATCAGCAAGCTTTGACTTTCGGCCACTGTGGTGCTTTGAAGACGTCGTCTTACCTCCTTTCGTGTATGCTGTCATAACCTCTAACACCGCACCTCTTTCACACCCCAAAAACTTTGCTGTTTCCGTAACCGATGCTCCACTTAAACGCGTCCCAACAATCATTCCTCTTTGGAACTCTGTAAGTTCTGACATCTCAACTTATTACAGAAATTTAGAACCAAGCACGCATCATTTGTTACTACTGTTGAGACACTGATAGGTTCCTCTTCGCGGTCACCAGGTGGCAGACTTCTGTTGCAGGTTGCGTAGCTGTACTATAGGTGTGAAATACGGCATACTTTTTCATAGGTGTTCATATTATTTTGTCCCCCATCTGTATATATATATATATATATATATATATATATATATATATATATATATATATATATATATATATATATATATATATAGATTACTTATCACAAAAAAGGTATCTGATTTATTTCTCAATTTGCTAATTACATAAAATAATTTTAAACAATCAAATTTATTTTATGTTACAAAGATTTATTTCAGTCTTAATCATTCTTAATACCAAATAGCATTAAGGATTGCAATTCTTCATTCAAAAGTTCTCTATGATTTCTGTAAAGACTACAATTAAACAATAATTAATATACCATTAAAATTTTGAACATCTAGTTAACATATAATTGTAGTATGTTCTTCAGAAAATAAACTTGAACTGATATTAACGTTAAGTTATTGCTGTGACATATCATTAAGTAAGCAGAGTAGATTATTCATTATGACACCACAAAACATTCTTGAAAATTTATAACACAAAATATTATTTTTAAAGTAAAAAAATAAAACATTTTAAAATACTGAGTATTAAATATGTTATATTCACATATCAAAGAAAATATTTTAATGATATGATCTAGCACTTTATATTACATTGATGAAGGTTAAGACATTAAGCTACACTCTTAAAATACTCAACATATTAGTAGCATACAGATGGTTTAATGCATAACTTTAGTAACTTACGATGAATAAGCTCGAAGAATTCAAAAGCATTAAAAATTTTCATTTAACTGCAAAAGGTTATAAAATTCCACTCCTACAGTCTTAATCTTACTTAACATTCCTTTTGAATATAATACAATTTGGCAGGTGCAAATCACTGAAAATGCTACATTCTATTTACAGATTACCATTAAGTTATACTTTTACGCTCAGTATATAAAAATACAAGGGTTTATTACAGTTAATATTTTATTTAATGAAAATTACCTGAAATTCTCGATAATCTCCAAATGATCCAACCAAGTTGCAAAGGTCTGATGGAGTTAAATATCTTAAACAATCATTGGTGCAATCTAAATATATATATATAACTAGCAAAAATACCTGGCGTTGCCTGGGTTAGCAATAATCATCAGAAACAATCGTTACTTGCATTTGTTTTCTGTTTTAAGTGAAAGAACTTAAAACACACCTTTTTGACGTGACTTAAAATCTAGCTTCTTCCTTACTCATAAAACTAAAGTAGCAGTAAGTAAAAAGAGCAAAATAGTATTCATTTAGAAACGAAAACACGAAATTTAAGCGTATACAAATTTGAAGAATTTCCGAAATATGAAATTCAACTTCACATGCTTAAAAAGATTTATCAGTTAATACTTATTTTTTTTTTACATTGAGTCTTACCTTCTCTGTATGTCTATTGAAGAACGAACTGTTTAAAAAAATGTAGCCGCGCGCCCGTGATCCCCTTAAACTTGCTTTAGTTATTTTGGAAAATCTCAATTATTGTGGGTTCTTGGTGCGGTTTAAAATTTTACCGAATTTGCAGGAATCGTTTTGGGATACCTTGGATAATGCTCCCCCTCCTTACTTGGTAAAACGGTATGTTACTAATTTTTGTTAAAGAGATAGTGTCGCCATATGCTAAGATACTTTTGGTCACCATAAAATGGCGCTAAACAATTTCATCCGTAATGTTTCCAAAACAAGTATAAAAATTTGGCGATGGTTTGAATTTGTGCACAAAGTCACATTAATGGAAGTTTTTGTGCTGTTTATGGATTTGCCTAATTTAGTTGCTGGATTATTTTACAGTAAAAAAAAGTTTTTAAAGATTCTTTGATTGACGATATTTTGTTTACATGGTGAAAGCCGACAAACATTATTACGTAGTCTTTGACTTCAAAAACCGTGACAGTTGAAAAAACTGCCAAATGCATCTGCTACTGAAATCTTTCTGCATAAATTTTGGCGAGGCTTCTGCTGTTAGATTGGAGAATGATTAAAAAATCCAATCAGCACAAATAATAAAAAAAAAACCATTAATTACACTAAAGTTCCGTTTGAATGGAAAATAATCAACCAAATCTATGGTTATTAGGCAATCTTGGGAAAAAAACGTTACTTTAAGATTTGACTTGAGAAAAGCCTCAAACAGTCAGACGAAACACAAAAACATTCAACAATTCTAACTATGAACTGGGAGTTGAGATGATACACCAAATAATGAATTGGGTTGATGAAAGCCTTGGAACATGGAACAAAAAAAGCCCTTAACTCGTTTTTCATACAACTTAGAACTTTCTAACAGATGCCATCTTCAGCAGAAAAATAAGCGCTTTCGATGGACACATAATTTTAATATGTGCACGTATTTTTTAACCGTCATATTGGGGCATTTATGCAAAAATTTGGACAAATTAGAATAAAAAAGGAACTATCAATCAGATTTTTATCGAACTGGTCCACAAACCTCCCCAGTAACAAAAAGAACAAACGGTGAAAGTTTCAGCCAAATCTGCCGGGTAGTTTCTGAGATCTTAGGGAACAAATTTACAAAAGTCCATTTATATATATATAGATTATAGATATATAGATGACTTTAAAATTCTTTTATAAGGTAGAAAAAACTGTATGCAAAACCTAATTTTTATATTAGCGATTAATTTGCGGAAAATAAAATTGCACCAATCAGAAAAAAAGAAAAAAAAAGTTAAAATTTTAAATAAAAACTTCAGTTGAAAAATTTAACTGAATGATAATTTAAAAATTCAAAACTGAACAAATATTATTTTTTTAATAGTAAACTGTTTTGAAATAAATTCAACATCATTCAAAATTACTATTTCCATAAAATAAGTAATTTTTAAGTACACAGTTTGTAATTTACTAAGTTAATGATTTATGGCAATTATAAATACATTTTATATAAAGTTCAAGTAAAAGAACAAATTTATGTGAGATTAAAATGTAACAAGCAGACTAAAACACTTTTTTTTTTTTTTTTTTTTTTCAGATTTTTGAAATCCCCATTCATATATGGATAATAAAGATTGAACCTTAACATAAAAAATTCTAAAATTACACTTAGGACTGTTTTTATTGAATTTCTTACACATTTGATAATAAATGAAAAAAATTTGTAACTGCACATAACTTCTCTAAAATGAACACATAAATAGAAAAAATATATTTTGACCTCATCGGTAGGCTTTGATTTTAAAAGTTTTTTCAAAGAATAATTGATAAAAGAAAATAAAAATTTTAAACTTAACAACCAAATTTTTTTTTTTTTAAATGCATTGCTTAAATAATTATTTTTAACAAAAATATACATTAAATATATACTTTACACAGATGCATAGAAAAATAACTTTAAACCACATAAAATAAAAAATAATATACAAGAAATATCCACATATCCACATTGATAACATACATATAAATATAATACTGCTATAGTAAAATTTAATACAGAGTTCAATGATCCGTAACAAATAATATTGTGCATATGCTTAACAACAAATTTGAAAAAAAAAAAAAAAAAACATATACATGTATTAATAACAATTACTTCAAATTTAAACTCCACAAATGTTTAACTCCTAAAAAAAATTTTTGGCACTTGTATACTAATATTGGAAATTAAATTTACAACAGAGTATTTTTTTTAGAAACTTCACATACAGTGCTGTTCAATGGTTAGCCCAGTATCATTCAGATACTAGACTTAATTTTTGAGATTTGAATCAATGAAATTTATAAAATACTGATGTACATAGTTGGGAATATTACAACTTTAAATCATTAACATACTTATATCATCTCTACTCAATGTGATCATATAGGTAAAAAAAAAAAATACAATGATATTTATTGGCAAATTAAAATAAGGTGATCTTAACAGTTCAGAGTTCAATATGCTCAATCATTATAATTTTTTTTTCTCTGAAATTGTATACTAGCTTTGGACAAAAAATCAATACGTTCAATAACAAGACGCACTTCATAACAACCAATGTATGTACTCTTCAATTTGACATTTGTAGGTCTAAAATATTCTTATTTTGAATCAAAAAAAGAAAAACAGCAGGCATTACACCAATGCCTTTTTGAAACAACTTCAAGCAATCAGAAACTATGGAGTGTATAAATTTCAAAATTTGAAAAACCTTTCTTTTATAAAATATAATATAAAGCTGACACTTGACATTTTAAGGGAAAATTTATTCTAAAATTTGCTTTTCACTAAAATTAACACCAAAAATTACCTTTTTAAAAATCAATTGAATTTTTACATTTGGCCACTTAACTGACCATTTGGCTAAATTACACAAAAGCAAAAAATATATATTAGTTTTTCTATATAACTATATTTTATCGTAACAGTAAACATTTTAATTTTTAAAAAAGTCCGAATCATGAATGAACAAAAGCTAACAAATATAACAATTTTAAAATTTCAACTTTATGGCACATTATGTACTTTCTTCATTGTACTTATTAATTATATCAAAATAATGTACTGAGTGTACCCTTTTTTTATACAAATTCCATTATACTTCAACATATAACAAAACTGATATAATTTGATAGGGTAAAAAGCTAAGTTCTAAATTATTGCCCTTCCACTTCACCTTCTGATTAGACGATTCAGCAACATCCTCCAAGGCGTTGCACAAAACTGCTTTGTGAATAGGAAGACAGCTTTTTAAAACCACATGAACCCGACCGCCAAAGGACTCATACATCCTCACAACAAGACAATCGTCTCTATCTTCAGCTTTCTTCACAGTTTCGATCACAATCGCTGGATCACTGACCTACAAAGAACAAGAATTTTTCTTAAGGAAATTATTTAAAATCTCTTGCTCAAAAAATAGGTCATTCAAAAACAATTGAGTAAATTCATTCTTTAACTAAGTTTATATCTACCAACATAACAAAAAGCTTATTGATTTTTTTATTTCAGTCTTTCAATTCTATTTTAGTGTCAATCTAGAAATTAAAACATATATCACTCAGTGATTGAATACTATTCATATAATAAGTATAATTTGAAGCATTGAAAAATTTGATGAATCTTTTAGTTCAGTGCGCAGCAGAACTATTACTTAAATGGACAAGCATGAATAGGTTCAGAACTACCACACATGAGCAGGAGGTAAAACTGTTTGGAGGGACAAAATAACTGAATTTACTGACCAAAATTTAAAACATACTGACCAATACTGAGACTAAATACTGTCCAAGTACTGACTAAATTTTAAAAACTTAATAAACTTTAGTGTAACAAAAAAAGAGTATCATACTTAGTGAAATAGTTGCTAGCTTTAATTGTAATGTGCAGCAACATAATGTAAATCTTATTTGGTACAAATTTTGACTGAAAGTTGTGATTTTAATTCATATATTTATTAAACATTGAAAAAAACTTTTCAAAAACTGGGAAAATAAATTAAAAAACCTTGCATCTGATCAAAATACTATTATAGATTAAGAGCAGTGTCTCATTCACAATTTTTTTCTGTAAAAACTCACTGGAAAAGGCAACTTTAAGAAAAAATTCTGATACCAGGAAATACAAAGTGAAAAGAGTCTATAAGTTATACATTTAACCCAGTTAATTGTTAGTTTCAAAAATATTTTAGTAAAACTCAGAATACATTCAGAAGAATGTTTTAATTACTAATCAGCAAATATTTTTGCATTTATCGAAACTAGGTTCACTTGTACTGCAAGATATTATGACGAAAGTTAAAAGCAGCAAATAAAAGATAACAATTTAAACATAACACATTTTTTCTCAACTCAAAATTTTTCACAAATGTATACCTTATTGCTCTGATATTATCTTTATCTTACCTTACACTTTGGACAAAAATAGGAACATTTTTCTAAGAGATTTTGTCAATAATGATAAAATGCAGGGAGTATTACAACAATGTAAAGAATAATTAATGGTTGTATACATTTATAGATAAAACATCCAGGCAATGCTCTTATGCAATTAAAACTGATCATATATACTCTAGTAACTCTGCAAATAAATTGGAAAATACTAGTTTATATACACAAAGGCTAGTATATAATGTGTTCTGGTGTGTATTTATCATACACACTACAGTGTGTATTTATCATATACACAATACATTTAAAAATATTGTGGGCATGACCAATGGGACTGTAGTGCATAAAAAATACAGTAAGTTTTCTATAATAATTGAGCTTTATTTTTGTTAAGTATGTAAAGCATTTTATTTTACTATTTTCAAAAATTACTCTAGCATTTATATACTTAATTAAACAGAAAGTATCAGGCGGTAAAACTGTTTGGAAGAGTGGTTTAAAAAATCAATTAAAACTTAATGTTTCATACTTCCAATGAATTTCAACAATGAAAAAGAGTCAAAATTAAAGTTCTTTAATTTCGCTAACTAAAAAACGCTTATAACTTCTTTTCTAGTGGATTTAGTTTATTGGACCTTGAACGCAGTGACTATTTCATCGTTTCGAGTATTTTTTAAAGACCTTTCAACTGTATCAAATTCGAAAAAATTGGATCATGCATTCCTGTAGAAAGAGCCATTTAGGACGAAAATGCGTTTTTAATTAATATCTCCGTTAATTAGCCTCTGATTTTAAAAACTTTTATTGATGACACTAAAACTCAGCAAGAGCTAATTGAACAAAAAAAGAATGGAGAAATCGGTTCACAAACAGAGAAGAAAATGGTACCGAGAGAAATCGGCTTGCCTATTAATATATAAAGATAAATTAATGGTACCAGGATGGCAAAATTAAGTTGCAATATTGGCAATGTCTTACTTTTTAATCATTTTATAAAGTTTATAAGAAAAACAGGGAAAATACCACTGCTGATATTTATCTATAAACGAATTCTTCGGCAAATGTGCAATACTGATTAAATTATGAAAAAACTGACAAATGCTGACCAAGATGAAGAATACTGACTTGTCCTGACTTTCACTGACCAGCTTTACACCCTGCATGAGGCAAAAAGACCCAGCATTTTGAATGAAAATTAAGATTAAATAATTAACACTATTCAAAAAACCTTTAGAAGTAACTTTTTTTTTTTTTTTTTTTAATTGCTAGTACCGACTGTTATACTTACACAAAAATTAGAAATGAAATGTAGAAAGACATAAAATCTTCTACTCTACCTTTTTTTTTTTTTTTTTTCTTTTTCATTTTTAAAATTTAACATTAGATTGGACAATATCAGAGAAAATTGGCCAAAAATGCAGGTCCTAGGTAAAAATGGTGAATACTTGAAAAGTACTATTAGTACTGAAAACAATCTAATACTTCTGAAATATGATTTAGTTAGGAACAAATAGATAATATATTATTCAACAAAAAAAGAAAGGATATGCATTATTACAATATGTAAAATCTAAAAAACACTCACTTGAAACCAACTTAAACATTCATGCATCTCCAATGGAAGAACCCGATGAGCATTTGTTACATAATGACTAGCTCCTGGTTTTGCTAAATGGCTTGTTGGAAAAATGTGTATTGGACAATTCAATTGATATGCCTGTTGTATAACACCAGATTGTTGGTATGTTTCTGGAAAAGAAAAAATGATGCAAAAAATAAAAACAATTTTTTTTAACTGAAAATAAACTGGTTTTAAATTAACTCAAGTATAAGAAATTGATAATCATCCCAAGGAACAAAAAATGTACAGCTTTTTTATTTATTCATTTATTTATTTATTTTATTTGATTTTATTTATTATTTTTTGGGTAAATCTAGCAACAAAACTAGGCTGGTCCTAGACACTGGGACCTTCCGTATTCCCGATAGTGTTTATTTTTCAAGTGGCCAAGTTCCCAAAATGCTAATGTCAGGACAGAGTTATGCTACGGAACTTATCATCAACAGTAATAAAGGAACATAATTGGTATAATTTTTATTGTTGTACTTTCATGTTAGGTTTTTCTGGAATATTTTGTCATATTGCTAGGAGTGTTTCTAGGATTCCAGGATTCCTTTTGAAACTTTAAATTTTTCTAATCTGTATCTTTTGTGCTAATAAATGTTAATGATTCATCTAAAGTTGTTTCATACTTGGCTCAACCAAGACACATTTGTGAGGTCCAATAAGATTTAATTAATTTCCTCTAACATTAATTTAGCACACCAGCAAGAGTTCACAAGTAATGATGTTCTCAACTTGTAAGCAGAAGGTAAAATGTTAAGTATGAGCTGTAAATTACCGCCCCAAAGCCGGGGCTAAAAGGGTGGCTTTCAAGGCTGCGCTTTCCAGCAGATTCGCATGCGTCACTGCTGTTCGTAGCGAAAATCCTACTGCGCATGCGTGCACCATAGCGTCTGCTGCTATTTGACGCAGAGAGGCATGATTCATGCTTGTTTGGTTTGTCCTCTGCGCCATTGCTGATGAGTCAAACCAAGATGCAAATGAGTGAATTTATTGATGAAGAAAACTCATTGGTTTTAAAGGTTAAAAATTATGACTAACTGATTAATTGTCAGTAATAAATTAAAGTCAGTAATAGACATAATTAAAAAGGAGACCAGTTGGGAGCACTGCAATTTGCTATCCAGTAAAATATGGTATTTGGGTGCATCCCTAGTTTTAATCATACTTCTTATTTCTTTATTGAACTGATACAAATGTATATTACTTGAAATTATGAAGAAAAAAAAGGTTTTTACCTGAGGGTCAGACCGCAGGGATGCTTCGATAAATCGGCAGTACCGATTAATCGGCTACCTTGCCGATTACAAAACGGACAAAACACCAAACAGAAAAATATTTTTTTAAATATTAATTGATGTAAAAATAAAATCTGTACATTATTATCTTTTTTTACAAACTGATGGTTGAGGTAATATGTTTTTATTTTTTTTTTTTCTTTTGAACAAATATGTACACATATACAAAGTTGCATAATGTTTCATGAGTAAATGCTTTTCCCCTTCAGAATAGTGCTTTTAGATAACCTTATATTTTTTTTTATAATGAATAAAAAACTTGGGTTACTAAAAATTTTAAAATAAATTTAAATTGAAAAATGCTCCTAAATTTGACTGCTGACCACAAGCTGCCCTTTAATACTTTTAAATTTTCATGTTTAATTAACATTATGTGATTTTATTAACATTAATATGAAAATTGGCTAAAAGATATTGCATGAAATTTTGAAATTATCTTTGGAAAATTAGGAAAGAGCAGAAAAAAAATCGTCTCCCAAAAATAAACTGTTAATTATTTCAAAAGTCAAAAAAAAAAGTGATGGGGGAGTTGGTAGCATTAAAAATAATCACTATGATTATTAATTGGTCAGAGCCGATTAATCGGTTATCGGCCAATTTGCCTATCCGTGCATCCTTAGGTCAGAGCAAGTTTTTCAGTGAGGGAAATGTGTTTTTTATATATGTTGCAGTTGTAGGATATACTGGCAATCTCAGATGATATTTCATCACAAGGACAAAATTGAAGAATTCTGGAGTTAACCTAAAATATAGAGTTGCAACTAAAAAATAACTTTTGGGGAAAGGGGCATATTGAAAAAAAAATTTAATGGAGGGGGTCCAGAGATTCTCCCTCGGAAAAATTCAGAAACCTTTAGCTTTGAAAACACAATTTTAGAGAGTCTTTTGTGCTATGGGGAGGAAGGGGGCACAAGGTGCTCAGCGGAAATTTGTAGAAATTGAACCTATAAAAACGTGATTTACGAGTAAGGAATGGAGCTCAGGGACTCTCATCGATTCATTTTTTTTTTCGAAAACTAGGTCGAAATCAATTCCTTCTGCTATTTCCAATTTTTCTAAATTGAAGTTCCAAAAGCACAGTTGTAGACAAACTTTGAAGATATTACAGGAAGGGGGTTCTGGAGCTCTCTCTGAAAAGTTTAAGCCTTAAAAACTGAAGCAAGTTTATGAAAAGGCTTCCCAAACTGTGGTCGGTGGACAGGGCTGTTCGATTTTAGCCAGGCCAAAAAAGGCCGGCCGGCTTTTTTTGGTTTAAACCACTTTAAAAAAGTCAGCTTTTTTAAGAAAAATAATTCTTTTGGTTATTTTTATTATAATTTAATAAAATGAAAATTATCTTTGTATCCTTAATTCAATTACTACTGTATTAAATCATGAAACAAGAATAAAAAATTGGTAGTTGTGAAATAACGTCTTTCAGTACAAAAAAAAAACGTGCTCTATATTAAATGAATTAGTCTAGTTCAATAGAATTAATTGATTTTCAATAAATTTTAGTTAAATTTAAAAGATTACATGACAATGCTACTGTCATTCCAGTCATTTGGTTCAGACTTTACAAAACAATGCACTTATACCTTATCTTTTAATCACCAAAACCATTTCTTATTTTCTGAACAAAAGTGAAAAACATTTTTAGAAAAAATAGTTTCCTATATGAGAATATATAAAAAAAAACAACAATACTATACTGGTGAATGAATTTAAATTCTGCCGGAATGCTATAGATCTACAATTGTTAATAGGAACATAACATAAATAATTGCCTCTGCTAGAAACTGAGCAACTGATTACTGTAATAAGTCTTTTATTTTTTTTTACTTTGGGCAGTATAGTAGCGGGAGCTGGGAGTTTAAAATTTTCTGGGTTTTGGAAAAACTTGTTTAAGAGAAGAGGCATGTACTTGAAACAGGGCTGTATGATTTTAACCTGGAGAAAAAAAAAAGAAGACAGATTTTTTTGGTTTAAACCACTTATTATGTCATTTAGTTTTCGTTTTCACATTAAGGTGCTAACCTATAACAGCAGAAATCTAAAATATGATCTTTAATGAATTCAGAATTTACTTCTGTATTATAAATACATCAAGATTGATATTTAAAAAAAAAAAATGATAAGGCATGAAAAGGGTCAAATTATTGCATACAAGTGTTTTAAGGTTACATGGATGCTATTTTCAGTATTAAAAGACGTCAGATTAGGTATAGGATCATCCAACAAAAGTGTAAAGGTTCGTGAGAAATGATTTGCAGTTTTTTGTGTATATATATATATATATATATATATATATATACATATATATATATATATATAAATAAATATATATATATATATATATATATATATATATATATATATATATATATATATATATATATATATATATATATATAATTATTTTACTTTCAGCAAACGTTTGTCTTATTACTTAAATTGACATTTGTTAGCTTATTAAAAGGTATAGAGATCATTATTATGAAGAATATAGTACATGATTTATAAAAGCCAAAAAAGACCGGCTTTTTTAATAAAAACCGGCCGGCCTGGCATCTTTTAGAAAAGGCCGGCTTTTTTGCAGCCCTGTTGGTGGACCTCTTGGGGGTCCGTCGAACATTAGAAAGGGGTCTGATGCTAACTTCGGAAAAAAGTTTTAAAACATTAAATGATTAACAATGCTTCAATTTTGCACTTGAAAACAAGAGTTTTCACCATCGAAGTAATGAGTTGTCGTTTGAGCCCTATTCCCTGACATCTCAAGGTGCAATGTTGTAAGATCATGCATAGGTAGCCGAACCACGTAGTCTGTCGTCATGTGAATATGAATGTTTGATTGACATAATTTCAAACTGCACCTTGAAAATTACTGTTCAGGATACTTACATCGAAGGTGGGACAAGTCTGATTAAAAAGGAACTATCTTGGCAATTAGTTCGTTCAGAACCCACAAATTCTGAAAAAGTAATTTGTTTGCAGCCTACAAATTTTACTCCGCTCCTAAGATTTTACAATTTTTGCAGTATGTGTTTACCTTTATTTTTAGTTTTTGCTGGAAAACAAAAAAAAAAACTAATCTTTGTAATACCAAAGCCCGTTTTTTCAATAGCCAAAACTTGCCGATGCGAATCCGAATTTTCTACCTTTGCAGCCACCAAAACTAAATGACGAAGCTGTCTAAACGCTGAGCATAACATTCGACTCCAGCTATCAACAATTAAATCCAATATATTAAGAATGATCCAGTTAAAACAACTTCACTTTTCCCTTTAATTTGATGTACAATTTTAAGTTTTAATCATTTTGTTACCTATTGATTTCTGTCTATTCAACTTGATTTTTGTACTCCAGAATTTGTAAATAGAGTTAAACATTGTTAAACTACCCATCTTTTTTTTAAGTAGTGATATTTCACTTTAATTAGTAATAGTTAATTTAATTAAGTTCATTTATTCACTAACTAGAAGTATCTACACACTCTAATGATGGGGATTGGCACTGAACATTGGTACATGAAAGGGGTCTGCTGGCTACAAAGTTTGTGAAGCCCTGTTCTATGATATTAGAAAGAATGGTTCAGAGGTTGTACCTTAGAGATACTTAGTATTGAGTTATTCCATTTAAAAAACGAATTTTCGATAGTATTAAAGAAGGTGGTTCGGGAGCTCTAGCCTAAATATTTTCTGAAATTGAAGTCTGTATGAAAGAAGTGATAGCAAGATAATATTTAGTAACATTAGAGTTCGCAATTTTTCGAAATTGAAGCTCCAAAAACCCAATTTTAAGCGACGTTGTTAGGTACTCAGGGTCTTTTGCCTGGAAATTGAGCAAAATTTAAGATAATCTGCAATGATTTTAGCTGTAGGATTTCGAGACTCGGAAGAGTTGCATTTAGAAGACTTTCTTATTTTCAGACAATCTAGAGAAAAGAAATAAAAAGGAAGAGAAATAGGAAGGGGAAGGGGGAATTAGCTAATCAATAACCTGTAACTATTGAAAATTTCTAATTCAAAGATTTCTTTTTTAACGAAATTAAGATTTTTCCAAATGTTATTACTTTTGTATTATTAAAATCACTTTGTTTACTTAAGATGTATTTTTATTCTCTTCAATAATAAAGAACATTTTTTACAAACATTCAACTCAGAATTCTGGAGGGAAGGGCACAGGCTCTGTGCTTCCCCACTGTGGGCCCATTATTATTCTCTTAGTATTGGGATTAGAACCTTGTTTGGGCAATTTTCCGAGTGAGATTGAAGACATCTTGGAAACCACCCTTGCGCTGAGAGACGCATTTCTCCCGGTCGAATCAGACTATGACATCATTGACGCGAAGCACAGCAAGGAAAATGTAGTCTTGGAAACCAGAGTTTAAGGCAGAACTATAAGCATGAACTAACATCCTTGTGACTACATTCGCAGACTGCAATTTTGCCCTTGCTCTGGACTCGTTAGTCTAGATTAGTTAGTAAAAGTAGAGAAAAATATTTCTTTAAAATATTGCAGATAAACTATACAAGTAACAGAATTTACTTACTGGCATGTGGCATTATTGCGTAAGTTATGGAATGCTTTCCAATATCAGTCTTCGGATCAGGACACTTGGGGGATCGTAAAAGGGACAAAAACATTCTGTTTTCCCGCACAGAATGCCCATACTTATTTTTGTTTAAAATAGCAACACCCCAATCATATTCTGACAAATCAACCCACTTATGGGCACAGACCTGCAAAAAAATTGCATGAAATAACTTTTACAACTTTAGAAATTTTAACACATAAAGTGATTTTTACAACTTTATAAAATTAATGAAATCTAAAAAATTTAAAAAGGAAAAGAAAAAAAATATATTTATAAGACTAATGATAAATCATAGATGAATAAGCAAACATGAAGATTTCAAAAGAGTTAATCTGAGTAGAATAAAGAGGTGTTACTTCTATCATTAAAGAAAAATGTTACAAACCTTATTAAAATACAAATGATTTGATACACATTTCAAAAATACACTTTCAATATTTCATACAAAATTCTCTCCCTATTCACTCAAAATCTCATTCATAAAAATAAATAGAAAGAATATAATAAAAATGTTTCAAAGATTTTCAAATACAGAAAGAAAAAAAAAATAGGTTTTTTTTTTTTTTTTTTTTTTTTTTTTTTTTTTTTTTAAATAAATATGGGAACTGAGTCAATTTACCTCATATTTTGCCCAATCCCAAGAAGTATTTGCATGTGTAGGCCTTTGAATGCTACCAAACTGTATTTCATAAGTGGCATACTTGGAAAATACATTTACTGGAAATTCAACCTAAGAAGAATATTACTAAAAACTTAAAATACATTTTCAAATACTACTTCTTAAACATGTTTTAAAGAAAAAACTAAGATTGATAAAAGATCAATACTGCATATTTACTTGTTTGATAAATTAGGTTTTCCTTTAAAATTTTAATACAAAAGTCATATAAAAAGTCTGTCTGTGTTTACATTACATGTAAAACATGCCTCAAGAAAGCAGTTTATACTCTTCTCTCTACATAATAAATATTATTGATTTAGTATTAATTACAAAATTACACAATTTAATGGTCAGATCATAATACATTAATTGCTTATAAGGCCACTTTAGCCTGATTTCTTTAAATGATTTCATTGCCTGATAGATTCACTTCCAAGAATTTTCCGCGATATACGATCCTTAAAAAGCCTTTCAAAATTTCTTATTAATTTCAAAAATTTCAACTGGTTCAAATCGATTCAACTATTATAATTTAATAAACTGATGTTTTTGAACGTAGTAAAATTTTGAAAAGAATTAATGTATACATTCTTGTAAATACATCCTTATTTATCAATAAATATATATATATATGAATCGGTTATAAGGTCACTCCGCTTATAAGGTCAGTTTTGTGAAGTCCCGTGGAGTGACCTTATATCGAGGTCTGACTGTATACTCAAAATTATTAAAGGCCATGAAAGTACTTCATTCGCACCCAATGCTTCCCACTTCAATGTTGGCTTTTTTAATTGTTGGTGTTAAATGTGTACTATCAAAACATCAATGTTTTTATAGTGATGATTTCAAAATTAGAGAAGATGTTTCATTTTAAAGAACACCATTAAAAAGTAACTGATGGGGCTCAGAATAATTTTTCTTTCATGAAACGTAACAACTAAATACTTAAATAATAAATTATCAAACACTTGTTTCATTTTTCTTCATGTTACAAATGTAAGCACTTTAAATACTTGATATACTTTCTCATTGTTCAATCAAAAAAAAAAAGGTGTTTTACCCTATCAAAATAAAAAACATAAATTTGGACTTTTAAATTTCTATTTTTTAAATATTCAATATTTTTTTATTATTCAGAAAGTTAAAAAATTTTTATAACTGAATTGTTCCTGTTAATTTGTAGTAATATTTGAAAAGCAATAATTTAAATATTTGAATCATTTATCATCAAAATGCATTAAGTATTTTCCTAATTACAATTATTAATTTCTTTTAGTAATTCAAAACTTTTTGTTCAAATATAAGTTAATAGGTTTTGATCTTTTGAAGTTATTCAATTTCAAATAAAAATTTATAGTTGTTTTTTATTTTAGATCATCTATATGAATTGCTGAATATGTTCACAGGAGAATGCCTCAAAATTATTGCTGAAGGCTACTATGTATAACTTTTTTTTTTCAATCAAATCAATATTTCAAAGTATAAGTGTTATGAGAACTATGCATTATCATTTAGTGATATTTTAATATTAAACATCAATTGTGTCATTCATGTCACATCCCTAATCCCAATTGCAATAAGACAAAAATTAGAGCTCTATAGTATAAGCTTCTTTATGTTTTCAGTAATAATAATAATAATTTGAATTCTGAAATTTTGAATTCAAATTATGTTTTTCGCAATCACAAGTTGCGACAAGACTCTACTCATCGGTTATTAGAAACAGCTCCTGTCTCTCCAAGCTTGCCCCTCCTCTTGGGCGGTTACGTGTGTCTAGTTGTGTATGTGTAGGCTTGTGTGAGTGCGTAAACCTGTGTGTATGCAAGTTGGCATGTGCGTGTGAGTGTATGTGTATGAGCATGTGTGTGTGTAGGACATGGACGCCACGGACCAGGAGAAGCGGGTTCTGGGGGACATTGCTCAGGACTGGAGGAGCCGAGCCTGCAGAGGACGGTGTGGTTGAAAAAGGAGCCGGAACGTCAAGGACGGTCAAGTAAAAACAATTAGCAATCGTGATTGCTCAAAAAAAAAAAAAAAAAATTTAAACTTAAGAATTCTTTAAAAATTCTATACTAAAAAGTTTGATATCTAAATCCAGGGCCGAATTTAGTATCATGCCGCCCCTAGGCAGATTTGAAATCTGCTGCCCCCCCCCCTCCACTTACGTGATTTTTCCAAGGTCAGTTTAAATGCTGAAAAGCACTTTTTTTTCACACGCCAATTGTAATAGAGAAACTTTAAGACTCACAAAATATTATACTGTTAATAGCAAATTCACAAAACTTTCAAAATGCGAAATCACCTATAGCTTTATTTTTGTGAAAATATATATTTGTATGTATGTACTCTTTATATTTCTTATAGTCATGTAGTGCATAGTGCATGTGCCCCATGTTTTTCTTATAATTATTGCAAGTATTTTGATTGCGATTAAAAAATTGGCAATCACAAACTTTTCAGGAAATCTGTAAGGCATGTTGAATCTCTATCTGCACAAGGTTTAGAGAGATTTTTTTAATTTTTTTTTAGTTTGTTTCAAAAGCCTTCAATTTCATTCTAAAATTATTTAATACAATTACATTTGGAAATTTAACATTTGTGAGTATGAAGTTTTGTATTCGATTTCCTTAAGACAGACACAACAACATTTAAATTGACAAAAACAGAATTTAGTTAATTTTTTTGTAAACAAATAACTGAACAAAATTAAATGAGAAATAAAAAACACCGTAATTTCAAAATCATTTGGTTTACTTACTTTTTTTTTCACTATTCAAATACGTATATTAAATCAAATTGTGGGGTTTTAAAGCGTCACCTATAATATGTAAACAATACACATTAAAAATTAAAAAAATATTTTGATTCGTTCCATAAATAAATGGTTTTACAAACGAAGTAGGTTTTAACTAACTTACTGAGCAGAAGTAATAATCCCAAATTACTTTCCAATTCTTAAAACATTCAAGCAATGTTTCCTGATGAACACGTCTAAGGGCATAAGAAGAATAAAACGCTCTTTTTAAATGCAGAAGGAGATAATGGTCACTCAGCACTTCCATTGCTGCACATAGTCTTTTTAAGAGAAACCAGATGTTTTACCTGAGGCTCTCTTCTTGAAGTGCTTTGGAAGACCGTATCATGGGAAAGAAAGCTTTGGGAGGTATTGATCAAAGTGTATATTTTCTATATAAGGGATGTACTCCATCCCTGCCGCAAGCTAAAAATGAAACTGGTTACCTATTAAGGGAAGTCTGTCACACCGCATTTTCTGTGGTTACGACAATTACATTTAAGTCCGCTGACAAGTTAGGATCAGTTATGTCGCTGTTTTGGAGAAAAATTTAAAAAAAACTGATGTTTTATTTTCAAGAATAATAATTTAAAAAATGAGATTGAAGCAAAATTTGCCGCCTAGGCAGCTGCCTACTCTGCCTATTGGGAAATTGGGCAATGTCTACATCCATTACTCGAATTCTTTGTTCTCCTCCCTCCTTTTTTTTTACTTTCATTTTTTTCATGCAAGGAAAACATGTTTTGAAGAATGCTAAAATATGAAATTATGATTTTTTTTCATCGTTATTACCTTCAAGAACTTGTGATTTTCTTCCCAACAAATCGTAGTTTCAAATAATAAATAAGGATGTACAGCATCAATTGAGATTTTTTTGCTTCATTTCACTGTTTGTGCCTATTTTTGCTCTAAATAAAAGAGATGCTCGTAAAGGACCTTGTTCCACGATTTTCAATGGCTCCACAATCTGAAACATGTAAGGAATATGTAAACACAGTGACACAATTTATTATTAACGAATTCCGCTACAAAGCAGAATCAATAAACAAAATATATGTTTCCCACCAGGAAATTCTTAAACCCTTATGGAACATAAATGTTGGAAAATAACTAGAATTTTATCTGGTGTATCCAACAGGTTATAAAATCAGCTTCTAAAATCAAACTTTGATTTTAATCATTATACACAAGTTGTAAAACTCTTGCTTCTAGTAACTATTAATATGCAATAGCAAAGATAACATAGACCAAAATTATAAATACCAGATGAAACAACTATGGATAAAATCGATTAAAAATGATTTTAAAGAATGTCAAATAATATTAAAAACCAAATTAACTTCTCAGATAAAAAAGAAATATTGAACCAAAAAAAGGCTAAATACTTTCAACTAGTTATATTGTGAGGGCTGTTATATTTGTTCCCAAATATTTTAAGATTAAACTCCAGTTAAACACCGGAAAATGTAATTCTTTTTCTTCACAAATTATAAACATAAAAATACATTTGAAAGGGACACAGAACAATTTTTAACAAATTTCTGGTAAGATAGATTTTTGAGCTGTTTTAGAGTTAAAAAAAAACATGCTGATATCAGAACTGAGTTTTTTTCTATCACATCAGGTTTTCTCTCTACATCTTAGGTGAATGTGACCATTTTCTGTGGGAGAGCGCATATCACCGGAAGCACTATTGCTCTTCCATTAGCTAATACAAACATTTTAAATTAAAATCAAGTGTTTCCTTTCAACATCTTTGTGTATTAATAGGCAAGCTGTTTTCTTTCTGTACTGCTTTCTCCTCTGTTTATTAACTGATTTCCTTCATTCTTTTTTTGTTCAGTAGCTATTGACGAGTTTTAGTGTCATCAACAAAAATATTTGAAATTGAAAGCTAATTAACGGAGATATTAATTAAAAATGCATTTTCATGGTTTGAAAAGGTTTTTAAAAAATACTCCTAACGAAGAAATTGTCAGGGCGCCCAAGGTCCAATAACCTAAAACCACGAGAAAAAAGTTATAAGCATTTTTTAGTTAGATAAAATCAAAAATTTTGATTTTATCTCTTTTCCATTGTTGAAGTTCATTGTTGGAAGCATGAAACATTAAGTTTTAATTCAGTTTTTAAACCGCTTTTTCTACACGAAAAATGTATTTTAGTGCTTTAAGTTTGGTATGGTTGGACCCCGGTTTTACCATGTGAAAACGCCAACCCGCTAAAAGAGCTAGAAAAAGCACTAGAAGCAATTAAAAGTTGGTGACAATTCATTTTAATTTGCTTTTTGACGCAACATAGTTAGCGTGAAGAAATTGCTGGATAATATTAAGTGTTGCCATTTCTTGTTTGAGTTTATGGGACATTCCACGGTATTTTTGACATTATGTAGAGTCCATAACGTGACCTTTTTTTGCCATAACTTTTTAATTTACCGTTTGATTTGCAAATTGTTTTATTTTGAGCTGGTGTATTGGTAGGAAAAGATCAAAATAAAATAATATGCTAATCAAACAGTAAATTAAAAAGTTATGGCAAAAAAGGTCACGTTACGGACTCTACATAAATGTCAAAAATACCTTGGAATGCCCCTTATACAAAGGTTTCACGTATAAACTGAGTTTTGCAGTATCATTTCATTCAGTAAGATTTTAGTTTTTCTGGAAATTTGACGATCTTTATCCACTGGCATCAAATTTTTGGCAGCAATGCCAGCGCGACAATTGTTCTTCCTTTGCATACACAAACAAATAGCAGGGAAATATCTATTTGCACAGGGTTATCGCAAAGCAGGGTGCTGTTCAAGAATGAAGTCATGCTTTAAGGTGGGATTCATTTAATTGTAAGTTTGTGACAAGGAGGAGGAAATTAATGATAAGAAAGGTATACAGTGAGGAGAATATGACATAGCAAGATTTTTTTTAAATGAAAATGGCATTTGTCAAGCTGTTTTTCATAAACAAAAAGAGAATGGGTATGGTGAAGTGTGAAACTTTGTGACAAAGAGAGAAGGCGGTCAAATATGTCAAAAAAAAGTGTGACATTAGCTATGCACAGCTCTTGACCATAAAAAAATCACAAAGGCAAACTTTTAAAAATTGTACTACTACTGCAACGTCCAGTGTTTTCGAATGGACAATTTTTCGAATGGCGATCTTTATCCATTGGTGTCATCTTTTTGGCACCAATGCCAGAGCAAGAAATGCTTTCCCTTCGCATCATAAACAAAGATTAGAGAAATATATATTTTCTCACTGCTATCACAAGGAAACATATGTTATCCGAAATGAAATTATTCACGTCAAGAATTTAACGACCGCGCCAATTTCCCAATCATCAAAATATCCCCTTTCATTCATCTTGAGATTAACATACAAAAAGGTTTGATTGTTTTTTTTTTTTTTTTTTTTTTTTTTTTTTTTGCACAAAAGCGTTATTAATAGGCTATGCTACACCGCATACAGAAAATAAAATCGGAATAAATTATTACTGTTTGGTAGTGTGAGTCCAAGCAAAAATTATATGCTCCCAGATGTACACTAAACAAATGTAGGGAAATTCATATAAGTTTTCTCAAATATTCAGTAATGAATATGGTCGAATTTCGATCGCTGGGCGAATTCTAGTTATTATGAATATTTAGGAAATTTCAATTCACTTAATTGTGAAAGCAAAATAATAATAATAATAATAATAATAATAAGTTTTTAGTGAGAACTGTAAAATGATTCTGTGTTTATCAGAAACACAATTGGTTACTTTTTTTGCATTGCACATGCAATATATGTAGTTATTGCACACCAAGGGCACCCATATAGGGGGGAAAGTGGGGGCTCAAGCCCCCCCCCCCTTTGAAATTAGAAATTCCTTGCTTTTAGTACTTTTTTCTTTGCAAAAATGTAAAAAAAATTCTTCTCCAGCAATCAATGAATACGTTATTAAAAATGTCAAATTTTACTAACTCTAATCTGTACTGAAATAGGTTTCTATGGGGAAAATATCCAGCTAAACCATAAGAAAAGCATCTGAGCCCAGCCCCCCCCCCCTCCCCTTTTACATTTTGCATATAGGCACCCTTGTTGCACACCTAAAAAGTATTTTCTTCTGTCCTACATCTTTTTTTTTTTTTTTTTTAATGTTCAACATTTTGTAAAAGTGGTCGCTTTGAGCCCTGTGTAGCTTCAAAATTTGCTACGTCTGAACAAGTCACAGATCTAAGCCAGCGAAATTACTGCTCCCCAGTGAATTTATGAAACCAATTTTACATAATGTTAGAGAAATGGCATGTTTAACAACCATAGTTTTACAGCAACATTTCTCAGATAACATACACTTTCAAAACAGAGCTTAAGAATTCAAAGCTATGGTACAAAAAGATGCAATTGAGAAAATCTTTAGTTCAATAAAGTTACTCAGCCTTTCATTTAGTTATTACCACTTATCAAATATCTATAAAAATAAGAACAAAGTTACACCTCTTTTATAGCATTTCTTCCAGTTTCAAGATGATAGTCCATAACATCCCATGCATCCCAATATAGAGGGATGTCATCATATATTAAAAATCTGTTTCCAACACTGTCGGCAGCAATGGCTTCCTTGCGACACTCGGATAATATTAGTGATGACACACAGCCTTCTTGATTAATAATGGCTTCGATGAACTGATTTTTCAAGAAAAAAGTTCCATCTTTTTTTTGCTCTAAAAAAAGCAAAAGACACGTACATAAAGAAAAACTTAATTGAAATTTCAAATTATGCTTGTATGCTATGATATACAACATTAAACAAGGCAGGAAACATCAATAATTTGTGAGAGAGAAAATACAGCATAAAGTTTTTAAAAAAAAAACAGAATTATAAAATTAAAAATACCCAAAGAAATACCATACAAAATTGATCTCTTATCCCCTACAAAGAATAAGATTTGGAGAACATTTAGCTTTAAAATCAGAAAAAGAATAACAATTGCTAGCAATAATATTAAAATGGTATTTTTTCTGCAAGTGTAATTAATAGCACCATGTATAATATAGGTTCGCTCAAGCAATCAATATTCGTGGGTGTCAGGTTTTAATACGTATAATTCAGAAAAAGAAAAATACATCTGTCTACACAAGTCAATGTTCAAAAAAAGTAAAATATGATGAAATCCTAACAAATGTTATAAATGCAAAAGCCAGTTTGTTTGTTTGTAACATTTTCAAGTCATAACTACTCAACCGATCATCAGGATAGAACATAGGGTACCTTTTATATCTAAAAAAAAGTATTTCATTGTACTAAATAGGCAGCAAATCATATTAAGCACCTTTACATTCTTGAACTATAAATTGGACAGTGAAGAACATGCAGTGAAGAACATCACAGAGAGTTCAATAAAAAAAAAAGTATCACAAAAGATGTTTGTGATTACGCCAATTACAACTGCATCTCAAAAATTAATTACGCTCAGACTTACCTACAAGAACAGAAGCTTTTACTGCAGATAATCCTCGAAGCAGTTGATAACCCATTGGTCCAACAACAACAGGAACCAGGGTTCCACCACCACCCTCATTGCTAATATTTTGCATAGCTTTTCCAACACCTTCAATCCACATGCGTCTAGAAATTTCATCTTTATACCATGGCACCCGTATAAGCTCAGTTCTGTTCCAAGAAAGGACATTAACCAAGACCAATTCTTCCTCTTCACCTCTACCTTCTGGAACACCTATATGTACATAAGTGGCAATGATGCAAGATGCATTTTTTTTAAAAGCAATAATATTTTTCATTTTTAAATTTATATGTATCTTAATATATAAAAATCTTCTGTGCGTACGTTTGTCACCACAAGGCTTTTAAACGGCTGGACTGATTTTGATCAAATTTTTTGCATGTAATTAAGTTGCGGCAAGCATGGTTTCGAAGCGAGATGGATCAAATCGGAAACGGTTTTGTTAATTAATTAATTTAAACATTGGATGGTAAAATCTCTCACATGATTAATATTTATTTTAACCCATTGTTGAGCGAGAACTGAAATAAATATTTAACCCATTGCCAAAGGACAATAAGAAAGCTAGCTCTGCTTTTATAATGAAATTTCCTACTGTGATATGTCAATTGAGAATAGATAAAACGTAGAGAGAGAGAGTGAAGCCTTCATTTCTTAAAAGTAACGATTTTAGGTCACATGATATATTTTTAAATAAAATACTGCAAGGTTCACGCAAAACGAGTATTCTGTCGTCGTAGTTGAACCATGTGACCGGATCGGTGCTTTAGGTTTTCGTAACCAAATGATCAGAAAGTACCCCACCTAGCAACATTCGTTTCTCGGCTGAAATCCATCTGAGTTTTGGCACCAATGTCAAGAATAATTTAAGGATTATCTAACTAATCAGTACATTATTAAAGGAAAACATTATGGAATTTAAAGATGAAACAAATTTTATTTTCTTCCAGATAAATTACAACAGGGTAGTTCTGTACACAAAAGATCAGTGAAGTGGAAGATCTTTATCTTTAGTGGAAAGAACAAAATAGGCAATATATGATGCTTAAAAAGTTTTGGTTCAAAAGATCGAACCACTAATCGGTCGGAGTTGGCTTCTCTCACTGATCGGCTGGACTACAGTAACGTGGTGGCTTGGCTACTTTGGTTATAAACAACAGAGTTGTGTGATTGTTTGTTTACATTTTAAAGATACTGTTAATGTAATTTATTGTATTTTTTGTTTATTTGGCGAAATATTTCAAATTGCAAAGAATTGTTTTTCGTTTTTTAAGAGTTTTTAGTCATTTTAGTTGAAGAATGTGTTTATTTTACATCGGGAGGGGGGGGGATGAGTGATTTTCGCTTATTCAGAGAACTGTTTTTACCTTTATCATTGTTCTAAACGATATCTTTTTCATATGGGGGATGTTGCAGCGGGATTTCCCATTTGTTCCAGATGGGTAGTTAATTTTTACACTTAATATCTGAGGACGCTTTTTATCTTTTGAGTATGGCTGAAAGAACAAACCATCAAGTACAAGAGAAAAAATAGTTAATAAAACAACTGCTCAGTGGGCATTAGATAAATCAAGTTGCAATAAATATACGAATTCTGACACTATAGCAGCTTAAAACATTTTTTCTAACTTATTTTTTCAATAGAACCGTTCAAGCACTTGATAGTTTATTGGAATTTTTTTACTTTTCAATTTATAAAGTTTGAACAGAACAACATCTGTCGGGTCCTCTAGTATATATATATATATATATATATATATATATATATATATATATATATATATATATAAATATATATATATATATATATATATATATATATATATATATATTTCATTATTTTTTTTTTTTTTTATGCAATCAAACAGTTGAAAATATATAGCCAAGTATACATTTTAAAAACACAAAAGAATTTTATTCTATTTTGATTTTTTCTCAGAGCATGATATTAACATCCTTTCACGGGAAAGTTTTGCTGGATTTGGTGCAGTTGAAGTTTAAGACATAAATGAAGAACCTTTTTTTTAACAAATAAATGGGAAAAAGGAATTATTATTGATCACAAAGATTACTAAAACAACAACGTTAAGCATTCACAATAATAAAATTTAAGAACTTAATCTAAGAGCAACAACTAATCGTCCTCACCAAATAAGCGACGAACAGCAGTATCCATTAAGCCAGCGGCTCCTTTAATGACCTCTTTATAGTAAAAAGCAGCTTCTTTGTGAACATCTTCAATGGATGAACCTGGCAAAACATCATGAAACTGATTTAACAGCATAATTTTCCATAACCTTTCCAGTTCTAATTCAGGATATGCTTTCTTATCTTCATCCCTGCATGCAGCTAATAGGACACTATGCAGAAGCTCTGTGTCTCTCAGCAGAATCTCACATTGACGGTTCAAAAACTTCATTTTAGCTTGGCTAGTATAGGTTCCGTTATGAAGCTCTAAATACAGTTCTCCAGACCATTTGCAAAGCTCTTTAACATGCTTATCTTCAATTATCCGAAAAAATTGATCAGGTGTGCCATGTTGAACTCTAATTGAACAAGAAAAACAGTGTATTACAAATCAATATAGTATGCATCAAAACTTTTGAATTTATCATAATCGAGGATGGGGAGTTTTCAGATATTTATGGACATTTTTAATCAGCCAACAGTATACAATCTATCAATTCATTATTGTAATTCACAGAAAAAGAAAAACAAAATTGTGAGTTGAAATAAAGGTTCTTACTGGTAATCTTTTAAAATAATTTAGAATAAATTCATTACTTTTTGCACTCATAATTAGGAGCCGGATTTTAATGGCTTAAAACTATCACTAGAAATCTCCATTGCAAAAAAAAAGCTATCAAAATTTCGAACAAGAAGTTCCATCTAGAACTATACGAGCCTACTTTCCTGTATACCCATACTACTTTCTAGTACCTGATCAATATTCTCAAAAATAGCTAAATTTCAAAAATAATAAAATATTCCTCACTCATCTAAAAAAATTATATGCGTAAAAAAAACTGAACAACTAAAATAGCCGCTCATTTTAAACAAAGCAGCTAATACACTTTTTTCCATTAAAAAAATTCTTTAACAGCTTTCAAAATGAAAAAATAATAATTAATATTAATAAGCTTATTAAAATAAATACATCATATCAAAAAAAATCGTTTCTTTTTCCTCTGTAGCCAAAAATAATTTTTTAAATGAATTAATGCACTTACCAAAATTAATAAAAACAATAAAATGTCAACTTAAAGAATTTTCATTGTCAAAAAAAAAATCGTCTGCGCATATCTTTATGTAGAAACATAAATGGCTTTGAGTATATTCGCCAAAAACTGAATACCTAAATTAAAACTTTAGCGTAAAAATAAAAAAACAAGTCAGATCAACAATAATTATTTCACAGTCAAAACCATAGCTGCGGAGTCGGAGTCAATCTCATTTTGGGGTAAAGGAGTCGGAGTCGAATATCTAAGAATCGGAGTCAGTCATTTGTCCTCCGTGTATAATCAGAAAATGAGGGGCTTCCTCCGAATCAGACGTGCTTCCACACGCTCCGCATTCCATTTGCCATAGCTACAGAAATATAGCAGCTAGAGAGTCATATTTTATACCAATTCAAAGATCTTGTTGAACTCTTCCCGTAGAGTAGCTGCACACGGATTTTGGATCATCCATTCATTTGCAATCAGTTAATTTCATCTTTGAACATGTCCCCGCCCTGTTTTAAGCACATTGTCTGACTGAATAAAGAATTGGAAAACATCGCGGGCCACCTTGATCCACTTCTTGCCATTGCACCACCACGGACGACCTATCAATGAAAAGCTTATTTTGCAAGCTCCAAGAGGATACTGGTTATTTTGCCCTAGCGCCAGGGACCTAAACAGAAGGACACCTTAAACTATCGCTGAGACTACCCGGTTTTTGCAGCGCTAGAAACACCCCGTGCGACCTTCGACCCCCGCCGTGCAAGCACCCCCGCTCCTGCGGGATCCCTCAACAGCGTAGGAGATGAATGCCAGGGGGAACATTTAATGTAAACATCCAGCATCCACAGTGAACGCTCACGCCTCAGCGAACCCAACACCTTCCAGGGGACCACCCACAGAGTATTTCTGCATTGCGTATCCAAGGGATCTTCCTCACAGTGCATCATTTACTTTCAGTGAACATTGTGTATTCTCATGTGCCCAGAGTGTTTACTCCATCTCACACTTCAGAGTCACCATAGCAGACTTTTATGGACTTTCCCTCTCCGACTGACTAGGGAACGTGCTCTAGTTGCCCCGCTACACTATAAGCCCCATTCGTCATTCCTGCTATCATCACCTGAACTGTCGCTCACATGTTGGCTAATTACTGCTCTCCATCCAAGGAACTGTATGTATAAAAATTTTAATAGTGATTTATCAACATTGCTTTACGGTTTATTAACATTCACTGCATTCTGCAGAGTATATCTATGTACAATTTACTGGTTTTACGTAATTATTTTTCACTATTGGAATTTATTATTATTATTTTTTTTTATATATATAATTTTTATATATATATATATATATATATATATATATATATATATATATATATATATATATATATATATATATATATATATATATATATATATATTTAATTTAACATTCGCTGTATACTCCAAAGTATAATCTCCGTACATCTTACTTATTTTACACAGTTACTTTTCACCAATGTGTTTTACTATACATATATATCTATATTTTAACATTTTCTCCATATAATTACCTTTTTTGGATTTAAGGTGCCTCAAGCAGAGCGACGCTAAAAAAAATTTTAAATGCATTATGCCTGGATTTCCCTGGTTAATTAAATTATCGTAACTAATTTTTTATGCTATATTTTTATGCGTCTTAAAAATTCAAAAACTGTTGAAATGTCATGGAAATATTCATTTTACTCAGAATTTAAGAGAGTTTTCTCCTTGGACTAAATCACAATTTCCGGAATTACTAGCTTAAATAGTCTTGTCCAATTAGTATACAAAATTAGAAGCTCTTTGAACCCTATCAAGTAGACATTCATTCAGCTCAGATTTCGAGACAACATTTTTTTTTTTTTTTTTGAAGTCACTCCTCTTTTCATTGATTAGCATCTGAAATATTCGTTAAATACTTATCGTTTAAATACGATGGAAAATACACACGAGGTCGTACAAAGGCATTCTCCCCCTCATTGGGTGTTATAGAAACTGGACTCTAAGATGACCTCTTTGGGTAAACTTCCTCACCCAACCTCCCCACCCCCCACCAACAGTACACCACCAACACCCTCACTCTCCTTGCAATCTTCAAATTCCACAGATTTTAGTGAGATTTACATTGGTCCTTTTGAAGACCATTTTCATAAGACCACCCAACCTCCAATAAATTTCATAACATATGAAAACTCAGTAGATGATATATTGGATTTCTTTGACACCATTATCTCGGGCAAGGATCGAAATCGTCACATCTTCTTGAAGATTGGATTACGAGAGCAAGTCAAATCTGCCCTTGCGCTACTACGATTTAAGCTTAAGGATAGCCAACAGAACCAATTAACTTCTTCCCCCACTGGAATTTTGCCCATCGATGCAAATAATGTCATAAACTTACGCCCTGAGCTCAATTTGACTGAGAGTAATTCCCAGTGTGACCAACCAGAGATCACATATACCACAGCTGGCACACAGACAGAGCTAATAGTTGATTCCCCCACCATCCTTTCGCCTTCTCCTCTCCAACCCGTTAAAAATCCTGCCTCTCCCCCCCTTTAATGACCCCCCGTCCTATGCTTCGGCAGCCAAAAGAAATGTGCACACCATGTTAGTGTACCCCACCGACCCCAATTGCACATCATCTAAAAACCTCAGGAAGCTCTTGGAGACTAACTTCGATCCATTGAAGGACGGTATCAAAGTTTCAAGGGTCAGGTACGTGGCTAAAGGGGGAGTGGCTATTGACCTGCCAACACAAAATGATTATTCCTCTCTACAGGAGAACCTCGCAGAAGTCCCAGTCCTAAAGGACAAAATTAGCGTGCGAGCACCGAGACTCAGATTACCAAGAATAATCCTCTACGGTGTCACACCTGACTTTGACGGCCCAGTCCTACAAGATATTCTCTACAACGATTTTGAAATTCCCGAACACGAGGAGGTCTCCCCGTGTTTTAAACTTTCAGGGAAAAACGGCACTAATAACTGGGTTTTCCAGTGTTCCCCAAGCGCCTACAACTTTATTATGTCCTCCCCCAAACTAAGCCTTTCCTGGCGGGTCATCAGCATCCGAGAATTCCTCGGAATTCGACGATGTTATGCCTGCCAGGGCTTTGGCCATGTCGCCTCGGACTGCAACAAGCAACGCAGTTGCTGCTATTGCTCTGAGGACCATGGCAATGAACCTTGCAATGCAACCCGATCATTTTGCACGAATTGCATCAATTCCAATGTAAGCAAACGCACAAACTACTTTACCGATCACGCAGCAAACGACTCTAAGTGCCCTTTTTATTTGAATATTGTTAACAAAGTTAGATCCCAAACGAAATATGAATGAAACGTATCAAAATGCAAACTCTGAGATTTCCCTTCCATCCACTAGATTGGCAAATTCTTCATCTTTTAACCACTTAAATCTAAAACAATTTTCAACAGTTTCCCCAAATTCATTCACCTCAGTCTAAACTCCCTCTCTGAAGATTGTTCAGATAAACCTTCAAAGAGCGGCTGCACCTACATCCTTACTTCAACAATTATTATCAGAACAAGAAATTCATGCATTCTTGGCTCAGGAACCATACTTGGTCAAGAAACAAATTTGCAATATCCCTTCCTCCTGGGGCCGAGTCTTGTCAACCAGTGGTCGTGCGGCAATTTTCCTACCCACAGATAAACTTAAAACTATAAGTGCCTTCCAGTCATATGACTTTGTGGCAGTAAAGGTCTCAATGGACACCTCCCCCTTCATTTTGCTTTCAGCATACTCGTCCCCGGCCGAACCAATCGAAGAACTTCTTCTCGAGCTTTCGAGTTTCATTAACTCAATAAATCTCATCCCCATCCTCATCGGAGGGGACTTCAATGCCCCTTCTAGAACTTTCGGTTATTCCAGAGACGGGGCAAGGGGAGAGGCCGTCCTTGATTTTGCCGCTACTTTGAATTTAAACATGTTGAACTCTCCCAACTCCCCTCCCACCTTTCAAACAGCACATGGTCATGGTTGGCCAGACCTAACCTTTTCCAAAAATATTTGCAGCAACATTAGCTGGGATGTCAGCAATATCATATCAGCAAGTGATCATAAATATATTTTTATTAATATCGACAGCTCTTTTTCAACCTCACGGTTCATCCGCTATAAAACTTTATATACTACTATACCATTTGAAAAACTGCTCAAAGTTAAACTGCCACCAATAATTGCCCTACTTCCAACCCTAACCACATTTGATGACCTTGATCGATTCACAACAGCTCTCACACTCACTATACAGGACTGTGCAGAGCTAACTTTCAAGAAGAAAAATTTCGCCACACCTTCACCGGCAAAATGGTGGCATACAGGTTTGACTGTTCTAAAAAAGTGTGTCACTGCTGCGAGACGCCGTCTCCAGCGCAACAGGGGTTCCTCACTGGAGAATCAGTTCAAAGTCATTTACAAAAAAGCACTAGCCAAATACAAATGAGCAATACGCCAAGCTAAAACCTCTTCCTGGAAAACCTTCTGCACACACAGCAAAAATGTGTTTGGCAAACCCTACAAAATCTGCTTCGGCAAAGCTTTCTCCCCAACTTATATGCATCAATCATCCGCCACTACTGATACCGAAGATTCTTTTTGTCAAAAGATCCTGAACCATTTTTACCCAGAAGACCAACCAGATCCTCCAGTCGATCCCCCTGTCCCACCCTCAACCTACACTCCTTTTACGAGGGAGGAGGTTGAACATGCAGTTCAGCTCCTCCCTCGCAAGAAAGCACCAGGTAAAGATGGCCTGGACTACATTATATGGACTGCTATTCATCGCACCTTCCCCAATTTCCTTAAAGACTACTTCAACGCCTGCCAAGCACTAGGCGCTTTTCCAAAACCTCTCAAAGAGGGCGTATTGATACTTTTCCTGAAAGCAGGTAAGGATCCTTCCCTCTTTACCTCCTTTAGGCCAATAATTCTTCTGCCAGTGCTTTCAAAAATCTTTGAAAGAATCTTACTTTTCCGTCTCCAAAGCCACCTTTCCCTTAACAACCTCCACCACCCAAACCAATTTGGCTTCGTCCCGCGGCGTTCCGTTAATCATGCCTTGGGTGCACTATTTGCAAAAATAGAGGAAGGAATTGCAAGAGGGCATCAAATGGTGCTTATCTCCCTGGACATTGTTTCAGCTTTTGACAATCTTCCATGGGATAAGATCATGTATTACCTCGCCGATTCCCACTGCGATGAGGGCATTTTAAATATATATCGCAGTTTCCTCTCTCACAGAAAAATTTTCATTCAAACAGGCACAGGTTCATGCTCTATCCAACAGAAAAAAGGTTGTCCGCAAGGTTCCTGTAGCGGACCGGAACTGTGGAATCTCGTCGTGGCTTCACTACTTCGAATTCCATGGCCGGATCACACCCACGTGCAGACCTTTGCGGACGACATTGCAATTCGCGTTTCAACAAGGCGCACGCATGATCTGCAAACCTTTGCGCGCGACACTCTTTCACTAGTCAACACCTGGCTGCTCGAGCATGGCCTGACTGCTTCCAATTCCAAATCAGCATATATGCACCTTAAAGTCCCAAGGAATCTCAAAAGAGCCCCCACTCTTCTAATGGGAGACTTCCACATCATCAGAAAAAATAACTTAAAATATTTGGGGGTGGTACTCGACAATTGCCTAAAATGGACGGCTCACCTCGACTACCTAAAAACTAAATCAGTAACACTTCTTAGCAAATTTCAAAGATTAGCGGGGGGTAATTGGGGCATCAGTTTTCATCAAAGACGTCTACTTTACAAGGCGGTGGTCGAATCCTCCCTCATGCATGCAGCTGGCCTATGGGGCAATTATCTAGGAGTACGCCTCGTAAATAAAATCCATTCTATCCAACGCCGTTTCCTTCTTGTTCTTACAGGTGCATATTCCACAACCTCACATCAAGCCCTTTACATACTATCTGGGATCCCCCCTTTGGAACTACTAATAAGGCAACATATGTGGTCCTTCAACATTCTAATCAAACAAAAACCAATTCATCTTGACGGAATCGAATTCCAAAGTACGCTCTTTGAAACTGACGCTCCAAAATGGTTCAAATGCTCCTACGAACAACTCGTAGACACTAGCTTCATCCATACTGAAGAGATCCATCCAAACCAACTTTTACCCCGCAGAATTTACACAGATGGTTCAAAAACCATGACTGGTGTGGGCTCCGCGTTTGTTTCCTTTTCGGGTAACACAATTACAAGTTCCTCTTCGGTGAGACTTCGAGAGGGAAACTCAGTCTTCCAAGCAGAACTTTTGGCCATCAAAAATGCAATTGCTTATACGCAAAGCCTTCCTCAATACTCGTTCCAAATTTTCTCTGACAGCCTATCATCTCTATTGGCCCTCAAAAATTCTTTTAGCAAAAATCAATTAGTCCAAACAATTCAAAAACAGGTACTCAGCTCTACTAAAAATTTTGACATCTTTTGGGTAAAAGGCCATTCAAACAACAGAGGGAATGACGAAGCTGATCATCTTGCCAAATTAGCGGCAGACACTACCGGACTTCAGGAAGACGCGAGTGTCCCATATCCCGCGTCACACCTCAAGAGGCTATTAACGACTCAGCTTTGTATGGATTGGCAATACCGATGGGACAACGCGGAGACGAGCAGAGGATTGCACGATATGCTACCAACAATCAAGCTCTACCCGCGCGTCTCACACCGTTGCCACACCATTTTCTCAACAGGTCACGGCCCATTTCCTTCATATTTGAATAGATTTAACATTATCGACTCTCCTCTCTGCTCTTGCGGAGAAATAGGGGACAGCCTCCATTACATCTTTGACTGCCCACTGACAGAAGCCCACCATCTCCGCTGTCCTTCGGGCACATCCCATCAACAACGCCTGAAGCATGCACTTAAACTGCGGCATAGCACCGCGCGTCTTAACACAATCTTCCATTCTTTATCAACTGAGGGTTATCTGTACCAGAGCTCAATCTAATTTCTTTTACTCATGCATTTTTATTCACCCACAGCTTTAGTATCTAATGGTTGCCTCTTTAGACATTCTGTCCTTCTGCATGTCTTCTATTACATTGTACAATCTAATGATTGTTGGCTTTGTTTTTGGTGAATGTAGCTGAGTGTATTGTCTGTTTGTGTCACTTTGTTGATTTGCTACCACTATTCAATGGTGTATAGCTGTGTACCCTGTTTAATGTGTATATATATATATATATATATCTATATGTATGTTTGTATATGTGTGTGTATGTTTTATTATTATTATTATTATTATTATTATTATTAATCTTTATGTGATTTTAAAATTGTGTAAGCAAAATTCCTGTCTGTCGGAATATGATTTCATGTATTTTATGCATTATGTACGACATATACAATGTATCAACTCACCGATTAACACAGCTGTCTCCAGGGCCCCATCCAACCGTTTAAACCACACATAGTGGTAGGTACGGGGGACCCTGGAGTGTTATGTTATGTTATGTCCTCCGTGTATAAATTTTTGCCAAAGCTACGAAGTCAGAGTCGAAGTCGGGAAGTCGGAGTCCGATTAATTGTCGTGCACAGGAGTCGGAGTCGGAGTAAAGAGCCCCCAAAATTCTTCTCTAAGTTGTTTTTCAGACTTCGGAGTCGAAGTCTGAAGTTTGGCTTCAAGAGCTATTTCCAACAAAATTTGTTTGAAGTAAATCTGCCTTCAAATACGGAATCTACATTGACTTTCAGTTTCCCTGTAGGCGCTAATGTTAAAGGATTTGAACTGTTCAAAACTGAACGGAAAATTGTTCAAACCAAAAAGATATTTTATATACAAGTTTTTCATCAAAAGCTTTTTCCTACAAAGTTTGTTTGAAGCAAATTCGCCTCACAGTTCGGAATTGCCTTGAATTTCCCATAGGCACTAATGTTAAGTTTTTTTGAATTGTTCAAAATTGAATAAAAAATAGTTCAAATCAAAAAGTGAAATATGGGAATGAGATGTCCTTGCCGAGATCTTTCGAACAAAGAAAAGGTTTTTTTTGAATCGGACTATTCATTCAAAAGTTATTGGGGGGGGGGGACAGACAGACATTTTCCCCCATCTCAATACCCTATTTTCCAATTTTAAATTTTTCAATATTTATTTAATTATTTTATTTATTTTTGACTTTTTTTTGTTTTTCGCGATATTTTTAAAATGCATTAAGCCTTCTTTGATGCTTTTTTCCTCTTTTTCTGACTTTTACTGGGAAAGTAGGCTAAAAACCATATTAATTCACAATATTTCATTTGTAAACTCACAAAGAATTCCACAAAAAAAATCATATTTAGAGAAATAGAGATGCAATTTTTACTTCAATTTAAAAATTCAATTTAGCATAAAACAAGAAGTTCTGGCTAGAACTAGACGAGCCTACTTTCCCGTATACCCATACTACTTTCTAGTACCTGATCAATATCAAAAATAGATTTTTCCAATAAAAAAATTTTTAACAGCTTTCAAAACGAAAAATTAATAATTAAAATTAATAAGCTCATTAAAATAAATACATCATATCAAAAAAAACGTTTCTTTTTTCCTGTTGCCAAAAACAATTTTTAAATTAATTAATGCACTTACCAAAATAAATAAAAACAATAAAATGTCAACTTAAAGAAAAAAAATTTATTGTCAAAAAAAAAAAAAAATCGTTTGCGCATATCTTTATGTCGAAACATAAATGGCTTCGAGTATATTCACCGAAAACTGAATACCTAAATTAAAACTTTAGCGTAAAAATAAAAACAAGTCAAATCAACAATAATTATTTCACAGTCAAAACCATAGCTGCGGAGTCAGAGTCGAATATTTAAGAATCGGAGTCAGTCATTTGTCCTCCGTGTATAAATTTTTGCCAAAGCTACGAAGTCAGAGTCGAAGTCGGGGAGTCGGAGTCTGATTAATTGTCGGGCACAGGAGTCGGGGTCGGAGTAAAGTGCCACCAAAATTCTCGGAGTCGAAGTCTGAAGTTTAGCTTCACGAGCTATTTCCAACAAAATTGGTTTGAAGTAAATCCGCCTTCAAGTACGGAATCTACATTGACTTTCAGTTTCCCCGTAGGCGCTAATATTAAGGGATTTGAACTGTTCAAAATTGAACAGAAAATTGTTCAAATCAAAAGGATATTTTATATACAAGTTTTTCATCAAAAGCTTTTTCCTACAAAGTTTGTTTGAAGCAAATTCGCCTCACAGTTCGGAATTGCCTTGAATTTCCCGTAGGCACTAATATTAAGTTTTTTTGAATTGTTCAAAATTGAACAAAAAATAGTTCAAATCAAAAAGTGAAATATGGGAATGAGATGTCCTTGCCGAGATCTTTCAAACAAAAAAAAGTGTTTTTGAATCAGACTATTCATTCAAAAGTTATTAGGGGGGACAGACAGACCGACAGACATTTTCCCCCATCTCAATACTTTACTTTCCAATTTTTAATTTTTCAATATTTATTTAATTATTTTATTTATTTTTGACTTTTTTTGGTTTTTCGCGATATTTTTAAGATGCATTAAGCCTTCTTTCATGCTTTTTTCTTTTTTTTCTGACTTTTACTGGGAAAAAAGGCCAAACAAGAGGGAAATTTAGAGAATTTTTTTTGTAAATAACAGAATACAGTAAACTCTAGATTTGTAAATGCAATCTTGCTTACATTGGACAAACTCGGCATGGTTTAAAATTTTGCGTGAAAGAGCATCCAAGTTATACAGGAAAGCAACAATTAAAGAAGTCTAGTATTGCCCAACATTGTTAGGATTCGAATCATACTGTTACAAATTCTGTAAATAGTAATTATTGTAGTAACGTAACCTGTAAATAGTTTCCCGTAATCAATATACAACCCCTTTTCATTCGGCTAAAGTATACGACCCCCCTATTTCTTTTTTGTTCATTGATAAAATTTGATAACGGTCTACTATTTTCCAGAAGCGTTTGGAATATTTGAGAGATTTCTTTTGATGTTTATAAAGGCATCCCGCGTAATAAAAAGTTCAGTTTCGATTGAGAATTTATGCTGAGAGTGTATTAGCTTTGTTTATTGCGAGGCATTTCGCTGTGTTGTTTTCGTATTTGGAAGTAAATACGTGTGTAACCGTTGAGTTTACGGTGTTGTGTGATGCTTGTTTAATTGCTGATGATTAATTTAGCAGTTGTTAACGATTTCTCCTGTACATAGTGTAAATAAAACTCCTGTGTTTTTATCAAGAACTGTGTCATCCTTTCAAGAAAGTTGGAAGTCTCGCCGGATCCGTTACAATTGGCGCCCAACGTGGGGCTTCTTCTGGACTTTCTTGGAATAAGTGTGACTTTGGACATTTTTTTCATAAAAACTTTTTGAATTTGGACTTTATTTTTATGGTGATTACTCGCGCAATGGATGAATAATTAAAACAACTTCTTGACGCAATCAACTCTGTGAAGGGTGATATGGCGGCTAATCAAGAACAATTAAAAAATGATATGGCGGCTAATAAAGAACAATTAAAAAATGATATGGCAGCTAATCAAGAACAATTAAAAAGTGATCTGACTGCAAGTATGTTGGCAAATCAAGACCAGTTAAAAAGCGATTTAACGGTGCTGAAAAAGGACTTAACGTCTAACCAAGAAGAAATTAAAAACGACATTATTTCGGTAAAGACTGATGGAAAATAAATTTAATGACATAGAGCATCGAGTTGATGCTATTGAAGAAAAATTTGATACCGTTGAAAGCCGATTCAATGCTGTAGAAAATGAATTTGAAGAAGAAGATAGAAGATTTCATCTACTTAAAGAAGAGATCTTTAAGGACGTGGAAAGGAGATTGGTGACCGTGGAAAGCAGCTCTGTACAGTTTGGCGCCCCCACATTGGTTGTTCGACATTCCATTAAACTTGCCACATTTGATGGGAAAACTTCGTGGCAGGTTTACAAAACTCAATTCATGATAGTGGCAGAAGCAAACGGATGGGACGCTGCTACCAAGGCCTGCCATCTTGCAGCATCCCTGAGAGGTGACGCAGCGGACATTCTTCAGACCCTTCCGGACAGCCAGCGCCTGGATTTCGCCGCCCTCACATCTGCGTTGGAGCTTCGCTTCGGCGAGAAGTGCCAGAAAGATTTCAGCTGACTCCAGTTGAAGTCCCGTTTCCAGAAAACCGGGGAAACCCTGCAAGAGCTAGCGGCGGACGTCGAGAGACTGTCTCATCTTGCTTTTTGCGACTGTCCTGTGGATGTTCCAGACAACCTGCCACTCAACTACTACATCGACGGGGTTCGAGATCCGGAAATCCAGAAAGCTCTACGGATGGCGGATGTCAAAGACCTGAATTCTACTGTTGTGTATGCAATGAAGTTGGAGGCCGCCCAGCAAGCAACCCGCAAGGATCGCCATTCAATCCGCGGTGTGAAAACTGATGAGCCTGATCCGGTTTCGTCACGCTTTGCTGAACTGGAAAAGCAAATAAAAGAACTTGCAGGAATCCTCAAAAGGACTTCGGCTCCCAAGTACCAAAATGGACAATCACTTAAGTGCTGGAAATGTGGCGGCGAGGATCACTTACGAAGAAACTGTGAAGCTCGCCAAGAAACCTGAGGGAAGAGCATCTCTCCCTCACAGGTCCAGGAAAACTAAGCCATGGCAATCTCGCGGGGCGGAGGTCCCCAAATTGGAATGAGCCCCATCTTAAAGTTTTCCAGATTTCATCGACGAATGGCAGCAGTAATGGACTGTTTGTTTACGCATATGTAAACGGGTTTCCCTGCGAACTGATTATTGACACTGGAGCCAATGTTACAATCATTAGAACAGATGTGGCTCGTCAATTTGGACTCAACATTTAATGAACGCCGCCCTGTGTTACCCTCCAAACTGTGACGGGTGACAAGATCGAGATTGAAGGTAAAGTGAACTTAGAAATTGTGTTTGGAAATGCCACTTACCATCATACGGCATTCGTTGCTGCTATCACAGACCCCTTCATTCTCGGACTGGACTTTTTAAAGAAGTATGACTTCAACCTCGACTTCAAGACTAATGAGCTGCACTCGATGAGAGAAGACATAGCCATCTCCAACGCTGAAAATGATGTAATAATAGCCCAAACAGATTTATCGATTCCCTCAAGGTCAGAATCATTAATACCTGGCTCCATTGAAGAAAGCAATAGTTTTCGATTTGGACTCATTGAATACCCTAACCTAAGCAATAACCTAAAAGGAGTGCTGGTAGCATCTACGCTTGTGGACCTTTCTAAGGATGTAATTCCTGTGAGAGTCGCCAACGTGAGTGAAAGGCCAAGGAATATCCGGAAAGGTGAAGTGTTAGCAACTTGTAATCCAGTAAACTGCATCATTAGAAAAATCAATTCCCCCGAGACTGTGTCTCCTGAGTCCTTGACATCGAAGTTAGTTGGGAGTGCGCCATTATCGAAAGATCAAAGAACTGCTGCGGAACAATTGGTGGATGACTTCAAGCATCTGTTTTCATCAGCATCGGAGGATGTTGGCCGTACGAATTTAACGCAGCATAGGATCTACACTGGAGAACACCCCCCTATTAAACAGCATCCAAGACGACTATCATTCACCAAGAAGGAAGAAGTTGAGACCCTCCTGAAAGAGATGAAGGAGAATGATGTAATCGAACCTTCATCCAGTCCTTGGGCTTCTCCCATCGTCTTAGTCCGAAAGAAAGATAGCTCCACCAGATTTTGTGTCGATTACCGGTGGCTGAATGAAATCACCAAGAAAGACAGTTACCCCCTTCCACGGATAGACGACACCTTGGACACTCTTTCCGGACACAAGTGGTTTTCGACCCTGGACTTGAAGAGCGGCTACTGGCAGGTTGAGATACACCCTGAGGACCGAGAGAAGACAGCGTTTACAACTGGGCAAGGCTTATGGCAGTTTAAAGTGATGCCCTTCGGCCTCTGCAATGCACCAGCTACGTTCGAGCGTCTTACGGAGACAGTGTTAAGAGGACTTTCCTACGAATCCTGTCTGGTCTACTTAGACGATATCATCATCGTGGGACGCAGTTTCGAAGAACATCTGGCAAATCTTAGGAAGGTGCTGCAAAAGCTTAAGGAAGCCAATCTGAAGTTAAGCCCGTCCAAATGTAATTTGTTCCGCCGGGAAGTGAACTACCTTGGTCACATCATCTCTCTGAGGGTGTACAAAGCGATCCAGAGAAGGTATCTGCGGTCAAGAGTTGGAGTCGTCCCGAAAACATCCATCAGCTGCGAAGTTTCCTGGGGCTCTGCACGTACTACAGGAAGTTTGTGAAGGGTTTTTCCAACCTTGCACGACCTTTGCAGAAGCTGACGGAGAGCAAGCAAAAGTTTGAATGGTCCAAAGAATGCGAAGATGCATTTCTACAACTGAAAGAGGCTTTAACATCAACGACTATCCTCGCCTATCCTCAACCTGAATAATCCTTCATCCTGGACACTGATGCGAGCAAAGAGGGCATTGGAGCTGTTTTATCCCAAGAAATTGACGGCAATGAACATGTCATCGCTTACTGGAGCAAATGCTTATCAAAGTCGGAGCGAAATTACTGCGTCACCAGAAAGGAGTTACTGGCCATAGTGAAAGCTGTAGAACACTTCCATCATTACCTCTACGGCCGAAAGTTTCTGCTTCGGACAGATCATGCCTCATTAACTTGGCTTTTGAACTTCAAGAATCCAGAAGGCCAGATAGCCAGGTGGATACAGCGGCTCCAGGAATATGACATGGAGATCAAGCACCGAAAAGGGTTGTCTCACGGTAATGCAGACGCTTTATCAAGGAGACCCTGTCCTGAGAACTGCAATTATTGTTCCCGAATCGAGAAACAGTATGGAACGACTAGCCCTACTGCCTATCAGGTGACAGGGACTCCAACATCATCAGAACCTGATCCATGGAGTGACGACCAAGTTCGAAAAGATCAACTTGAAGACCCCGACATAAAACCAATTTTGGAGTTCATGGAGAGTGACAGTCGGCGACCTAGCTGGCAGGACGTTTCCATCTTCAGTCCTGCAACAAAAAGATACTGGGCTTTATGGAACTCGTTCCATTTACGGAACGGCGTGCTACACCAAAAATGGGAATCTGACGACGGCAAAACATTTGGTGGCAGTTACTACTTCCCCGATCAAGGATTTCAGATGTTCTGAAAGAAATACATAGAAGTGCGACTGGAGGACATTTTGGTGTCTTGAAAACCCTCAATAAAGTTCGGGAGCGCTTCTTCTGGAGCAAGGCGAAGGATGACGTGGAGAAGTGGTGCCATTCTTGTGACGCCTGTGCTGCTCGTAAAGGACCGAAGAAAAGAAGCAGAGGGAAGCTACATCTGTACAACGTTGGAGCTCCTTTCGAACGAATTGGGATCGATATCCTGGGTCCTCTACCAAGAACTGCTGATGGGAACAAATACATTCTTGTTTCCATCGACTATTTCACCAAATGGCCCGAAGTGTATCCCATTCCAGATCAAGAAGCTACCACCGTAGCAGAGACTCTAGTCCAACATTGGATCTCGAGAAATGGAACACCTTTGCAGATTCATTCCCATCAAGGGAGGAATTTCATCTCTGCTGTGTTTAAGGGCCTACGTCAAATTTTCGGAATTGAGAAAACTAGGACAACACCACTACACCCACAATCGGACGGCATGGTGGAGAGATTTAACCGCACAATCCTGAATAATCTCTCACTTATGGTCAGAAATTAACAGGATTGAGACAAGAAGCTACCTTTGTTCCTGCTGGCCTACCGCAGTGCTGTCCATGAGACTACCGGATATGCCCCATCTCAGATGCTCTTCGGACGAGAGCTTCGGCTACCTTGTGATCTCGTCTTCGGTCGTCCTCCCGATGCGCCTGCATCGCCTGAGGAGTACATCCAGGATCTCCAGGCCAGGTTGGAAGACGTTCATAACTTCGCACGAGAGCGAATCAACATCGCGGCGGAGAAGATGAAGACCCGATACGACACAAGGTCTACTGGACATGAATTCAACGAAGGCGACAAGGTTTGGTTATGGAATCCCATCCGACGGAAAGGTCTGTCACCCAAATTGCAGTCGCATTGGGATGGACCCTACAAAGTCCTTAACTGACTAAATGACGTCGTAGTGAGGATCCAAAAATCACCTAGTGCAAAACCTAGGGTTTTACATTATGATCGGTTAGCCCCATACTATGGCCATAGTTCATGAGTATTACGTAAACAACCATGGTTGATAACATATAAGTTGTAGATAATTTTTTTTGCTTTTAATATTTAGTAAAATTTCTTGTTACTATTGTGTTTCCTATGCATTATTGGTTATTATTTAATGTGTGTATTTGTGAACTTGTGATAGAAGTTTGCACCCTTTCTGGGGATTGTACTGCCCGGGACGTGCAGTCCTTAGGAAGGGGGCAATGTTACAAATTCTGTAAATAGTAATTATTGTAGTAACGTAACATGTAAATAGTTTCCCGTAATGAATATACAACCCCTTTTCATTCGGCTAAAGTATACGACCCCCCTATTTCTTTTTTGTTCATTGATAAAATTTGATAACGATCTACTATTTTCCAGAAGCGTTTGGAATATTTGAGAGATTTCTTTCGATGCTTTAGGCGTCCCGCGTGATAAAAAGTTCAGTTTTGATTGAGAATTTGTGCTGAGAGCGTATTAGCTCTGTTTATTGCGAGGCATTTCGCTGTGTTGTTTTCGTATTTGGAAGTAAATACATGTGTAACCATTGAGTTTACGGTGTTGTGTGATGCTTGTTTAATTGCTGATGATTAATTTAGTAGTTGTTAACAATTTCTCCTGTACATAGTGTAAATAAAACTCCTGTGTTTTTATCAAGAACTGTGTCATCCTTTCAAGAAAGTTGGAAGGCTCGCCGGATCCGTTACAATACTTTCGATCTTAACTCTTATTAAATTATTCAAAAGTGCCGCAATTCATCAGATCTTGACTTTGGGGGATCTTTCCATATTTTGAGAGACAATTCTTACTTAATTAAAGATTTTAAAGCTCTTCTATATTTTTCTACTGTCTGGCTTCCATTTTTATAACGGTGCCTTTTTATCCACATTCGTTTTATCTATTTTGCATATCTTTAATGATTATTTTTTCCATTAATTTTTATCTTATTGCTTATTTTATTTTTTACTTGTTTTTGTTTTTTGTAATGCAGTTGAGGATTTTTCCCTTTCTTCTATTTATCTTTATTTTTCCGAATTACTTTGGGTTTGATTTCACTTCCTGGTGTATTTTCTTGCATTCAGCTTTTTCTTTTTCTATGGCTCATGATTTTGAAATTATCTTTTTGGTTTTAGCTTTGTAACATATTTTTCCGCCAATTGAATTCTTTATAGTACTTGCTGTGGACCTGTGAGAAAGCTCTAGCTCATTGATTGTATTCCTATTGGCTCTTTAAGTATATTTTCTCTTTATATTAAAAAAAAGTAAGCTCAAAGAAATTCTGAAAGGAAGTCTATGGCAGGGCTGTGCTCAGGAGACCCCATAGCACCTACAGCCTTGAAATTTCACACAAAATTACTTTGAGCCCTGGTGGCTTGCACTTGGGGCTTTGTTTTTTACATTTTGACTTAGTTTTTTGGTAATTAATTTTTTAAGCTCAAATTTCGCATAAATTGCCTATTAAAGGGGTATAAATTACTTGCACATTTTAAATGAGCCTTTCACAAACCTCTTCTCTCTAATATGAAAGTTTACCAACTGTTTCTAAAGGAAGAACAACATTCTTGCAAAATTTTACGTTTCAACTCTTTTTCAATGCCTATCCCTGCTTCCTATACATTTAGAAATTTGATTGGATGATTTGTCTGTCATAAAATTGTTGTTATATATTAAAAAGTCTAAAAAAGCTGAAGTAGTATCAAGGCAGCCAGTCCTTCTTTCCTAAGATGCAAGCACCAAATATTTGCTAAAGTCTACAAAGTAACACCTATTATTTTGATATAGTTCTTTCAGACTATAGCATGCTGAAATATAAGCCAGATAAAGTACAAATTATTTTTAAATTTCTACTACAAGGTATACATATTAAATGGAACTTTTAATGGATAAAAATACATTCTTTTATTACTTTGGCAAGCCATCCACGTTGCAAAGTCTTTGAACTCTTTCAATCATTTCTTCAGTTGGACCACCGCCACCATCACCATGGCCATAAAGCATCATACTACATGACACCCTGCCTTTGTCTTGGAGGTTTTCAACTGTTTTAATAACCTAGTATAACAGAAACACGATAGTAGACACAAAATATAAAAATACCTTGTTAAGTTACAGAAATTATGTTTCATCTTTGAAAATCTACAATCACATATATATGAACATGATGTAACATATTTGATAGATACATTATAATAGTAGTTGTGTTTTCATTGGTCCTGAAAAATTTATTTACAGACAACATTAACTGAAAGAAAAAATAGTTTCGTTACTTATGAAGTTGCTTTGGCAAACAATTTGTCATCAGATGAAGGGGGGGGGGGATGAATTTATATAGAAAATGTTTTTTTTATTTTTTAATTAGCATTTATATTCTATAAGTAGCTTTCACTCAAATTTGATGAATTTTGTTTTCATAACAAAAATATATCCTTAAATTGTGCATAGAAATAAGAATGGAAAAATAACAGAGAGATGAATCAACTTTCTTTAATTTAAGCCAGTGGTGCTCAACCTGCAGCCCATACAACTGATCCATTGTTATGTTCAATGTTATGAATAGAAACCTTCCAGAAGTGGATCATCTTCAGCATTAAGAAAAATTGCAGCAAATTTGAAGATATAGAGACAAAAATTGGTTTCTAAAGAAACATATGGAAACTTTGTATTAAGTTTTTAAAAAGCATGTTGTAATGATAGCAACAATACTTGGTTTGTAGTTTTCTTTTCTTTTCCAAGTTTTCACATGTTATCCAGAAAGAAATACACATAATCTGTGTTTTGGTCCACAATATTCATCTTAATAGGGAGTGCAGCCCTTGGTTAAAAAAAGGTTGTGCACAGCTGCTTTAAGCAACAACACTGAATGTAAAAGTCTTATTATCTCAAGCTCAGTTCATAGGAAAGTAAGTTATTTTCATAAAATCTGCACCTCAAAGCCAGAAGGATGTAAGTCACACTATGATAATTTTACAAGAGAGGAAAAAAAAAATTCTGGAGAAGCAAAGGATGGGACGTGTGCTCATTTAACCCTAGTAAAAAAATGAAAAGGATTTTTTTCTAAAGAATTACATTTACATGGCTCAATGCAGAGGCTTCTACATACAATGCACTAATGAACAGAAAATTGCAATTTTTGGACTTACACCCTCTGGCTCTGAGTTACAGAAATTAGGTTTTTAAAAAATCAAATAAACGATAAGGGCTTTTTTCACCATTAATATATATACAAGTTGCATTATGAAAGTAATGAGCATGTATTTTTTCCCCCCTGACAAGAATGCTCATCACAGCAATCTCCAACTGGCAATAAAAAAATGTGTGGGGGGCGGGGGTCAAGTATTAAAATATGCCATTTTATGCATTTTTTGATTGATGCAAGTCCTTACTAAAGATTCTGTATACATTTCAGAAGCGAAATCCTGTAATTAGTTTATTTAAAAAGAATTACTTTCTTTAAAACAACAAAACTCACCTCCTCAACAGACACTGTAGCTGTGTAAGTTTTTGCAGGAGGAAAGTGAACAATTACACTGGATCCATCAATTCCTTCCCAAAGAAAATTGTCATGTGGGAAAGAATTCACTAAACTCCAACTCAACTTTGTAGTAAGAAACTTATCGATATTACACAGCCTGTTAGAAAGAGATATATAAAGATATGCATACATTATATACTCACAAACACATGAAACAAAATAAAAGTACAATGCTTTCAAAATACAACCATTTGGTGTGGTTTTGAAAATTTAAATTTATTGCAACTTTAGACTAAATAAAATATAACAAGTTTAATTTTTATAAAATATCACTGCTGTTTATCAGATCACAACAAGGATTAATAGAATGTCAGTTTGCAATTGATTACAGAATTTAAAATTAAATTTAACTATAACCCTTTATCTTCACAATATTAAAAAGGTTGGAATTGATTTACATCCTAGACTTTCACTATTTTAAAACTAAAATGAAATATCTTACTTCATTATTTGTGGTATCTGTGCAGAATATCCAAAAGTATCAGGCAACCAGAATTCTTTACATCGTTTACAAAATTCTTGTTGGAAAAAACGCTGACCATATAAAAATTGACGTACAAATGACTCACCACTAGAAAAGTAAAGCTCATTAATAACTAAAATGTCAATTAAAAGAACTTAAAAGCGTTAAATATGTTACGAGGGCTTCTTTTTTTTTTTCAAAATGTTAAGGGTCACAAAATAAAAACTACCATAAATATTTGATAGTGCTATGCACAGATGTGATGCACAATGTCTTATATTCCCATCACATCAGGTTGAGCTTGCCAGTTATTAGAGCACAGTAAATATGAGTAACAACATTGTGAGAAAATCGTGTTGAAATTTTGAAGTAAGATGCACAGATGCTCACAGCGTAAGCTGTCTGATCATCAGTTTCGATTTCATCTTTTTGCTCACTAAAAAATCTGGCTCAGAGGACAAAAGTTTAGCTCCGATAAGCTTAAAGAATTGATTGTAAGACCAGGTGGCTGCTTTCTATCACAGAAGTTGAGAAAGTTGCTGCACAGGGTTCATACTCAATTTGGATAAAAAAAATTCCATGACTTTTCCAAGACTTTTCATGACCTTGTTACACGAAGAGCATAGTACTATTTAATGTCAAACTTACCAATTCTTTCAGAAATGGGCATTAGAAAAACTTTTACATGAATGCCATTAACTCATTGGAGCACTTGCCTGTGACTGAAAAAATATCTACATACTGCTGAAAGTAATAAATTATTCTTATTTGTCTTCATCACATAAATTCAAGTAAAATATAATGAACGCATTACAGTGTTGTTTAAATGTCTAATAAATATTTAATAAATAGGGCAGAATAGTAATGAATGGGATAAAAATTGAATAAGTTTAAAATAATAAATTTACTTCACAAAAACATTGCCCTTTGATGTCAATAGTGCATCTTATCACTCATGTAAGTGGACAGCATATTCGTTCATTAAAGTAAAGCCACATTTTACAGTAAATTCATTTTTCCAAACCAAATATTTCAGCTAGCTAAAAGGATCAGTTTTGCAAGCTATATGCTGGGTACTACTGTTTTAGAGTATTAGAATTCCCCTATTTCTATGTTCTATAGCCTGACTAAAGTCTTCATTTTAAAACCTTCAACATATCAAGATAAACTCTGATAAATGAAATAACGAACTTTTCGCAAGCAGTTGAAACGAACTCGGATGCAATTGAATTACACTTTTTGAGGGGGAGCAGAGTGCAGTATTTGACAGAAAATCCTGGCCAAAACTAGTTGAAATTTTCACTCTTCTGAAGGCCACACCCTTATGTGCGTTTGTGCGCTGTACGGCGAAGCTATCCTACTTATAGACACGAAACTTGGTATACAAGTTGTCTGAAATGTCTGATGTTACAATTTGAAACTCGATTTTTAAAATTTGAATTAGAAAATGAAATATTTAATATTTTATCCACGGTTTAGACTTTTGCATGTTTACGACCGTAAAAACGATCCTAGTAAACGTAGAAAAAAACCCAATACATCACTAGATAGGAAAAATAATTTTCTTCAAGATTATGGTTTGTTTGAAGTTCTAACGTAATAAACCGAATTTCTAAAAATTTACAAACGGAGGTCACTTTTTCGACTTTTTTCAATTATTCAATCAATGTAAACTAAAATTCTTGCATCTAATATTCTAATAATGTTATGGCTCTGAAACTTTTTAAGGAAATAATGTAAACACCTTACCTTCATTTACAGCAAAAACGGTGAAGTTATATTCTTTCACTGATTTATAATGAATTTTTTTTCAATGAGTTGAAATAAAAATTTTCACTAATTTTCACTCGATCCGAAATGGATGCCACGGTTGGCTCTTTGCCAATAATGCTTAGACAAGTGATAAGTAAACATGTTCGATGCGAATGGCTGTTTTCCTTTGAAGATATGTAATTAAGTGCACAGTTTGAGGGGGAAAAAAAGCAAAAAGCGGTTAAAAAATCCTAGTATTCTGTACAAAACACTAATTTGAAACCAAAAAAATAATTAATTTTATTCTTTTTGTTTGGTTTCAATCATTAAAACCCTGAGTTAATCATGCAGACATAAAATAAATTAAAAAGAATTAAAGACAAGGGTTTCGGGGTTACAAAGAACCTTTTTTCTATTGAAAAAAAAATAAATAAATGAACTAGGATATTATAACTGTAAAAACACTCAAAAATGGATATTCAAAAGCTCTTTGTTTTTGAATTGTATATATTGTACTCGTGCCTTGGGTCGATCCTTAGTTTTACATCGCGTGATGTGTCCCGCTAAAAATTGTACAAACAAACTTGGAACTAAAATTTTATATACCTTTAATTTCACAATGAGTAGGTAAACTGTCTTAAATATGGATAGCTCGCTAGCGTAGGAACGTTAGGAGACAATTACAATTGTCTCCTAACGCTAGAGAGTGGAGGGGGGGTATTTTCCTCCTTTTGCTACGTATAAGGGGGAAAAGACCCCCTCCCCCGGCACATTATTTGCAGCAATGATCTGAAAAAATATAAATATTTATTTATTTTATCTAAAATCTATCTCAATTTTAAGGAAGAGCAAATTTTCTTATCGAGATCATAAAATAATTTATTAACTCATTAACGTACATGAGAAAATTAACATAACTGAACGCAAACACATGTTTTAGGGATGCAATGAATCTCTTTAGCGATGCATAAAGGTAAGCGTTTCGAAATTAATTGAATGATTCTTATTCCATAACTTACATCTTTACACATTGATGAAGCAGTTTCTTGTAACCATGAAACTCGTGTCTGAAATTTTATTGATGTTTGTGCGCTTAAATATGTTGATTTTTTCATTCAGTAGTACTTTTGATAAACTTTTTACAACTTTATTAAATCTTTGTAGGTAAATTCAGTTTAAAATCATGACTTGTCACAAAACGATCGGATTATGCACTTTTTTTAAAAAAATTCATTAAAAAAAAGGGCAGTTGTAGGCGGAAAATTTTTTTGCAGAAATTAGCACTAGAGACTTTGCCAAATACGATGCAACTTTCAAAACAGCCCGACCGAGCACGACACCCATTTAAAAAGCTTTCTCTAGTTATAAATTAAGGCGAAAAGCCTTTAAAAATCTTCCATACCAAGTTTTCTTTATTTTTTTTACAAAGAGAAAATAAAAATATTTACTTTAATTTATAATTAGCACAAAGCCCCAACATTTCTTTATCCCGTAAAATTTATTTGGGTCAATTCCATTCATTTATAAAGTCACAAAAAAATCTATACTGAAACGCAATAATTCAGCTGAAATGTTACAAAAAAGCGAAAATTCTTTTAGAAATCTCATGTTTTACCGAGGCTATGAGGAATTGTACGTGACTCAGGTTTCCAAAACAGGTGCCGATCGATGCACCAGTTAGTCAACTATCATAAAATAAATTTTCATAAAAATCGGGTAAATTTTTAATTTTGGACTTTTGGCCAGGATTTTCAGTCAAATACTCCACTGTGGGGCATGGCAAAATCAAAAAAGTGAGAGTCCACTACTACAATATAAAATATAAGAAGTACTGAAAATAATGGTGGGTTCAAAATTAGTAATGCTTCAGTAGTAAAATCACATCACAAAAAAAGGTGAGCGGCTGTTACAGAAGCGGATGAAATTGGATTCCAAAACTCGGATTTGTTTTTGAGATTGTTCAATTTATATGCAATATTACTAAATCACTCAATATTTCTAGCACTCTTTCAGCAATTGTTGCTTTCTTACTGCCTAAGACATTTTTCCATGACTTGAAATAAATTTCCATGACTTTTATGAAAATATTAATTTTCCATGACTTTTCCAGGTCTGAAATTTGTTTATTTTTTTTTTCCATGACTTTCCAGGATTTCCATGACCCGTACGAACCCTGGCTGCAACACTACGACAAATGTTTCAATTAGAACGGTGTCTATGTAAAGAAGCAGTTGTATCATATGTTTAAATATTCAAATTAAAACAAATTTCATAATTTTCATTTCATGACTGATTGGACCTTGAAAAGATAAAAAGCCTTCGTAACATTTTGCTCATTTGCGAAACATTTAGCACAAGGTAGAGTTAAAAATGAAAGAAATGTGCACAGGGCTGGATTTCGTGGAGGGCAGGCGGGGCTACTGCCCCGGGGTCTCCACAACAAAGGGGTCCACACAATAAAATTTTTACAAAATATCCTAACTTTCACGGGTTGAAAATATCGAATATATACATATACATTAAAATGTTCGGATATGTATGAAAGTATTGGATATTTTCGAAAATATGATGATCATTTCGAACCCTGATTTGGGGCCTCCTCTCCTTCGTTGCCCCGGGGCCTCCACACTTTCAAATACGGCCCTGAATGTACAACACCTATAGGTAAAAAAGGTGTCTTACAAAGCCGATTTATCATACAAAATATAAGCTAAATCAAATAATATCTTTGACAAAATAACTTTAACTCTCTGATGGTTTTGAACGTCTTATCATGCCCTAGAAAGCACGTTTCAAAAGCATTTTACACTTATTTTTCTGATGATAAATGTTTGTTGTCAAATGATCCAAGGTGCAGGGCGATAACTAGGCATTGATTGAAGGTAGGGCTGAACAGGGGTAGCGATTGATGACACATTTTTAATCGCCACTTTTGCAACTTAAATCACCACGTGGCGAGTGGCGACCGTTAATTTTCAGCTTTAGCAAATTAGCAGCCAAAGATAACGTCGCAGGAAGTGCAAATTTTGAAGGCATAAGAACACTTACAGGTGACAACTTTTCTACATATAGGCTAATAAATTGAGATGAACTATTTTTCAAGAGTTTTTGCTCCACCTAATGTAGAATCCAAAAAAAAATAATTTCAGAAATTTTATTTTACAAGATGAAATTTGAAACGACTAAATATATTTAAACAACTTAGTTTCATCAAAAATCAATCAATAATCCTTTTCATTCATACACTAATATTCATAGTTTAAGTTTTTCATTATTAGGAGTTTGAAAAATATTTTAACATTAATATTTTAGCATAGACTATCAAACATTGCTGTAATATTTACCCAGGCAAATTTCCATCCATTTCTACCCACGTACCGCCAACAGGAACAAATTGACCTTTAGCAACAAAATATTTAACTTTTTCATACAAAGCTGGATAATTTTCTTTAACCCACATAAACTGCTGTGCCTACAATGGGAAAAAAAGGTTTTTTTTTTTGCACAAGCACATAATAAAACATCATTCTCTTCCCCTTTTTTACTGAATTATTTAACTACTTTTTAAATGATCAAATGAAATCTATGAAATGAAACAAACTTATTTTTACTATAAATCTAAGTATATAAATATGATTTGGGAAGATAAATTTCTAAGCACATTATTTTTGAGCAACAATTATCATGATTTGACAGTTAGCTGAAATCACATCTGCATCTAAAAAAATTGCTAGACACATTTTACTGGCATTTATTTTGCATACGATCATACTACAGCTTGTTAATTTCTTTCAAATGTATAAAAATAAGTATTTTAAACAAATTTTCTTTTGAGTAGAAATACAACAACATGTATACATGTACAAATAAAAGCATTTGAAAGAGTTTTAAAATTATTTCTCGTTCTTTTATGCACTGAAGAAAGGGTTTGATTTCATAACCCCGAAAGTGCTGTTTGCAGACTTTTTAAACTCTTTTTAAATGCTTTTATTTGTACATGTATACATGTTGTTATATTTTTACTCATTTCATTGTAAAAAGTTTTTGACTGTTTCTTTTACGTAAATTTTCTTAATTTACAAAATAATTTTCAAAATGGACATTGTAATGAATTTTGAAGACTCTGAAACTATGAAATTTTAAGCAGTAAGTTACAACCCTTAAGCCAAGCCTAAGGCAGAACTACATGCATGATACCAACACTCTAACTACAGTTTTGTCCTTGTTATGGACTCATCAGTCGTGAATAGTCTATAACCAAACTGGAAGCAAATGTTCTCTCATTGAAGATGAGATTACCTACAAACTGATACCTAAAATTAATTTAGCACACCAGCTAGAGTCCGCAAGCAACCGTGCAGTTCAACTAAAAAATGAAAGTAAAAGCTTATGTGTCAACATTTAGTGAATATTAGTTCCTTCTAAAATTTATTACAAAGATCACAAATTTAAAGCTCAGAACACTTTAAATAAATCTTTAATCAAGATCAAACACCCTAACATAAAATTAGGGATGCACCAAATATTCAGTTAGGGCGCATATTTTAATATTTGGCAATCGAATAGTAAACAAATTGAAATATTCAAAGATTGCTAAATAAACATATTTTTACACAATGAATGAAAGTTATAGTGATATGACAGCGTAGCAGCACAAAATTAATTCAAATTGTAACTTACTAATATTATCACATTTAAAGTAACTTTAATGTTAGGAAAAACACTCAGATGGCAAATTTTGATTTTTTTTTTTTTTTTTTTTTTTTTTAATCTTATGACATGATTCATAAAATTTAATGTTACTAACTCATTTAAACTGAAAGAGTAACTAGAAATAAAGAAGGATAATTCATAATATTAAGTGTTCCTAAATATGGGAAGTCAATTAATTTTTTTATACAAAATATGCAGAATGTTGAACTGAGTCCAACATAGGACTGAAAAGGGTTAAAAAGTTTAATGCCCCATGTTTGTGCAACCTCTCACTAGTTAAAAAACTTTTCTGTATTTGATCATAGAGGTTTCACCCAAGAGAAAACATAAATTACTAGCATCTAATCAATTAAATCACTTATTTGAGACTAAGTATGCCAAAAATATCAGATAGAGTGGAATAATTTGGATGAAATGAATGTTATTTCACCCCATAACCTCTATGGCAAAAACTTACCCACTTTTTTCATCAGATTTATGCATTCAAATAAAATAAATGTGTACACTCTATTGCAAATTTATTCATTTAATACGTAAATCAAAAGATATACATTCTCAGTTTTTGCGCTTTACTCACTGAATGCAACCTTTGTTAATGAAACATAAGAGTCCCAAAGATTATGAACTACAACAAAGATTAAATGAAAAATGATCAAATACGTTGTGTACTAAAATGTGAATAAAGTGAAAATCCAACATAGATAAAGCACAAATTTCCAACAAAAGTACAGCATATAGCTATTTCAAGCCTACAATAGAGCCTCTTCATCAGTGCGAAAAACTCATCACACAACAAGAAAGTCAAGGGAGAACTAAACGTCGGCAGTGTCCATGTGGTGTCATTCAGTTCTCTCTTGACTTTTTTGTTGTTTTTGTCCTGAAGAGGAGGCTCCACTGTAGCCTTGAAATAATTAAACGCTGTATTTTTATTGAAAATTATTGCTTAATCTACATTGGTTTTTCACTTTGTTAATGCGATATAGATCACATATTAACATATCTAATAGTTAAGATGTAGTTTATTATACACCCAAACTTCTTTTTTTTTTTTTTTTGCAGTAAATGAAAATTTCAAACAGATTGGGACTCAATTGACGAAATTATTTATAAAACGGACAAGGTTATCTTTAAAATGGACGAAGTTATCTTTAAAATGGACGATGATATCTTTAGAAAGAATGATTTTTTAAGGCGTTTTTTTTTTTTACTGTGGTCCCTATCCACTGCACAAAAACAGGTTTTGGTGTGTTTGTAAGACTATTTTTATTCAAGAACTAATGATATGAGAAAATAAAAAGATTAACAAGATTAAATTGGTAGTGAATTTCTCACCTGTGAGCAAGCAAAACGAAAATTGGGATATCTCTCCATTAACTGCACCACTGAAGACCAACTCCTGGCACACTTTCTGACAGTTTCTTCATATGGCCACAACCAAGCACAATCAATATGGCAATTTCCAACAGCTATGATTTTATGTTGGCTTTCCCCATTACTCTGAGAGAAGAATTTTTTACTAATTTCTTTGGCACTGGCATAGCTGTCTTTAGAGCTGAAAATGCAAATGATTATCACGATGCTTAGTGATAAACACACTGACAATTTTTCACTTAAATGAAAAAAAGGAACTTATTTTACATGCTTACTATTCCGCTTTTTGAATGATATTAATCATTTCATTAGCAGCATAAAGAGCATCGTAGCTTCTTATACTTTCTTTAGGTAAATGTTTTGCAATTCCATGTAATACTTCAAAATCCATCACCAAATCGAAGACCTGAGGATCAAAGTACAAACCTACTTACTAAAACAGTTATCGATACAAGAAAATTCATGAACAATATTTATGTTAGAAATTTTATAATACCTAATTTTGTAAAAAAAAAAAAAAAAAAAAAAACGTGTTCCACTATTGTTTCACAGACTAATCATTTCTATCATTGGCTTGTAAAATGGTTTCTACAAAAGTACAAAAGAAGCTGAACAGGAAGTGTTGTCAAATACATTAAGTTTCCAATTATCTGGTGGATGACTTATCCACGACTTTGAACCCTGCTTTTTATGACACTAATTTAAAAATAACACTCCCATGCACACATGTTGAACATTACATATTTCAGTGATTGCAAATAAGAAGGCTCTTTAAAAGGCTATCTGCTGACGTACATTTCAACACTAACAACAAATTCATGAAAATAAACAAGCAGATGAATGACTCATCCAGAAAACAAAGAAGTACTATTCGCACTAAGATAAAATTTTCAATAGCTTGGTAAATATGTTTGCAGAAATGAAAATATATATATATATATATATATATATATATATATAAAAATCTCGTGTCACGATGTTTGTTCTCGGTAAACTCCGAAACTACTGAACCGATTTTTATCAAATTTTATACGTATCTGTAATTTGGTTCAACTTAAAAGACAGGATAGTTTTTATAATTTTTTATTGCAAATAAAATGTTTATTATTCATTAATAGTGTGTATCGTTTGTTTGGTTCTGTAATTTTCTAATAGATGGCGTTGTAAGTTAATTCAGCCTTAAAACTTTTTTTCTTAAGTTAATTAAAATTTACAAATGATGATATGTTACGGATATTAATATTTATCAACAATATCTCCGTAAAAAGGAGGAGTATAAAGGCCTCACTGTTCAATGTAAAAGTCAAATTCTACAAATCAAGTTGAAATTGATAAGCAGCGGGTAGTTACATACTCACCACTGCATTTTAAAACGTATGAGGCTCATATAAATGTCGAGTTTTAAGTTCCGTTACGGACTGTGTCAAAGATGTTATTAAAGGTCCTTATTTGGTCGTATTTGAGGTACGAGATAGGGACGAAATAACTGATGAGTGAATATCAGGACAAGCTACGCTCCGTCTACATTGACTAGCTCACAATGAAAGTGAATGAGCTTCTGGATTCCGTAGCTTTGCAGAAGTCGCAGGGGAGTTAGACTCACGGTACTTGCTTGCAAGTCTGTCCTACCCTCCGCAATCCTTGCAGTAATACTTTTGGAGCTTTCTTGGTAAAGTAGAAAGGTGTTAAGCTTTGTATTTAAATTACCTAAGTTGTGTCTGAAGGGGGGGGGGGGGTCAGGCGACACAATTGGCTTTTAGCCAGGTATGTTACTGAACTCTTCAAATGGATTCCAGGACAATTTCAGGAAGGAGAATGAATTTCAGTAATGAATTGACTTAACTACCTTTGTCGTGGCCCGTCTAGACTTGACATAACTCCGAATGGGAGCAAGTGAGTCTCTGGATGTTGTAACTTTCCAAGATTAACGAGCAAGTAGAATTCTTCGTGCATGCTTGAAAGTCTTTCATAGCAGTGGCTGCGGTTGCGATAATGCTTTTGGTACTTTCTTAGTAAGTCGAAAAATGTGCCAAGCTATTACTTTTAATCTTACTTCAGTTCTCTCTAAAGGTTTCAGAGAAATGATTGTTTCGAATCGGAAAGGTTTCGGAACTCTTCAGAAAGACTTCAGGATAATTTTAGGAAGGTTTCAGAATTTTAGTGGGATACGTTCCTACTTTTTTGCAAGATAAGTTACGGCAGATATTGGGCCTGTTAGCTATCCATTATTTTTCAGGACGTTTCTTAATTGTTTTTACAGTGTTGAATAAAATCAAAAATATTATGGAAGCCACGTAAACAAAGAACGCAACATTCATCAATCTCGGGCATAATTAAAAATTAAAGTCAAGACATTTGAACCAAAACTCCATCCAAAACAAAGTGAATGTTGTTTTTGCATTTGTTTTCGTTAAACATTCCCGAAAAGACATGAATATTTGCGGACTGTTACTATTTGAGGATTTAATACATATCACGATGCATTTCGCGAACTGTAATTATTGGTAGCAGACAATCATTGGGAGTGGCATTTTCTAATGCAGTATTCGTCAACAGTTTAAGATAATTTTGATGACATAATATCCAACACAATCATCATTTCTGTGGGGAAACTATATAAGCTTTAGTGTTGATTTAAGATTTATGCATTCCAATTTCAATTTTGTTGTTTAGTCATTATGGTATGATATTTCCTGATTGATTGGTCACCGACTTAGTTAACACTGATTTACAATAAGAAAAAAAACATTGCAATACCTTGTCTTAGCTACAATTATTGTAAATAAAGAGCCATTACTGACAGCTGAAAAAAATCAAAATTATAGTGTGCTGAACATTGATCCTGAACAAGGCTATACAGTTGTCGATGAAAACAAAGCCGTTAACATTCCAATTGAATTTTTAAATTCTCTGGATATACCAGGAATGCCACTTGATGATTTCCGGTTGAAAATTGGTTCACCAATCATTCTTTTTGACAGTTTAAACCCACCCAGATTATGCAACGGTACCCGTTTTTTCATAAAAATTTAAACGATTCTGACGGTAAGGTTTAAAGGAGAACTTTTGTGCTGCCACGTAATCCATCAATAGCGTCATAATTTTCAAACACATTCGGATGACTTCAATTTCCGATTTGTTTAGATTTTGAAAAGACCATAAATAGATCTCAAAACCAAACAATGTCTACTTTCGGTTTCACTCTAAAAAAATTCCGAAACATCACTGGTTATTTTCGTGGAACGTTTCGTGATTTCAGAGGTTTTCACCTATTTCCCCGCAAAATCAAGTATCTTCGCAAAAAAGTTTTCTGAATTGCTAAAAGATGCACGAATGCAGTCTTTTCACTGCTGTGAAAAATATTTTTTGCTACCAGTTTAAAGATTGACTGACAGTGTTTATTAAGTGTATCGGCTTCAATTTGTTTAAGGTCCGCCCAGGTTGATAAATCTCCCAGTGGGAGCAAAAAAAAAGTCGCTGGATAGCTGCGGTTTTGCGAGACAGGAATTGCAGGCAAGGAAATGCTTGGTCTTAGCTTGCGATTTTCTCGTCGCTTCGGCGAAGATTGCTCGAATGCGTCTGGAGCTTTCTTGGGAAATTATGAAGGCTCTAATCAAATACATAAAGCCTGTTTCATATATCTAGAAGGAACTGGCTTTATCAGGGGAGATTTTGCAATATTTCAGAAAGGTTACTGACTTTTATCGGAAAACGTTCCTGGTTTTTGTAAGATATGTTACTGGTTGAAATTGGGCACATCAGCTGCCTATTATTTTCCAGGAACGTTTCTGAATCGTTTTTACAGTGTTGGACTTGAAACATACCTGTTTCTGTAATGGGCAACTATCTATCACGTACTCACAAGGGAGAAAGTTATCATACCTATTCGTGTTAGCAATAGACAAGTTAAGCAAGAATATTGTGCACAACTAAGTGCTTAGATAATTTTCAGTTTTCAAATAATAGAAACATTAGATCGAAGTCAATGTTATCTACTTCATTTATAAAGTTAAATTTTTATATGTTTTTAATTTAGTTAATGTATTTTGTAAAGAAGTTATTGATTACAAACTATAGAGAAATTTGAGATAAAGTGTAGTGTACATTTTAAAAGTTTATGTTGGTTTACGCTTAATTTCTACGTTCCGATATTTAACAATCAGTTTCGATATTTACTATCACTTTCAAGTTATTTTGCTTTTATTTTTGGCCAAAGTCGCACTTGCAAAATTTACTAACTGTAAGTATAGTGCTTTTAGCATTGAAAATTTAGTTAGTACTTACTAATTTCAATAAGTACTTAATTCAGTCTAACACACCCATTATCAATCTCATATATTTTAAAATTTGCTAGACTATTTTAAGCTTTACTAAAAATATTAGATAGATTCTATCAAAATATAGAGCAAATATTTTGCTCTATATTTTGATCTTAAAAAAAAACTTATAAATCATTTTTAATCCATCTACTTCGCCACAGCAACCATGGCTGGGTCAGCTAGTATATATATATATATATATATATAGAGACGTACCGAGTACTCGGTAACTACTCGGTACTCGGCCTACTCGGCCAATTTGCCGAGTACTCGGTACTCGGCCAAATTCTGATCAGATACTCGGCCAATACCGAGTAGTTGCAAAAAATTGAATATTGTCTAAGACAGATACTAAAATTTATAAAAAAAGAGCAAGCATTATATTCTGCAATCATTTACAATTAAAATTTATAAGTCAAATTTGAATTTTGAGAATAATTAAGTCTGTAATGCTTTAATGGAATAAATCTTTATTTTAATGTCCCCAAAGTTAATAAAACTTATTTATTAAAAATTACGCAAAAAAGGTAAGTATAGAAAATATGGAATTTTTACATTAAAAATGGATTTTTTCTACAAACAAAAGTTAGTTATAAAAAATGTAAAAATGCCTTTGCTTAAAAAATAAAAGGAAATAAAACAACCTTAAAAGCACAGTGCAGGAACTCTGCAGACACATGTTTTGGCATTACAAGGAATTCTTTTTTCAATGCACAAAATGGGGGGCTCGTAGATTTAAAGGCATCTGACAAAAGTTGGATTTTGTTGTTGAATGTCTTTACATTCTTTAGCTCACATATTATGCACTGAAAAAGACGTTCCTTGTAACGGGGGGGGGGGGGGGGCAGAAACACGTGTCTGGAGTGTTCCTGCACATTTGTTTTATCTGCTTTTAAAAATTATTTACGTTTGGCGGACAAGAATTATAATTGGTTGGTATACAGTGAAACCCCTCCTGACGGACACCCCTCTTATGCGGACAATTTTTAATTCCCCAGTTCCAATGCAAATAACATTATTAAACCCCTGTCCTGCGGACACCTCTATATTGCAGACAAAACAATTTGTCCTGTTAGTGTCCGCATTAGAGGGATTTTACTGTAATTTGTTTTAATTCCAACTTGGTTAATCATACCTTTTTTTTATTTATTTTTAATTTTAAAAATTATTTTTTTTGTAAAATTTTTTGACACAAACAAAATTGTATATATAATGCGTAATTAAATTTCAGCAGGAATTTAGTTTTAAAAACTATTATATGGACTAGGAGGTCTATACTACTATTCCAATAAGTTCAAAATTCATCACATGGGTGTCGGTGGTTCTTCTTAAAACATAATTGGTACTCGGTAACTCGGCCGAGTAGTGAAAGGCCGAGTACTCGGTAACTCGGTACTCGGCCGAGTAGTGAAAGGCCGAGTACTCGGTACTCGGCTACTCGGCCAAAGTGCTACTCGGTACGTCTCTATATATATATATGTGTGTGTGTGTGTGTGTGTTAGAAACAAACATTGAAAAACAGTAATTTTTACCTGCCGGTCAAAAACAGCTATGTCTGCAAGCTCCAATGTAAAGTAGCGTTTACGATCAGGTGGTGAAATCATAGTAGGAGAGCCACTACCCAATAGTGTGTTGCATGCCATTTCCACATAAAATGTTTGACGAAGATCTTCTAAAGTTGTATTGCATGAAATAATGAAACTTTGTCGATCAGTTCCTTAAAAAAAATATTACTTTTTAAATAAATACATACAGCACTTAAAAAGCACATTATTTACTCTGTTTCAACTTTTCCATAATTGCAATCTGCTCCCAAATACATTTTTACTGACTGTGCTGGAAAATCCCTCTGTTCTGTCTTTGTCAATATTGCGGCAGTTTTCTTTCTTTTTTTTTTTTAATTATCAGCTAATAGGATTCCTGTTGTAAGCAGGTAAAGCATTTTTTTTTTTTTTTTTTTTTTATCATTTGTTGTACAAACTTGCTCATTTGGTTTCTGCTGAAAAATAAGTGCCAAAAAAAAAGTCTCATTCTGACACTTCCCTATTGTTAGCATTAAATCGAAAACGAGCTGCATCAAATATCTACAATGCCCATTTCTGCATTTACCTGCCCAGGACAGAATTGTGTTAACCGCATCTCATCATGGTTTCAAGTTTTAGCAGTTTATAGGATATTACACCCAGCTAATCTTATCACTAAATACACAGCTTGAGGTAAGATCTACGAGAATATTTCAATATTATTGTTGATCCATAATCAAATGTTATCTGAAATTCAATCTTATGCTTAAACTTGAACTTAAAATGTAACACTTAATTCTAGTCACATTTTACCGAGAACTGTTTCATCTTTATCTACTACAGACAAATTTAAAAGAATTACTGGTACAATATCAATGCCTGTCATTTTAAAATTCCCCACCAGAAGGGGGGATTGGACCGGCCTCAATAACTTTAATACTATTAATATTTTATTTATTTTGATTTATGACCAACAAATAGCATCTATTGTCCTAAAAATCCTATAGCAAAATCACACAGCAGTTATATTGAACAAATTTAAAATTAGAAGCAAATGTTACTGCTATTTTTTCAGTGCTGAACAATTTTCATAAGTCTGCAACTTTTTTTTTTTTTTTTCAAAGTTTTAATGAAGAATGAAGTAATAAATTGAGCTCCTCTCCTAAAGCAAGTTCTTTTAGCTCATAATTATTAGTAGTTTCTTTATTTTTTGTCATAAAGAAGAAATTATGACAGCATTTCTTCAGACCAAAAATGTGGGGTACTTCAGTCCACTTAAAGAAAACCCACAAAAAAACGAACACTTTTACAAGAATCAGAAAATAAATATTAACAAATTAGAATACTACACATACAACATATTAGCAAACAGAAGTTGATGAAGACTCAAGTTGTGCTGATTCTTGAGAAAATGTAGATGGTTCTGGCATAAATAATGCACGACTAGAAGTTGGTAAATTTAATATTTTAATATGTTTTATTGATCTTTAAACTTTTTTTTTTCATGCTAAACACAAAAGAGAACATAGGTTAACTACAAGATTGGGAAATATTTATCATTACAACTGTCATAGAAATTGTTTTTGTAATGCAGATCAGCGTACCAGCGCTCGGGATACATTTGTTTGCTTTGAAGTTGTTTAAAAAAAATTAATGAATGCATTATTTTCAAAAAAGTTGAGAATCCAGAAAATTAAACTGCTCATTAAATTTTTTGATGAGATAAAAAAGAGAAAAATAGAAAAGTGGTGGACCAACTTGCATCATCCCCCTCCCCCCCCCCCCACACACAGAATACATATTATATTGAAAAACAGTGAAAAATGCCCACATATATAAAAGCCTCAGAGCAATAGTAAGATATCTAATCCCTGAAATAACTTACTGTTGCTCTGAGGCAAGGACATGTCAATACAGACTATTCTCTATTTAATAACTTCCAAGTGAACCAAAAAAAAAATGTTCAGTTGTAGAAGGCATCCTTAAACATAATTTTTCTAAAACTACAGTGGAGGATGTAGGACCATGAAAAAGAGTCTTTAAACAAAGAAAGTTATAAAACGGAATGTCATTAAACAGAAAATGATCTGCACATTGATTTCTCAGTCTGTGGGCAGAACTGTATTTGGATGTGAAGCCACCCTGGGCTTTTGAAACTGGCCTCCCTCTAATGATTTTCATTTAGAGTGTAGGGAAAAAAATCACGATTTTGTTTTTAAGTACTTAAATCAGCTTTTTTAATGAAATCTTCATTATACTTCAATTATTTTTTTTAATTAATGATATTTAAACATAATTTATTTATTTAATTCCCTAACACTATTTATTTATAAGAGTCAAACTTTAAAACTAACAGTTTCTGAAATTCTAGATATTGCTAAATGTAATGTAATAATAATAATGTACTTTAGCAAATTACTTTTTAAAATCGATTTGAAATGCGAAACAAGCAATTACATGTGCAGATTGTACATAAATTATGTTTGGTTATTAACAGCCAACCAATTGGTAAAAATTGGCTGTTAGCAAATCTCATCTTTCACTTAAAAAAAACTTATAAATCATTTTTTTCTAACAAATTAAGAAATAATTTTGCAAATGCAGTTTTTGAAAAGAATAACACAAAAATTGTTTCAAAAATAACTTAAAACATTTCGAAAACATATTTAAAGATTTGAATGAAAAAAAAGTTTTGAAACCTTATCAACAATTTGCAATTTAAAATAAATTAAACTAAATAATAATAAAACAAACTGTTCTTGTCCAACAAATGCAGCGATTGCACTTAGCGGTGTGACATCGATGTTGATGTTTTTGAAACATTGATCTGCTTGTTAAAACATCGATGCTTTGCTTTTTTTTCCTATTTTGATGTTTCATATTTGAACCTAAAATATCCTTTAAAATGTATAGATGTTTACTTTAAAATTATGAGAAAAACATCATTATTAATTAGTTATTGCAACATCTATCACATTAGAAGAAATTTTCTCTTAGTATTCTATAGAAGTAGACTTATACTGAATGTTATTAACTTAAAAATATTTTACAAATTTCTCTAATTGATTTGTAATAATTATTAAGTAACTTTCATTCAGTGTTTGTATTATTCTTATGGAAATTTAAAAGATGTTACGTAATTATTCCAGTTAATTTGTATTGATATTTTAGAAGCTTTAAATGTATAGAGGCCGAGGAATGCTGATGGTCTTTGAGAAAAGTGAGAAAGGTGACTAAAAGGTGACAGAAAAGTAACTAAAAGGTGACTAAAAACAATTTGTTAAGAAATAAAAAAAAAAGGATTATCCCTTTTAACTGATTTTTAGCAAAATTGCCTATGTGCTTCTTTAAAAGACTTCTTTACAATTTTGAACATGAATATTATAGCGCTAGAAAGAGCAAAATAAAAATTTTAAGACATTTTCAAAAAACTTTCAGCGTAAACTCTATGTAACCGTAAAAGATTTTTTTTTAAATCAACATAATAAAGCTTGAAATTGTTAAGTAAAGAGCGAGATGGTGTAGTTGTTGAACATATATTTTACATTATTCAATCATATTTTGAATATTGTTTTTTTTTTTTTTTTTTATTGTTTTTTTTTATCAGAGCTAGATTTAGCTTTTTGAAAAAAGAACAGCATTCTTTCTTTTTTCTTTGAAAATACAAAGCATGAATATTCATGCAAAAGTATTGACGATAGTAATGGGTTGAAGTAGCTGAAAGTTAAGCCAAAATATTTCACAGCTGGCTACCAGTACGTTCTTTTGAATTCAGATAGTACATTAGTAGAGGATCCCAAAAAGCCCGGGACACATTTTTTTCTGGCCCTCTAGCAACCATATTGATGACATCATCAATATGGCTGCCAAGTTTTGTGATGCGAATCTATATTTTCCTCTGTAACTCGGATTTGTGTTTTGATTTTAACATATATTATTAGTGATTCTTATCAGAAGAAAACATGCTTTCTAACAGTATATTTGACGTTATCATTCATATTCCAAAAATCAGAAATATTTGTCAGTTTTTAAAACAATTTTAATGAACGTAATCAAACAAAAATTTATCTACAATTAGCCGTTAGAGGGTATAAGAAATGATTCTATTTTGGCGTCTGAAAAGGGGTTGGCGCAATTGAACGTTTTTTTTTTTCATTGTGAGTGCCATATCTCAAGAAGTAATGCTAAGTTCTAGATGAAATTTGGAATAAATATGAATCCATATGTAAACAGGCGTTTGGTTCAATTCTGGCGTCAATTGCTCCATGGGGGTCTGACTTTCTTTTTATTTGTGTGAATAAAAATAGCTTTATAATTGCAACAATAAGAATGATAAATTGTAATAGACTGTCATCTGCGTATATCTCATGATTATACAGTCGGACCTCCATATATCGAAGTAGCAAATTGCTGGAAAAAAATTCGATATATAGAAATTTCGATATACAGAAACAATCTGTTTTTATCACAAAAATCTCCTGAAACATTAAAATTAAAGCTAATTTTCGTGTATGAAACGCAATTTCTAATTTATACGAGCATCGGATTAAACGAAAGTTAAGAATTAAAAAATTAACAGAAATTACATTTTTTGCGCTTTCATACATCTTCATTCTTCGGCAATTCAACTTGATGCGCAACATAAGGGGGATTTTCGTTTTGACAATGTAATCCAGAGAAAAGTAAAAAATCTTTTTACCTAACTTGAATGATTTTTACTGAAGCTGAAAAGACTGGGAATGATAATCAACAGAGAAAAGGGATAACTTGAAACTGATTTTACAGTGCTACTGATTAAAACTAAGATTTGAAATAAACTTGGGGTAATTTAAGAACTCCAGGACGGAACAACGACCTATCTACACACCCCTCAAACCCAGATTTCTTATGAGTTTCTTAGCAACCTTTAGTGAACATCATTTTCTCCCCTAACCTTCATTTTTCATGAGACAAAGTCTAAAGTGGGAAAAAAATCTACGAATGTCTCGAAAAAAATTTCGATATATAGAGATTTTTTCGATATATAGAAACAAATTTTCTATGTAATGAACATGGAAATGTGCTGGGATTTCGATATATAGAAAATTTCGATATGTGGAAGTTCGATATATGGAGGTCCGACTGTAATTGCATGGAAATGATCAGAAATATCATCACAATGATTTAAAAATTTTAACTGTTGCCATCTTGTGTTTGTTAACAAATAAATGTTTGTAATTACTTTAAGCATGGCTTTAAAAAAAAATTAATTTTCATTCTTTGCTTTGGAGATAAATTAGGAATTGGGATGGTCGTCAAGTTTTGGCATGTGTAATTTTGTTTTTGTTGGGAATATTGCTTCCTCGTTAAGCATGGGGCGGGATCAGAATTATAAGAAAGATATAGAAGAACTTGTGGCTACCAAAGTTTTTGGTGTTAGTAGCCACTGGCTACCAAAGAAAAATACCAGTCTACACCTCTACCTACAAGCGGAAATAGTTATAAAATTGCTTACAAACACTATTATGGTGCCTTATTAATGTAAATACAGCATGACATATGTGTGATCTCTTGGTTTCAATGACATCCTAAATAACACCTCTTGTATTGAGTGTTGATTAGGACAAGGAGTATAGACCTCAGAAAAGTGATGATCCATTCTTTTATTAATAAATCATCACATGAAAGATCACTCCTACAGCCTTTATGGTACAAATGTGATATAGCCCCCCCCCCCCCCCCATTTGGCAACATCCGATTTTTTGCACAAAATTGAAATATTTTTCTCACCAATGAGGCGATAATTTTTTAAGCATGGCATCCCTGTCGAAACTAACCTGTGTTTGGTAATCCGAAGGCAATCTTAGATCTTTTCAAACTTATTTACTTGGGTTGTTTACTCGGAGAGATAAGTGTTGTTTCGGGCAATATACCTTACAGGAAAGCTTATTTTGTGTTAGTTTAAATTCAGTAGTTGTTATTTGAAGTAAAAACGGTACAGATGTGATATACCCCCCCCCCCCCCCCTTGGCGAGGATTGAATTTTTAGCTAATTTCGAAAATTGCACCCGTTGGCGCTAAAACATTTTATGGTAGCCCCCCTAGTAACCCTACAGAATACACCTGGGAAGTACAGATGCGAACTAATTCTTTTCGCACATGTGTCCGTGGAGGTAGGTGCACATATGTTCCGCTCTTAGGGGATTTTAATTTGAAGTCATTTTAAGTTGAATACTCTACAATAAAGTTTCAATTTAAACTTTATTTTAGAGTATTCTTCTTATTGTTACTATTTTCTGTTAATTTAGTTGTGTTTTATAATTTGAAATGAGTTCTGTTTGCAGTGTTATTGAAAAATATCAATTGAAATTTATGACTGAGTCACCTTTTAATTTTTCGTCGGGTCGTCCAACCTTTGAACGTACCCTAGTGCTAAACAGATTTTTTATTTACAAATTAATTGAAAATAAGAATGTTTTTTTAGAATTTTTGAGAGAAATTGGGTTAATTCAAAATGAAATGTTATGTTCTAGGTGTAATTCCGTAATGAAAATTAAAGCAACAAAAAGATGTTCAGATGGGTTTGTGTTTGTTTGCAAAAAGGTTATTGGGGGGAAAGTTTGTGGTAAAGAAACAACAATTAGGTGAGGTTCATGGTTCAGTTTAAGTAAATTAAAATTAGAAGACATATTTTTTTTTGACATATGAAATAATAGTAGGAACAAAGAGTGCAGATATTGTAAAGCAATATTTTTTTTCATCTCATACTTTAGCAGATTGGAGAAATTATATAAAAGAAGAAATTTTAAATTATGTAGAATTAAAATCCGAAAAAATAGGGGGGGGGGGGGAATTATTGAAGTAGATGAATCAAAATTTGGAAAGTGGAAATATAATCGGGATCACGCAGTTGAGGGACAATGGGTATTTGGGGAGGTTGAACGGGGTTCGGGTAGAATTTTTTTGGTTGCTGTTGTGGAAAGGGGGAGGGAAACTTGATTTCAAGCCATAAAACAGTGGATATTGCCAGGAGCAACAGTTTACTCAGATTGTTGGAGGGCTTATGATACATTAGGGGAAGAGGGATACAATCATTTAACAGTTTATCACAAATTGCATTTTGTTGATCCTGTTACTGGCTGCCACACAAACACTATTGAATCCACATGGAGGCACGTAAAAAGTAGTCTCCCAGCATATAATAGAGGGGGGGGGGGATTTTCAGTGTTATTTGGCATATTATTTGTTTAAAAAGAATTGTGAATATAAAAATGAGGACATGTTTATAAAATTTTTGGAAATAGTATGTGGCTTTAATTGGGCAGAATATCAAATAAAGCAAAAATAAGGATTTTTTTTTTTGTCAAAACTAACACAGTTTAATAATTTTACCGTAATAATAATAATAAAAAAGAGGATAATTTCCGTAAGAGCGGGACATATCTGCACGGCCTGATGCGGGGGGTAGAGGGAAAAGAATCCTAAAAAAAGTAAGTGCACTTACTTTTAAGTATTGCGTTCTTAGATAGTTAGTTTTTTATATCTTTGTTACATATATTGCGATGTTTATTGTTGCTTTATGTTGTTTTTATGATTGTCTTAAAGTATTTGTTGATCATTCCTGTTGGTGCCAAAAAAGCATTGCCAGGAACGATGAACAACATATCTTGTCATACATCGTTCTCTTGGCGACACTTTTTTGGGGCCAACAGGAAAAAGTCGCCAAGGGTGGGGTATATGACATCAATTCCATAAAAACATTAGAAAATGCCAGTTTCTTCAAACTTGAACGTTAATTGAAAGTTAACTCCAACGTGGTGTGTATCTGTAACGTGCCATTGTCATATGATGTATTGTTTTAGACTGAGTGTGAGGATTTATACCATAAAAAGGTAAGTTCTTTATTTTAGAATTCAAAAAAAAACCTCTCACTTCCGAAATTCTTTGTTTTTACAAATCCTTGAAGAGTTCTTGCACTTTCTAACTTTATTTCTACTGTATGTAAATTAATTTTACAAAAACGGTTATTTTGTTCTAAAAGTTAATTCTTATCGATGGTACGAATTATTTAGACATTCTATTAACGTGCCTCCATTAGGTACTGAATTTCTGAAAATAAGTTGACTCCAGCATTTTATAAAAATATAAAGGTGTTATTTTATGTAAAATATAATAGATATTTTGAAAGCATGTTTGGATAGCAAATGAATGTATGGTATTTTTGTATTGTTTATGCTTAGGATGTTCTGTTGAGATAGTTCTACTTTTCATATATCAAAATTTGAGTAACTAAGCGCTTTTTTGGCTGAAATAGTTATTGATTTTGGGGATGTTTTCCGCTTTAAACATCGCAATTTGAATCGCTTTGCTCTTTTTTAGCAGAGTATGAGAAAAGTTTTTGTTCGATGAAATGCATGTTGGAAAATAGTTTTTATTTCTATTGGTACATATTTCATTGGTGAGCTGTTATAGTAATTTGTCAATTTAAGCATTTTAAATACTTTCTAGTAATTGTTCTTTGTGTACAAAAACTTTCTAGTTTCTGGTATTTTTGAAGCGTATATTTATGATGTTTTTTGTTGTGATTTTATGTTTTATTGTGTTCTGAAGTGCTTTGATCATGTTTTTTTATCTGATTTTTTTCCTGTTGGCACTAAAAAAGCATCGCTAAGAACAATGTATGACATATGTTGTCATACATAGTTTTCTTGGCGACGCTTTCTTGGTCCCAACAGGAAAAAGTCGCCAAGGGGTATATCACATCAGTTCCGCCTTTATGACCTAAAAAAAAAGGTTTTTACCTTATTTTGATCTGTGAAAAAATGCCGCCCCTTCAATCATGCCACCCTGGGCTAGACCCCAGTAAGCCCGTACGTAAATACGGCTGTCTGGGGGGCATTAACCCCCATCTGAACCCCTAAATGACAGGCCTGAATCTATGGTTTGAAGCATGATAGCAATTAAAAATTCAAATATAAGAGATAAAACCATTTTGACACAGTTTGAAACTTATTAGCATTTCTTATATACTAACCGTTCAGTCCCTGTAATGGTATTCCATCTGAAGTCCATAACATACTTTCACACCCAGCATGCCATCTTAGATGGACTTCTTTTCCCAACCAGCTCTCAGGAATATCAACACGTACCTAAAAAGTACCAAAACAATAATGCAAAAACAGAATAAAATGAGCAAATAAAAAGCAAATAGTCAACGATAAAACACACATTTTGGCAATCAGAACTTCATTTATGCAGATGATTAATTTTGTTCACATTCTCATTTCCACATAAGGAATTTTTAATTATAAATGGTATTCAAACCAAAAGTAAATCAAGAAAAATATAATAATGCATAAACTCCCATTGAATGCATATACAAAAGTAAATTAGAGGTGAAAATTAGCAAAAATATATAAAATACAGAAATCTTTAAGAAGTGAATGTATTAGTACAATCAAAACCAATGGTCAGCAAGACCAAATTGTTTTTTTTTCTTCCTTTCTTTTGAAATCAATCTGCTTTTCTTTTTTTGATTTAAAATCTATTTTACCATTACATCTGTGTTAATCAGGGGTACCCCCCCCCCAAAGAGTAAGAGTTCACCCCCCCCCCTAAAAGTGAAAAATACTCCTAAAAAACACCCCCTCCCCTCTAAAAATTCCAATTTTGCAGTCACCCTCTCCCCTAGGTGGACACCCCTGGTGTTAATTATATCTAAAAAGTCATCAAGATTTTAAATATAATTAACAGTCAATAACCAGAATTGTCATTTTGAATTTTTGCAGAGGGGGCAAAGGGAACTCAATGCAAATGATGTCAAAAAATGACAAAACTTGTGTGCAAATACATTAATTTCTCCAAGCCAGGGGGCAATTGCACACTAAATAACTGTCCCTCCTTGAATAATTATTTTATCTCTCACAGTTTTTTTTTTTTTTTTTTTTTTTTTTTAAATGTTATTTGGTAGAACATTTATTGAACAACAATAAAATCTTATAGTTCAACTATTACATAAATACAGCTTTCTGTAGGGAAATAAATTATGACTTTAAAAACTTCACTATGTCTACAGACCTCTTAGAAAATAATCAAATAATTATTATAAGAGATGAGACAAGAGATAAGAGATAAACAAAAGTTTTATTAAATCATCAAGAGATTAGCAAAAATGAAAAAAATATTTTTTTCTAATCATGATTTTTTTAGACATTAACTTAAAACAATTGTTTAGTTTAAAACAGAAAATCCAGCAAAACATAGATCTCGAAACTTCTCAGATTGATATTTCTGAAATCACGTGGAAAAATATAGCCTTACCGAAATTTAAAGAAAAAAATGAAAAACAGCTCAATTGCTGTGCTGGGACAGTTCATATTAATACTTGGAAGCATTTGCGAAAATATCCTTATAAACAATCAGAAAAGGTTTTACTATTTTTTTTTTCTCCCAGTGATACCCGTAGAAGTAGGACACAAATAAAGAGCAGAAAGTTATTCGAAATTTTATTACAAAAACAAACCTTAAACCAATGAGTAGTCCATGTTGGCCCAAATGAAGATCCTACTTTAGTTGGGGTAAAATTACCGATTTCCATCGCTTCTTTGAAAGGAACTCGTCCATTAGAATCAAAATGTAATAAAGTTGGTAGGGAAGTTTTTTGCGGATACAGTCTACCGTACAAATTAATGTCAGTGAAATACAGATGAGAAATGAACTTTTCAATGCGTTCTAGTGTCGTCCGTCTGTTTTTCGTCAAACTCGCCATACTCTAATGATCAGAGATTAAAAAATGAATGTCAGTTCCGACACTATGAATTTTAGAATTTTTTCAACACCTGGTATGTAGAAAATTGCACTATATATTGTTGGTAAATATTGATTTTATATAACATTTTCAGAAAATTGCCGGCTCTGTTGACGTTTGAGGAGTAACTTATTACACGTCGGTCAATGCAGAAACGATCTTGGGTCCATGGTTACCATATTGGCGGCTTCATCTATATCATGGCGAGTTCTTATCAACATGACGAAATAAAGATGCGATACCATAAGCAATACAGTTGCAGTTTATTTTTCCTGTTTGGAAACACTTCCTGAAGGAGAATGTTCTTTCCGATTTTAAGTGTACTTTTTTTTTCATGTATTTGGTATTTTCAAGAATGGTAAACATCATTAAATGCAAATTAGTTTAATAAAATAAACTGGTTCGTTCTGTATTCTAAAGTTATATATTTTGAATTATAAGAAAACAAACTAAACGCGTCACAGTTTTTACGCATTTTTTATGAAATTCCATTTGCACCAAAAAAAAAATTCCTGAATCAGAGATGCTTTTCTTCCCCCTCAAGAACAATAACGTCCCCTCCCCTCAGATGCATCCCCAAAATGAGATCCCCTAAAAAAGACAAGGACCCCTTTTAGCAAACCCTCCTCTCCCTAAAAATTTCAACCACGCTGTCTGCTCTGAAGTCCCAGCACTTTATTTATCTATTTATTTGGAACCTAGACAGCTTCACACAGATGGAGGACTGCGTACCAAGCGCCTTGCCTCCGGACACACACAGGAAAGATTTACAACACTACAGAAGGAAATAACACTCAGGGCACAGGCGGGAATCGAACCCACGATCTCCGGCTTGGAAGACGAAGCTTCTACCACAGAGCTGCGGAGGCCCCCTCGTTGTACTAACTGCCTTAATTTTGATAAAATATTGATTGACCCCTTGGGTGCTCACCCAAGAGGGATCATGGGACGAACCGCGCCGTATAGAAATACTAAAAAAGGGGTATCCTGGGTGCTGCTCCCGATTGGGGGGGGGGGTAATTTCGAACCACGTAGATGCAGAGGGGTGCCCACCTTGGGGAGGTCATGCTGGCGCGCTGCACCATGGAAATTTTTACGGGGGGCGGGGGGGTTTCAAGTAGTATTTTCCCTGTTTTATGGGGTCTTCTTTTGGAGGGGGTGCACCCTTTGCTCTTAAGGGGAGCGGGGAACCCGTAGATGCAGTAGTTTTGCAAACTGTTTCTGCAAAATAATAGTTGTAACATTTCTCATTAGAAATGGTTCATTAAAAATTTTATTTATTTATTTATTTATTTATTTTTTGTAACATTTGCATGCTGTTTTTTATTATATTAGTTATAGAGTTGTTTTTCAGTTATATGCATAGATACAGTATACGCAACTTTCAAGAGAAACAATATTAACTTTTGTGTCAAAATGAACTATATATCACTTTTCCAACCCCATGCCGTTATACATAACCTTCAAAAAAAGCAGCAATAAATAATTGGATACTGTGGCAATAAATATTGAGAGTTCACAGGTTGGTAATAAAATGATATGTATGACTGAGCAAATAGCAAAAGTAGTACTTCCTTGCAAATGAAGAAATTCACAGGACATCAGTGGACACCCAAAAACAGAAGCACAACCTTAGATGTTGGGCCTGGGGGGGGGGCACCTTTATTGAGTCTCAAGCAATTCTCACTAATCCTTGAGCAAGTAAGTCCGTCATTTAGGGGGTTCGGGGCATGGGCACGCATAAGCAAAATTTTAAGGGGGAGGGGGTCAGATATTTTCCTCATGGTTTAGCAAAGTATTTTCCGCATAGAAACCGATTTCAGTACAGATTAGAGTTATTAAAATTTGACATTTAATAATAACTAGCAAAAATACCCGGCGTTGCCTGGGTCAGTAATAATTATTAGAAAAAATCGTTACTTGCTTTTGTTTTCTGTTTTAAGTGAAAGAATTTAAAACACATCTTTTTGACGTGATTAAAAATCGAGTTTCTTCCTTACCCATAAAACTAAAATAGCAATAAGTATAAAGAACAAAGTAGTATTGATTTAGAAACGAAAGCACTATATTTAAGCATATACAAATTTAAAAAACATGAAATTAATCTTCTCATGTTTAAAAAGATTAATCTGTTGATACTTTTTTTTTAACATGGAGTCTAAAACCTTCTCTGTATGGCTAATGAAGTACGAAGTGATTAAAAAAAAGTAGCTGCGCTCGTAATCCCTTTATAATTGCTTTAGTTATTTCGGGAAATTTCAATCATTGTGGCTCTTGGTGCGATTTTACCGAATTTGCGAAAGTCGTTTCGGGGTACCTTCGATGATGCTCCCCCATTCTTTCCTTAGTTTGTAAAACGATATGATATTAATTTTCGTTACAGAGATATCGTCGCCAGATGCTGAGATATTTTTGGTCACCATAAAATGGCGCTAAACGGTTTCATCCGAAATGTTACCAAAATAAGTAATAAAATTTGGTGATTGTTTGAAATTGTGCTAAAAGGAAAATTAATGGAAGTTTTTGTGCTGTTTATGGATTTGCCTAATTTAGTTGCTGGATTATTTAACACAGTAAAAAAAGTCTTTTGAAAATTCTTTGATTGGCGATATTTTGTTTACATGGTGAAAGCTGAGAAACATTATGACGTAGTCTTCGGCTTCAAAAACAGCAACGTTGAAAAAACTGCCAAATGCATCAGCTACGGAAATCTTTCTGCAAAACTTTTGGCGATCTGCTGGTTGTTTGGATAATGAGTAAGTGTTCAATCAGCATAAATAATAATAAAAACCATTAATTACATTAAAGTTCCGTTTAAATGGAAAATCATCAGCCAAATCATGTATTATTTGCCAATCTTGTGCAAAACTCTTACTTCAAGATTTGACTTGAGAAAAGCCTTGAACAATCACGAAAAGCAAAGAAAGTCAACAATACAACAATTGTCGCTGTCGACTGGGAGTTGAGATGATACACTAAATACTGTATTGAGTTGAGGAAAGCCTTCGAACATGGATCTAAAAAGAACTCGCTCATAACTCATTTTTTATTCTACTTAGAAATTTCGAACAGGTGCCATCTTCAGCAGAAAAATCAGAGCTTTCGATGGACATATAATGTAAATATGTGCAAGTATTTTTTCATCCCAATATTAGAGAATTTATACAAAAATTGTGTCTTATTGCCCCCTTAGGGGGTTTTGCCCCCCATAACGGGACGAAAACTACCCTATGTGTTATTCTGATGCATAAGCTATATTATTGTAAAGTTTCATCAAAATCCGTTCAGTAGTTTTTGCGTGAAAGAGTAACAAACATCCATACATCCATCCATGCATCCATACAGACAAACTTTCGCATATATAATATTAGTAAGATTTATTCAATATATTGAACGGAGAAATGTTTTTACTTTCTTGCTAGAAAAAAAGTACTAAAAGCAAAGAAGTTTTAATTTCCAAGGTGGGGATTGAACCCTACTTGCCCCCCCCCCCCCATGTGGACGAAAGGGGGGAAGGTCGAAAGTTCCCCTTGCTTTGGAAAAATAATGCTTTTTATTAGTTATAAGTGGCAAGCGGGAGTGTTTTTCGTTGTTTTCCCCCGAGTCAATTCCTTTTGAGCGTACAATCCCCCCCCCCCTACATGTAAAATTTCAAAATGAAGAACCGCAGAAAAATATTTCTGGTTGTGCTCTCCCCTAATAGAGAATATGTTAGGAATTTTTCCTCCCTTCCACTTCAGGGAAAACGCAAACCCACCTGACTTAAGGCTACCCACTAATTTGTTACGTTAAACTAGTATTTATTAATTTATTGCAGCGAAAAGGCAAGGAGCAAGTAACTACTTCATTAAGTTATTTACTTAGCCCAATTCATATAACATGCGCATATAAGTATACAAATGGCAAATGTATGTTCAAAGTGACAAACTAAAAAAAAAATCCTATCCTCTCCTACTCTATGATTAACAGACATTAAATTAACGTGACCGAGGGTGCACCCCCCCCCCTCCCCGTTTAAAAATTCCCTACTCTTGATTTTCTCCTGCAGTAGAAACTGAGTATTTTTCCCATCGTTCCTTTGGTTCTTTTTGAAATGACGAGCCTGTCAGATGTTTGTACACTCAAAACAGCCTTTATTGAAAAAATTATGACTTTTAAGTAATTAAAAAAAAAAGTTTAATACAGAAAAATGTTCATATAGCAAACGGATTAAGGAGAAAAAAAAACCATAACACTTGTTTAAAATAGAAATGAATTTTCCTAGTAGTGTGTTTTATATAATACATAAAAGAATTCTGAATGGATTAAAATTTGACCAACTCTTAATGAAACTCTATGTGAAACATAAAGTTAAATAATGATTCTTAATAAAACTATGTAATTTATTAAGCTGAATAATGTTCTTGTAAATATACAAGCGTCTCTCTTATTCGTTCCGTGTAGTATCGAAATCGTGTTATACGAGTCTTTTTTAAACTTATTACCTTATTTTTTACACTAATTAATCATGCACATAGTAAAAATCATGTCAATATGAATCGTGTCGTATCCAAACCATGTTAGACGAGACTAAGAAATAATGTAAATTAAGGGATGTCTACCATATTATATCGAAACCAAGTTTCATGAAAAAAAAAAAAAGTAAAACCTCATTAGAGTTATCAAACATTAACAGAATGTATTAAACAAAAAAGAAATTTCTTCTTTATTAAAGATAATTCGTGCTATATGAAAACCATGAAGTATTAAATTCAAGTTTCGTACCGTGTAATATCGAAACCGTGTTGTGCGAGGGATGAATGCACTACAATAAATTTGTTAAATTCGAACGGCAATTACTTTTGATTGTATTATAAAATAAACCCTGCTAAGTGTGAAGCTTATGCAAAATATAATACTGTGGTTTTATTTTAATTTAGAAGCAAAATTTACCCACTTATAATTGTAATGTGTGTTGTTAAAATGCTAACACTAAAAAACAGAAGCAAAAAGGAAATAATTCATTTATTTTAATGTAAGATATAGCCAGGGCCGATCCTAGCAGGTGTGCAGAGTGTGCACCGCACAAGGGCAGGGGCGGATCTAGAGGGGGGCCATGGGGTCCATGGCCCCTCCCAAAGCCTTGTGATTGTAGGATTTTTTTAAAGGAAAAAAATGAAAATATTATGAGAAAATAACAAAATTTAAGACATGTTTTTTACATTAAAAGAAATTTCAGCCTTAATTAGGAGAGAAATTATATCTCTCTCTTCTCGAAAAAGAACTTTTATTCCCAATAGTGCTCCTTCGTTTACATCATATATTGATTCCAACTTTAGACGCTTGGACGTTCTCTAAATGCTGTTTTCCTCAGAGTCACCTATTGCTCACGAGACCAATGAGAGCCTAAATTTGCGTATTTATGGCTTAAATTTTGAAGTTTTTCGAAGAGAGAGCTCACGAATACGCCATCGCTTTCTGTAATCCTCGCGAAAATAGCTTAAAATTAGATTTTTAGAGCCTCTTAGGTAAAATATTTCTGGAAAGGGGGGATTCCAAACACACACCCTCTCTCTCCCTTTAGAATCATTCATTTTAATAAAGTTTCTCGAGAGCTTGTTCAAAAATTTTGGATGGCCCCTCCCAAAATGATCGGCTGGATCCGCCACTGCACAAGGGCGGCCAAAGCAAGGGGCGGCCGCAGGCCGCATCATACAGTTCTTTTAATCAAGCAAAATTCCTCAAGAATTTCTCACAAGATAACATAATAAGTCGAATAAATATGCTGAATTTCAAATGTTCAATTATCAAAGTAAGTGCCAATTTTCGAACAGCATAGCGTATTAAGAAAAATGGAATGTTAGAGCACATTGTGTTGCTCCATTATCCATTAATATCAATTCTTTACACACATGCTTCATTTGGTTGCAAAATTTGTGACAGAACTGGTAATCAGGCATGGATCTGTGTTCAGCAGTCGTGGATGCGTGGAGATTGGAGGGGACAATGGAAAATTGCAACTCCCCTGAGAGTCAAACATATATAATCAACGAACTAAAATTTTTAATTTCCTCCCATTACAGCAATTTTTTCTAATCAAAATCACGAATTAGCTGCCCAGTTTCAGATCAGGTAGGAGGACAGGGTCTTTGCCCCGGGTTACAAATTTTAAGTGTGGCTCCGAAACGAAGATCAAAAGGATGTCTTGACGAGACTAAAGAAGCAGGGTTGGTAAAACCCGGGTTTTTTTTTATATTTTTTTTTAAGCCCACGGACCCAGTGTTTTTTGGGTTTTTTTAAATAAAACCCAAAAAAACCCAACTAAAGCTGGTTTTTTTTTAAAAAAACGAAGTGAGGGTTTTTTGTCTTTTTTTAGGGAAAATGTGGGGTACTTGTAGCATATTGTAGCGTAAGTATATATAGTAGCGTAAGTATTGTATTTCATTTTTTTATGTAAAACTACTGTTGAACCTCAAGTAGTTTAAATCCCTTTTTACTGAATTTCAGCTTAATCAAGACATTTCTTTGAATTTTATGTTACCTGTTTTTCTATTTCTGTGTACAGAGTAAGAAATATTAAACTTTTTCGGAAAACAATGAAAATACTGTACATCGTATTCTGTTTTCTGTCGTTTGTGAAACCTGTTGATTTCTAAAAAATATATCTTGTTTATTCGAGATTTGCGACTTGTTGGTTTGCAGAAAATAATTCACATGAAAGCCTTTTAGCTACAGTAGTTTCCTCCGTACAATCTACAAATATTGAGAAAATCACACGTGACAGGACTTAGTCAAGATAATTTGAGTTATTTATTGACCAGGGGTTAAAGAAAAAAGTTAAATATATTTATTTAAAATCTTTGAAGTATTTTTTTAATGCTGTAAAGAGTTAAGAAATACTATTAAAGTTCAAAATTCATTTTTTATGTCCATTGGCTGTGGTGAAGAACAAATAAAAAAGAAATTTAAATCGTGAAGGTATTTAAATTAATTAAGAGTTTTAAAAAACTTCTCGGAAATTTAAAAAAAACAAAAGTGGGCTAAACAATGGGTTTTTTAAATGTTTTTTTTTTTTTCAAAAAAAAAACCCATTGGGTCCAACCCAATTGGGTCCGATGCGGCCAACCCTGTAAAGAAGGCTTCAAACTGCGTTTTTAGGACTTGAATTTCGGAAAATTTCGCTGGTTGAACCACCTATTTTAAAGATCCAATTAAATCTCTTATTCACCCTTTCTACCTTAATGTAAACAAACATAGCCTAAAAATGATGGCTCCAAAATGTCTTTTCTGAAGACAGCCCTCTCTAACGTCATCAAAAATTGATCAATAGCATTTTTCGAATTTCTTTTTCGAAATTTTTGCTGTAGAGTGCCTTGAAATCCATTCTCTAACATTACTACCAAAGATAGTCTGAATTAGCGTCTCTAGAGAGGCCCCTAATCCCACCCTTTCTCACTTAACTTATTCAAAAACAAACTAAAATTGCGTTTTTCAATCATCAGTTTCGACGAACTTTGGGGGAAATATCCCGGATCCCCCTTTTCTCCAACGTAATCACTATAGCTCAAAATTTGATTTTAGACGGTTCCGAGGGGTCACCAAACCCTTCCTGCCTAATCTAGCCTGAAATTAACTTCAGTTTCAAAAAACAATTCTTGAGGGCACACTGAACCCCCGGCCGCTCTTTGTCCCATCGTTATCAAACAATGCCTAAAATATGATTTTGGAACTTCCATTTCTAAAAAATTCAGGATGGCTTATGTAAATTTTCACGGCGCTTGGGCATCCGGCATCCCCCATCAATCGCCGAGGTATGAGGTGGAGAAAAGTCTTTAGTTGTATTTTTCAGATATTAATATCGAATAATATTCAGAAAGATCGACTGAAGCTTTCCGGTTTCCTTAACGTCACTAAAGATAGCACAAAATTGCTCTTTTTAGAGCCCCAAAACCCTTAACTCACAAAAATAGGGAAAAATTGATTTTAATTCCGAAAAAATATTTCACTTCGGAATACTTTCTTGTTTCCCCTATCGTGTCCAAATCTAGAAAAAAAATGTGATTTTGAAACAATAGTGCCGATAAATTACCGGAGGAAAGATGCCAGACCCCCTAACGTCACCAAAGACAGCCTAAATTTGAGTTTTAAGCTTCAATTTCGAAAACTTTCGATATTAGACGACCGACTATTCCTCCCTCCAGCAATTTCAACAATGATAATCTGAAATTGCATGTTTAAAACTTCTGTTTCAGAAAATTTTCGGGAAGAGCGCCGATCCTTCCTAAACTAAGGTCCCAAAAAAAAAAAGCTGCAATTTGAGATCAATTTTGAAAGAATTTCAGGAAAGACCTCCAACATTACTCTCCCCTCAAGTCTCGAAAAATTTCCTAAAATTGCAATTTTTGACGTCAATATTGAAAATTTCTTCATGGACCTTGAATGTTCCCGACTCTTTTGTCCTTGCAACCAAACACAACCAAAGATTAATTACAGCTATTTTTCATACGCCAGTTTTGTATATTTTTTGGGGGCGATCCCCCCCCCCCCTTCAACTGATGTCACCAAAGACAGACTCTAAAATACGTTTTTACGACTAGTAAATTTCGGAACCTATTACTTTCTTCAAAGATATAAATTGTTCCTAAGGAGTTTCTAACTTTTTACATAAATTCATCCTTCTTCTGCGTTTTTTTTTTTTTTTTTTTCAATTAGAACTTGATACAGAAATTTGAAGAAATATTTATATGGGCGTATATTTATAAGTATTAGTCAAAAACATGCAAATTGCTCTTCAGGGGCGGCACATTAGGTCTTTGCACACGGGCGGCCGACACCCTAGGATCAGCCCTGGATATAGCTCACATTGTAAAACAATTATTAAAAAGCCTACAATTACAGCATGTAACCAAATCCAGAATAAAACATTCGTAAAAATTTGTTAGTATGATAAATTGAGGAATGTCTCCACATTTGTTTTCAGCACTTACATTCAACATGGTGCGAATATTTTTAATGCTATTGCTCAAATGTTCTTGACATAGAAATATGAATATAGCTTAAAATAACTCCTCTGTTAAATTGAAAGAATGATATTTTTTAAATCCCCACGGAAAATATATGCCGAAATGACTATCGTGCTAAACTTGTTACCAAACTGTGTATATTATTTTTACCATTAGTACTAATATAGTGCTTTTGTAAAAAACAATAAATTAAAGTACAAGAAAAATATATTTGACCCAAAGAAAGATAATCATTTTCTCTTTTAAGTATAGCTCTGAAATGTAATATTTAAGTACATAATTGAAAGAACTATATATGTCATTGCTTTGATGTGATTTTTGAAACATATCAATAACATATAAGCATATATACCACTACTAATATACACTTCAGTTTTGCTGATACCTTTTATTTAAAATGCAATGTTGATTCAATTCTCATTTTCTTTTGATTCCCCTAACTTGAACATTTGCTTAATTTCTACTTTCCTCATACCCCTAATTTCTTACACGATAAAATTACAGATAGTGATCTCCAAGTTTTAATGCCAGCATGCCAAAGAACGTTTTGTAAATATTTTTCTTTTGACATTGATGAAACTTTACTACTGAACTAACTACAGGAATAACTTAGAGAAGCGTATTCATTCTTAGTGTGATAACAGCAAGAATTTGTTCTAAAATAGAATACACAGATTTTTTTTTAAGCCGGCTGTGTTACAATTCTAAGCATAATAATTGTACCAGAAATAAAATATATCTGCGATAGAGTAAATATGTTCAAACCAAACTTTTTATCTTGAGGGAAAATTAGCCTAAAAAAATGTTAGCATTCATAAAGAGGGTTTTAGTCACAAATTAAGGGACAATATCCCCTTATATTAATTCCGTAAATGCTTTTTATTACCTCAGCCACAGGAATCATATATTTACAGTACACTATATGAATGATGTTGAATGCACTTGAATTTTAACAAATCGGTTTTAAAGCATTATTGCCAGCAAAATTAGGACTTCACAGCAGACTTTAATAAAGTAACTGTCATGCAAGGTCCAAATTCAACTAGTGTTGTGCTTTACGTTTCTGTAGTGTCTTAATGCTATTAACTTTAACTGTGACTGTATGAGAATGTAAACTGGATCGAGATCTAACTGTAACTGAGGATGAAGGGTGCTTTCACTTTTTGTTAAGATGTATGTAATTTTGTGTTCTTGTGCCAGTAAAAGTAGGTGTAGTTCGTAAGCGGTTTCGATGTTCGTTACTTAAGTAAACCCACGCACCACCTTCCAACTAAGATGAATAAGGAAGGATACAACAACTGGCGACGATGTTTGAGAGTATAAAGAGTGCGAAATCAAGTAAGGATTAGGTTTATTAAACTGAAGACAGCTCAAGGTAGGAATTATTAATTCTGATATATTTCTAATTGAGAAAAATCTGTCATGGAGCAACTAGTTCAGCAATTAATTGAGCAAAATAAAATGATTATGGAAGCTTTACAAACGAAAGAACAACCAGATTCAAAATCGAAAGTAACTGGTGTTCAGTTTGATAAATATGACGAAACGTCAGAATCATTTGATTCATTTATTGAGCGCTTTAAAGCATTTTTAGATATTCAGAATGTTGCGGAAATTAAAAGAGGTAAAACCTTGATTTCTAGCCTATCGGCTAAGTTGTATAATTTGCTAAAAAATTTGCTTGCTCCAGAAAATCCTGCTGAAAAAGATTTCGATACTCTTATTGATATTCTTAAGGAACATCTAAATCCTAAACCGCTCATAATTCCAAGCAGACATATGTTCTTAAACAGAAAACAACAGGAAGGGGAAGCATAAGTGCTTACATAGCGGAATTAAGATCGCTAGCGGTACCTTGTAATTATGATAAAAACATGTTAAATACAATGCTCCGAGACGTTTTCGTAAGTGGGTTACGGGATAGAACAACCTTAGATAGACTGTTCGAAGAAGATGATTTGGAATTATCTAAAACATTAGCTATTGCTTCGGCTATGGAAAAAGCTTCTCAAAGCTCAAATGCTATTATTGGTACGAAATTGAACGTAATACATTCAAATAAAAGTTATACGAAACAGCCCGTAAACAAAACGAAAGTTCAAAACTCGGCAGTGAAAATTGAAAAACCGTGCTATAGATGCCTTTCGAAGGATCATTCTCCGAATTTATGCAAATTTAAGACTGCAAAATGTCTTTTTTGTGGGAAAACAGGGCATATTAAAGTAGCTTGTTTTGCTGCCCAGAGAACACCCAAAACCAAAAAGAATTTTGTAAAACAGAAGCAAGTGGGGGAAAACAATATAAATAGCGTACCCATGTACGAAGTGACACTAAAGTCAAACTTAAAGGAGGAACCAAAACAACCTCCAATAATGATTTCGGTTTCCATTGATGATACACCAGTGCAGATGGAACTGGACACGGGGAACTGTATCAGTCAAGAGCATAAAAAAATTCCGGAAAATTTCTGGAAAGGAACTTTCTCCTACTAATTTAGTTTTTAAGACGTACAATGGAAATTCTCTTGTACCTCTGGGATACGTAACAGTAGATGTTAAATATCATAATCAGCAACAGGAATTAAATCTTTACTTAGTAGAACAAGATTTAGACACAATCTTTGGTCGAGAATGGTTACACAAAATTAATATTGACTGGGCAGGCATCAAACATGTCAAAACAACTGGAGCTGAAAATGATCGTTTAAAATTACTTTTTAACAAGTATGCAGATATTTTTGATGATTCGAGTGTTGGGAAAATAAAGAATTATAAATGCAAATTAGAGCTGCAGCCGGATGCAAAACCTATTTTTTGCAGACAACGCGTTGTACCTTTCGCTCTTAAGAATAAATTTGAAGAAGAAATCGATAGACTTGAGAGGGAAGGCATTATAGAAAAAACAGAAACAAGTGACTGGGCGACCCCAATAGTACCAATTGTTAAGGCAGATGGCAGCATACGATTATGTGCTGATTATTCAGTCACGCTGAATAAAAATCTTAAAGTCCAGCAATACCCCTTGCCGCGAGTAGAGGAAATTTTTTCATCACTCAGTGGGGGTAGAGTTTTTTCTAAAATTGACTTTAGTCAAGCTTATCTGCAGATGGAAATGCACGAAGAGAGTCAAAAACTCCTCACAATAAGCACTCACAAAGGCCTCTACATTTGTAAACGTTTAATGTATGGGGTGAATGCCGCACCAGCGGTATGGCAGCGCTACATTGAATCTGTATTTAAGGATTTAGATGGGGTAAAAGTATTTTTTGATGATGCTCGCATTGCTACGCCCGATATAGAAACCCATTGCGAAAAGTTAGAAAAATTCTTTGAAAGATGTCGACTACATGGCCTAAAGTTAAATAATAAAAAAAGCAAATTTTTTCAAAGTGAAATACAATTCCTCGGGTTCAAAATCAATGCTCAGGGCTTGTCAAAAACAGATGACAAAATTTTAGCTATTATGAAGGCAAAAACTCCCCAAAATGTTCAAGAGATTCAGTCGTTTATGGGACTTGTAAATTTTTATGGTCGATTCTCGAAAGATATTGCAACATTGGCATATCCGTTGCATCAATTGACCCGTAAGGGGGTTCAATGGAATTGGGATGCGGAATGTTCTGAAGCATTCGATAAAATCAAGAAAGAAATATGTTCGGACAGAGTCCTTGCTCATTACGATCCTAGCTTACCAGTTATCTTGTCAACAGATGCTTCACCTGTTGGCTTAGGCGCCGTCCTTGCGCACCAATTTCCCGACGGATCTGAACATCCTATTGCATTTGCATCTCGAACATTGACCCCAACGGAGCAGCGATATTCTCAAATAGATAAGGAAGCCTTGGGAATTATTTGGGGAATAAAAAAATTTTATTTATACTTAAAAGGTAGAAGATTTACTCTGGTCACTGATCATAAACCTCTTGTTGCCATATTTAGTTGCAAAAAAGGTCTTCCTGTATTGTCAGCAACAAGATTATTGCATTATGCATTATTTTTACAAGCGTACCAATTTGACATTATATATCGGAACACTGCTGAGCATGGTAATGCAGACTTCTTATCACGACTTCCTTTAAAATCAGAAGATTTAGATCTGAGAGATGAAATATCTATGTTTCAAATGTGCCAAATTGAGACTTTGCCAATTACTTCAAAGGATCTTGCTGGAGAATCCAAGCTTGATGAAGAGCTAAAGCCCATCTATCATGCCTTAAAATCAGGGAAACATGTAAGAGGGAAGGGAGATGACACTGCCCAGTTTGCTGTAGAAGATGAATGCATCTTACGTGGATCCAGGGTGTGCATTCCAAAATGCTACCAAAGAAGAGTACTTGAAGATCTCCACACAGGCCATCTGGGTATGGTGAAAATGAAGGGCATAGCCCGCTCATACATCTATTGGAAGAATATTGACAAGGATATTGAAGAGATGGTAAGAAGCTGCACAGAATGTGCAAAGCATAAAGCTGATCCCCCAAAAGTTAAAACACACTACTGGGAATATCCAAGTGCACCCTGTTAGAGAATTCATATAGATTTTGCTGGCCCAATCTTCGAACACATGTTATTTATCGTAGTGGACGCGTACTCCAAATGGCTTGAAGTATTTCCTATGAAGAAAATTACTTCTGCAAACACCAACGAATGCCTAAGAGAGTGTTTTTCGAGATATGGGTTACCCATTACCCTTGTCAGTGATAATGGACCGCAGCTTAAATCAGAAGAGTTTGAAAAATTCCTGAAAGGCAATGGTATTGTACATAAAACTTGTGCTCCTTATAAGCCATCTAGTAATGGTCAGGCAGAGAGGTATGTATATACCGTTAAACAATCGCTAAGGGCGATGTCTGACTTCCCAGGTTCCCTTCGTCAAAAAATAAACACGTTTTTAATGCAATATCGCAAAGCTCCAAACATGACTACCCAACAAAGCCCATCATTCATGTTTATGAAGAGAGAGATAAGGACATTAATTGATCTGCTCATACCCGATGTTCGACACCAGATAGATCTAAGACGAAAAAAAGATATTTGTTTCAGAGATCGATTTTTCAATACCGGTGATCGAGTCGCTGTACGGAATTATCGCCAAGGAGATAGAAGGTGGAAATTCGGTACAGTCGTCAGTAGAGATGGTCACCTGCATTACACCATAGATGTTAACGGACAGTTATGGAAGAGACACATCGACCAGATACGCAACACTGCAGTATCCGAGTCCGAGACGTCACAGAGTACAGTCCCTAGATACAGGGTACAGGAATCGTCCACGGTTCAATCCGAGCCAAATAGGGAGTCCGTTTGCGAGGCTTCCCGAGATTCTGATGAACCCGCTAGCTCCAATGTTTGTTCAAACTCACCTGTGGTGTACCCCGATCCAAAAAGTCCGTCCAGAAAGACAATAATGCCTACAGCTGCTCCAGATCCCAAGCCCTTGCCAGCTGCTGAACTAACTCCAGTGCTTCGACGGTCAACTCGAATCAGAAAGCCTCCAAAGAGACTTGATCTGTAGTTATAAGGACTTTGGGGGGAGGGATGTAGTGTCTTAATGCTATTAACTTTAACTGTGACTGTATGAGAATGTAAACTGGATCGCGATCTAACTGTAACTGAGGATGAAGGGTGCTTTCACTTTTTGTTAAGATTTATGTAATTTTGTGTGCTTGTGCCAGTAAAAGTAGGTGTAGTTCGTAAGCGGTTTCGATGTTCGTTACTTAAGTAAACCCACACACCACCTTCCAACTAAGATGAATAAGGAAGGATACAACAGTTTCCATGAAATCATCCATCTTCTTGCTATTCAGGATCAAACAATTGACATCTTGGTAAACTAACATGGAACCCTTCTAAAAAATAGATACATTAATAAACGAAAAATGCATTCCTAATTCACAATACAAATTGGACATTCAACTTTGGGCACATTGAAATAATTATTTTTATACTTATATCCACAGGAAGTTTGTGGTTCAGATGAACTTAAAAACTGATTTCTGTCTGCAAAGCATAGACCCACCATTCCAAAGATTCTAATGGTTGTTCTTGCTCATTGAAAGGTCCAGTTAAAGCATTATTACCAGCAAAAATAGGACTTTGCAGCAGACTTTAATAAAGTAACTGTCATGCAAGGTCCAAATTCAACTAGTGTTGTGCTTTACGTTTCCATGAAATCATTGCATCTTCTCGCTATTCAGGATCAAACAATTGACATCTTGGTAAACTAACATGGAACCCTTCTAAAAAATAGATACATTAATAAACGAAAAATGCATTCATAATTCACAATACAAATTGGACATTCAACTTTGGGCACATTGAAATAATTATTTTTATACTTATATCCACAGGAAGTTTGTGGTTCAGATGAACTTAAAAACTGATTTCTGTCTGCAAAGCATAGACCCACCATTCCAAAGATTCTAATGGTTGTTCTTGCTCATTGAAAGGTCCAGTTAAAGCATTATTACCAGCAAAAATAGGACTTTGCAGCAGACTTTAATAAAGTAACTGTCATGCAAGGTCCAAATTCAACTAGTGTTGTGCTTTACGTTTCCATGAAATCATCCATCTTCTCGCTATTCAGGATCAAACAATTGACATCTTGGTAAACTAACATGGAACCCTTCTAAAAAATAGATACATTAATAAACGAAAAATGCATTCATAATTCACAATACAAATTGGACATTCAACTTTGGGCACATTGAAATAATTATTTTTATACTTATATCCACAGGAAGTTTGTGGTTCAGATGAACTTAAAAACTGATTTCTGTCTGCAAAGCATAGACCCACCATTTCAAAGATTATAATGGTTGTTCTTGCTCATTGAAAGGTCCAGTTAAAGCATTATTACCAGCAAAATTAGGACTTTGCAGCAGACTTTAATAAAGTAACTGTCATGCAAGGTCTAAATTCAACTAGTATTGTGCTTTAAGTTTACATGAAATCATCCATCTTCTTGCTATTCAGGATCAAACAATTGACATCTTGGTAATCACAATACATATTGAACATTAAACTTTGGGCACACTGAAATAAACATTTTTATCCACATGTCCACAGGAATTTTGTGCATCAGATGAACTTGGAACTGATGACAGATCGGTGAAAAACCCACAATCTCAAAGATTTCATTCATTGCTCCAACAATGGTGCTCACTGAAAGGTGAACTTATACTTCAGGTGTTATTGACAAAGGTACCAGGTACTCTACTAATTTAATAGAATAGTGTTTCATGCTTAAATAATTTAGCTCTTAGCAAAACTACAAAAATCTTTCATTTGTTGTTGGACAAAGCTAAAAGTTAAGTAAAGATTAAAAACCTGGCATATAATTTTAAGTAATTAATTAAACAGCTAAATAGTTTCAATTATTTAAGGATTAGGAAATAATTATTTTGCTCATAATAAACATTTGTTACACCTCTATTATGCTGGATAAGAATAATACCTAAAATGCATGAATTTTGACAGTAAATTAAACAGCATACTGATTTCTGACACCAAGAATATGAAAATTAATAAATGTTCATTTTTAGCACATCCAGGAAGGCTAAGAGGGTGAATATTCAACAAGAAGAAAAGATATGATGGCTGAAGAAGTAATCTTAACAGGAAGAATCCTTTTAGAGTTAATTTTTGAAAGAAATATTTTGCCAGGAAATAGAACAGCTAAATAGTTTCAACTATGCAATAGGAAAAGAAAATAAATGTCAGAATGAAGTCATTTGATGCTCAACCACAGGAGACAGAAAGAACCCTTACTTAAGACTAGATCTATCTGAAAGAAAGTTAATTTTGGCAGAAAATTAAATTTGCTGCTAAATATTCCTAATTGTTCAAGGAACAAAAATGCTATACACTACTATATACAATAGCGTTCATTAAAAGCACATCTTTGCACGCTAACGGGAGGAATCTGTCCTTAAGAATAGGTGACAGGAATAAATCTAATTCTGGCAGTAAATAAATTAATTATATATCAAAATGGTTTTACTTAATCAAGGAAATTAAACAATTTACTCACGATAACAGATTTCTCTTTGACGCAGATCTATACACGCTAAAGGCTGACAGGAACAATTCTGACAAAAGTCAACACGTCTGAGAAAAATGAATGTTAATTTAAGATAATTAAGTAACTCAGTAGCATCAATTTTGTAAGGAAAAGGAAACAACTAAATGTTTCACAAAGGATAAACGTTTAAAGATGTGAATATATGCACGCTTACAGGAAGAATCCTTAAGGACGCCTGAAACAAATGAACGTTAATTTAGGCGGGAAATAAAAGAAGCTTAATAGTTTCAATTATTTAAGGGGGGAAGAAAAGCAAAAATCGCAAGCACACGAGAAACGTTTCTTTAATGCACACCTATGCAAGCTAACGTCTAACAACAATTCCCAATATTAGATTAGATATCTGAAAAACGTCTAATTACGGCATAAATAAATATAAATGCTCTGGATAGAAAGTGCAGATGCACAGGATGGTAATCTAGAAAAAAACCTAAGGCTTAGCCATAATAAATCTTCAAATACAAGCTTTTAATTGCATGACGGTTGCAAGCATAAATAAAGGAACATGCTCTTTTTTTAAAATAAAAAAAAAACAAAACAAAAAAGATACAACTTAATATATTCACATCCAAGAAAATGTTTCACTTACTTTCATGCTATTTAATTGTAAAAATCTCATCATAATAAAAACAAATCACTTATTATTCGCAACTCCAGCGCGCGAATACGCTACCTTGCGGAGATTTACAAAACTGCCGACAAAACTAAAACATTGCGTTCCATGTGTTCATTTTGGGCAAAACAAACAGTTTGTTAGGTGTATTTTTTTTATTTGCGTAATTCATCATTTGGAATCGTCATCCGCAACAGCGTAACATCAAAAATATCTGATATAAACTGTGAGTACACATTTTATTTATCTTGTTCTGTGAGTGAATTTGAATAAATATCAGTTTTTCAATTCGATGAAAAAAAACGAACTTAACAACATTGACTGGACACTTTTCCTTAACCTAATTCCACATAAATGATTTAAATAACCTTTGTTACTACAGTATCCTACTGAAATAGACATATCCCAAGTAGCATTGAATCTTGGCGCAATATTGTACTTGGTTGGCTGAATGTTGGCGTACGATTTACACCCAATATTGGCTGAAGCTCGTAGGGGATACATTTTAACAATATCGGCCAATATTGCTATTGCAATCTTAAGCCATTATTGCATGCCGATCTAACGCCAATATTGGCGTTACGTTGGCTAAATAGTGGCTCACAATATTGGCTGAAGCACGGAGGGGATACATTTTGACAATATTGGCCAATATTGCAATCACACTCTTGAGCCATTATTGCATGCCGATTTTAAGCCAATATTGGTTAAATAGTGGCTTCCATTATTGTTATTGTTATATACACTACTGTCTACATAAAATGCGACATCAAGAAGGTGCAGTCAGAATGATACAAAATTTTACACTTGATGGCAACATTGATTACAAAATGAAAATAAACATTTATTACTGGAAAAATCCCAAATGATTGAAGGTTTAAGTACCCTGTTGAATAAACTCTAGCTTGAATGTACAACACTGTACAGTCGAACATTGAGGTATACTAGTCTCATATGATGTAATAGGTCAATTCCTATCAGTTAATGTAAAGCACTACTAATTCAATCAAACTCATAGATTGTTCAATTTACCGTCAAGTCATTCCAGATATGCTCAATTTGCGACAAATCATAACATCACGCAGGTCAGAAAAGGTGATAATGTGGGAGAGGAACCCCCCCCCCCTCCCTGCTGTGTGTGACGGTGCATTGCCCTATTGAACACGAGTCTCAACACATGACAAAAATATACCATTAGGTTGTGATAGTGCAGTGAATCAATGTTGGAGGTGATCCTGTCCCACACACAATATAGCACCCCATAGCATCACTACAGCTGTCGATGTGGTGTGCTCTTAAAAAGCAGGCTTTGTTAGGGTCGCATACACTTGGAGTAGGTTCGAGTTCAAATCGATTTGCTAGCAACTGAATGGTTCCTGATTGCTCTCATAGCGATGAATCCAGATCGAATTTCGCAAAATAAACATTTTTGTAAGGTTATGGAGAACACGTTGTGAACTACCAAATAATGCTTTTGCTTTTCAGCGGCATACCCCACCCACAGCTGGGATGCCTTTATGGGTTGCAATCATGTACAAAACATAGTCACTTCTAATATTGATCCACAGCACTACGACAGGTCACCCTGCGGTCCCCATGACACCAAACTGCGTTAATATCATTATTCAGTCACATGTGTTGGCACTCATGGCGGGGCTCCCAGGAAGACACTGCTTGATCACACACAGCAAGGGTGTGAGAGGACTTCTTTTTCCACTTTCTATGTCCAGTGCGTCACCCTATTTTGTCACAAATTGAGCATATCTGGGATCACTTGAGATGGTAAATTGCGTAGGCTATGAGCTTGATGGAATTAGGTGCACATTTCTAGTACCTGTGTAGTAGGATATCCTACAAGACTGATATGCTTCAATGTTTGACTGTATTACCTCGTACATTCACGCAATAGGTAGCTCGACAGGAGACTTAAACCTCCATTCATTTGGGATTTTTCCAGTAATAAATGATCAATTTGTTCTCATTTTGTAATCACTTTCTGATAGTAAGGTTGCCATCACGTGTATAAAATTTCATTTCACTCTGACTACTATCCTTCTTGGTGTTGCATTTCGTGTGGCCAGCAGTGTACGTAGCTGTTAAAGTTTAACCAGGACTGAAATTGTTAGGATTCCAACAATTTCAAACGAAAAGGAAGAAGGAATTAAAAGTCGCTTTCCTGGAAGCTTCGACCACGTAAACACTGAAGATGACTGCCGCAGATGCAGTTGAAACGTTTGTGGTAACAACACTCAGACCACAGCAGAACAGCCCAAAATCTCACAACATTATCAATTTAATTCATACTAAAAGTGCCTAGTTATTAAATGTTGGTCAGAAAAAAAAGAGAATTTCTTATGACTGTGCACCAATTAATGTATATTTTATTTTTGAATCATATAACTGTAAAAGTAGCTAACAGAAGAAAAATGAAACAGTCAATGCTAACTCCATAAAAATTGATGAAAATGTAAAATGAAATATAATAAAAAGAAAACTTAATTTTAATTCTACATATTGTAATAATAACATAAGAAAATAAAGAGTGATTTGAGGAAGCATTTACTATTTTAAAGACTTTAATTTGTGCTAATTGAAAATATCGGATATTTCCGAATTCTGCTCAAAACTTACTAACATTGCTAAATATTAGTTACAAAAGTTCCTGAGCAGAATTCAGATTAGAGTTAATTCTCCCTCGACGAACAAATAGAAAATTTGTACACATTTGGTTTCATTGCAATTCTACGGTTGCACAGAAAGTAAATGTAATTGAAGTACAGTGCAAAAGTTGCTCAAAATCTTTGCTTGATCGTTTTCATTGTCATTCAAAATAATAATAAACTTTTTAATTTGAAATAACTGATTAGTAAAGTTATTTTGCAATATTGAACAATTAATGGTAGGAATTTTTATTCCTATTTAAAAAAATTAAATATGAACATCATTTTTAAGTACCTTTTTCTGTGACTCGGATAGTTCAGAAATAGCAACTTAATTTTGCAAGAATTAACTCCTCCAGTAAAATGTTTGACCATGTTTATGTAAATAAAGTAAGTAGATCTTTAAAATTTCTTTATCAAATACTCCAGCATATGTCTAATATTTTCACATAAACAAAAAGTATTCAATAATGAACTAACAATTATTGTCAAAGAAAAATAATAAGATCTATTTCACAAAATTGGCATTCATTATAATAAATGTGGAAACAAACTACACTCAAACCTAGTTTTGTGTGGTGGATAGGGACCGCATAAAAAAATTCACTCAAAACTTCACTATTAGCTACAAAAAAATGCTTTCGTAACACAGTCTCACTTGAAAATAACCCAAAACTTACGAAACAACTGTAGGAATTTCTTCTTTAAACAAATTCAAGACACTTTTCACTCCAGAGTTCCCCCGTACCTACCACTTTTTGTGGCTTAACCAGTTAGATGGGACCCTGAAGACAGCTCTGCATTTGCAACTACTTTGAATCTCGCCAACCATTTAAATCCGCTTTTAAAATATACATCAGAGAATGATTCATCACTTAAAAATACTACCGAGCACTTGTTTTATAGACAAGTTAGTCAATTGAGTCACAATTTGATTGAAATTTTCATGTACCACAAAGAAAAAGGATCCCACACAAACAGGTTTGAGTGTACTGCAAACAAAGTTGTTAAGTTTTTCTTTTTTAAAATGGATGTAATGTAGGTGACAATGAACACTGAATAATCTGAAAATCATTTATTATTGATGCAAATATAGGTTGCACTTATTTCAGTGAAATTATGGACAAGCAGTCAGTCTAGTACATATGTTTGAAAACTAAAACACATAAAAAAGTACTTCCATTTACCATAATGAAAGGAAAATTTAAAAAGTTGAAAATGATTATTAAACCCTTTGCATTTTGGCTTAACTTCTGACATCACTTTTTAGCCCTGTATTGTCTTAGTTTTTATAAAAAATAAATACATTCATTTTTATTTCTAAACAAATAAAAAATATTCCATACATAATGCAAAAGAACTTATGGCTTACTTTACATGTTTTTCCCCTCACCTTTAAATTTCCAAAATCTTCAACATTATTAAATTTTAATCTACTTTTAATAGATGAAAGAGTATGAACACTTAATTTTTTTGTGCAAAAGAGATGAAGTGAAACAATTTATAAGGTTGAAAAGGAACATTCACTAGAACAGTTTGTTACAGGCAACAGTATAAATAGAATTATTTGTAAAGCAAATGGACAATTCCACGGTGTTGGACGTATTACTTGCACAACATTTATCAATAAAAGTTCAGATTTTCTAGATGATTGAGCCATTTTTTTTGCTCAATACTTATGCATGTAGAAACAATTAAAAAACCTACGAAATTTCTAGAAAAAAGTTCTAACTTGAAATATGAAAAATGTCATAGTGTTGAACGTATATTCAAGAGATTCCTGACATGTCATTAGAAAATAAGGGTTTGGCACAAAAAATTCAACACTGGTGTAAAATCATAGTTAATCAAAGCATGTTGGTTTTATTCGATTTCGGATACATTTCGTGAACAACTTTATCAGATAGAACTTCAAATATTTCCGTAACAATGTTTGACGCTAAATAGTTTACACTACCTTAACTGCCATCTAATCGTACATGCTCAGCTGAAAATAGACTATGGAACATAATTCTCATTCCGTAATGAGCAAAAGTCTTATGATCATCAAAACGCAAATCCGTGTAGAGAAATGAACTTGGTAGCATAAAACTAGTCCGTAAAATCTTCTTTCAGATTTTGCATTCAGACTTCTAAAAGTTTACTAGATTATTGTCAATAAGTTTAGGTGTTATAGAGCACTGTGAAAAGGAATGCAGTTTTCCAGTAGAAATTTGAATTTTCACGGAAAGTTTGTCTCATGATACATTCTCACTTTAGAATCATGAAAATAAAACTCCTGGAATCTTTATATATTGATCCAGTGTTTTCAAAGTCAAATATGATCCAGAATTTACTCCAGTTTCAAATGTTAGTTCAGAATTCTCAATGTTTGACGCAATTTAGAATGTCACTGTTCGATTATGATTTCGAGTTTTGAAAACACAATGTCGATCCAAAATTTTCACTGCTTCACATCGTTTCAGCAATTTCTTCAACGTTGGATATCTATCCAGAATTTTATTCAGTATTTAATATTTCTTCAAAAAAATTTTTGCCTTATTTCATTACTTTTATTTTGGAAGACAAAGTTCATCACTGCAAAAGAAAGCTTTCTCATTGAGTTGCTCCAATAACGCTTTTCTCTTTCGCTTTTTAAAATTTTAGAGTGGATTAGACATAGTTAAAAAAAAATTCACTGATGAAAATGATAAAACATCATTTAAGAAATGAAGGCAACAATAAAATTTTGAGGAAAATATCTCCGATATTCGGACAAAAGCATTTACCATGTGCAGCGGCGAGGAAGAGCAACAAAACACAAAATGTGCAGAGCAGACAAAGTTGAAGTTTCTTTTTCGCCGGGTTTTAAAAAATTACAAAAGCGTTTAAAGTGAACTCAAATAGCTCCAATTTTTGAGGACTCTCTCTACGTTCAAAATTTGTCTTAGCTTAAAAACAGTTTGTGGAGTTTCAGGTAATCAGACTCAGTGTTTAATTGCTCACTTAGGAAAATGAATCATTTTTCAGATTTGTTTCAAAATCGGTTGAACATCAAAGAGCCATCTTCCGCCCAATATTGGCTTTCCATAATTCGACCAATTTTTCGCCAATATTGTCTCACAGCCTAAATACAATAATGGTTGCGCATTGTTAAGCCAATATTGGGACAAGATTGTGTGCCAATCTAAGTACAATATTGTTAATGCAATGAGACGCCAATATTGGTTCAAGATTATCTGCCAATCTAAGAACAATATTGTTAATACAATGGGAAGCCAATATTGGCTTAATATTGCAAAAATCGTGCCAATATTGGCCAAGACGTTGCCAACGTGAACAATCTCACGCCAATATTGAGCCAAGATAAAATGCTACTTGGGATGCAAATAAATTTTCTTGAAAATATTTATCGCAGAACAGATTGAAAAATCCAGAAAGAACGTTAAGAATTTGAACAATAAAAAATAAAAGTTCGCCAAAAATCTATTTATAGGGTTATGGTTTTAAAATTGTGTGAAACCACGCACGAGGTACAGGAAGAATCCTTGTCGCCAAGTCTGAGAATGGTATAATTTCGCGCCAAAATATAGGGTTGCCTCTCGTTTATCTGTCAGAATCGTTCCTGCATTGACCGATTTCCTAACTTATTTAGGTTTACCTACAAGGTGTTGCCAAACTATGTTAAATGTGAAAGAAAAACATATTCAGCGTAGACTGTTCTAAAATCCTTACGAAGGTTGCGTTCGACGAGCTCGACCGAGAGCGACCGGTTAGTTAACCACGTGACAGCTAATGATCACGCGCTCCAATCAACCAATCAACTGCTTAGAATGGTAGCCGCTGCGGTAACCGGTTGATCATAGAACGCTTCGGTTAGTAACCAGTTACTTACCGGTAAACCTGTGAGTTTCGTCGAACGCAACCGAAGTAACTGTTGTTAACGGAGGAAAGATAACTTTCCTTCGTTAAAGAGGGGAATTTGATATTTTTACTAGCAATAAATGACTTTTGAAAAGGAGTCCATTCGCAACTCCAATGAACTATAGGGAGCGATGCAGCCACTGTCTAATAACGGATGAAACAGGTAAAACAAACAAATGCTGTAACTTATAACTTGCTTTGACGCTTAGTGAATGACAGTAATTTTTCATCGTGTTTGTGGAAAGCTTTCTTTTCTATTCTTCTGAAATTACTCTACACCTCAAGCTGTCTGAAGCCTGTAGTTTACCTCAAAGGAAACACGTTAAATGGAATGTTTTACCTTTTTCTTTAGTGTTGTTAATCACCGCAAGGTAGCGTATTCGAGCTCTGGAGTTGCGAATAGCTCTTTAACACAGAGCACTTGCTAAAAAAATGTAATTTCGTTTATAAATATTTTCATAACTTTCTAAAAGGAGTCATTAGTGCTGCCATCTATTGAATAATTTTGCTTACGAACTACGGTTTGCCAGTTATTTTGGGAAGATTTTGAATAATAATAATGATTTATAGAACTATTTAAAAAAAAGAAGAAGTAACTCTATCCGGAGATTGTTCTAAATTTATTTATGTTGATTTCAAGAAAAATTAATAACTTATTGTGTGCAACAAAAATTTATTTTTATGGTGAAGAAAACTTACTAATGTACTGTAAAAAAAGTATCTCATTTTGTAACTTATTCAATTGAAATTCAAACTAATGATTTTAACAGTTGAATTCAAACTACGTGAAAAAAAAATCTGTTTGACTTCATATTAATGATTAATTACAGTTGACAAGCACAAATACCTGTCGCTGTCAAATAGCCAAACAGATCCACCACACATACCCAGATACCTGCAGAGTCAGATGAAAATATAAAGTATCTGCGCACGGAACTCAAAAGCATCTGCAAGCTAATCATTGTCTATCACATAAAAAAATATATACATATTAATTATATATATATATATGTGTGTGTGTGTGTGCATCTAATTTGAATTCTGACACTTTGAATTCAAATTATGTTTTTCGCAATCACAAGTTGCGACAAAACTCTACTCATTGGAGGCTATTGTTTCGAGAAACGGCTCATGTCCTCCCAAGCCTACCCCTCCTCCTGGCCGGTTATGTGTGTGTAAGTGTGTAAGGACTTCTTTGTGTGTAGACGTGTGTGTATGTATGCAGGACATGGACGCCACTACCTAGGAGGAGGGGATTTTGGTGGACTGGTGGACAGTGTTGTTAGTGGAGGCTAGGACCAGAGGAGCAGCTTCGTCCTCCATCGGACGGCGGTGCTGCAGAGGCCCCTGGTCCATTCTGAAGAAGGAACCGGACATCAAGGACGGTCAAATGAAAGCAATAAGCAATCGTGATTGCTCAAAAAAAGGGGGGGGGATTGTCCGAATTCTAAATTAAAAAAGAATTTTAATAAGAAATAAATGCTTGCAGGTATACGCTTTGAGGTTACAAGGAGCTAATTTTCCTGCCAATTATGTGAGCTTATGGATGCAAAGACCTAAGCTAAATTTCAACATTTTAAAAACTAAGCTTCTTTTAGCAGCTATTGTTGCATTCATAAGCTGACATATTTTTGGGAATTATATCTCCACTGCAGATCATAAATTGGGGGGACCTTTCATTTCTTAAGCTGTTAAGTCAAGAAATCAATACTTTAATAGAATACCCAAATTTCTGAGAATGAAGGAAAAATTAGCATCTCGCTGCTTCTTGGAAATGCTCTGTTGAGGGAGGAGACAAAAACAAGTGCAATAAATCTAGTAGAAAAAGCGTTATTTATGAAGATGAGAGATACCACTAGGAGCAAGTCCCCCATCTGCTTTTGGTCCCTTAAAAGCCCAATGCACAGAAGGATTCCAAAACTATACCGTTTTTTCGGACGTAAACGCCACGGCACTTATGAGAAGAAAAGTTCATAAATTGCCAATGCGTTGGGTACAGCAAGTGCTGTGCATATGGTGTTTTTTTTTTACATGATAGACAATGATTAGCTTGCAGATACTTTTGAGTTGCGTGCGCAAATACTTTATATTTTTATCTGACTTGGCAGGTATCTGGGTATGTATGTGTGTGTGTGTGTGTGTTTTTTTTTTTTACTTTACAACATTTTACAGAAAATAAACTATTTTGAAAAGGAGGAAAATAAAATGCTTGGAACTTTCTTTGAAATGATTGGAAATGTGTTTAGAATAGAAACAAAATTTTCCTTTTGAATTTCTGGTAGCATTATTAAACAAGCTTTTTTTTCCCAAAAGATCAACTATGTAAAAAATTCATGAATTCATAATCGGCTTGTCCCGCCTTTTTTGCACAGTTTAGCTTCTACTGTAATTTATGTCTTTTTTAACTAATGGGAAGAAAGTATAAAATTATGCCAGAATGTGTTTTACATCTTTAGTTTTTAGTTAAAAGGATTGAGCTAAAATCTGAAAAATGTCCAAATTTTCGAGTACAGATCGGGAAAATTTGTGGAATTCTTATTTCACGGTAAAGTGTGAATCTGCTGCATTAAGCATCGTTTTTTTGGACTAAGGTGCTGAAATTTAAGCGAGTTTATCCTGTAATTATGTCAAAGTTCATAACTTTTTTAAACATCCATAAAGGCAATCGTTCAAAGGTTTTTTCATGCGCAATGTAAAAACTTTTGGCAGGGATAGGAAATTCGGCAAAGTCTGTGGTTGTCGGATTTAGGTTAATTAACTATCAGTAAGTATTTAAGTTTTTTTTTTTTTTTTTTTTGAAATGTTTAATCTGTTTAAATTGCATTCCAAATATCTTTAAAAAAAAAAAACTAACTGAAACAACTTTCTTTCACTATAGTGCCACCACCATTCAACTAATCAACAAGTCAGGCCCGGCCCTAGGGATACACCACTTAGGCGGCCCCCTAGGGCGGCAGATTTTAGGGGTGGCAAATTTCAAAATTGAAATGGTTTTTTTATGAATACATGTCTGTTTCAGTGCCATAAAATTAACTGCTTCAATGCTAAAAAAATAATATAGAGTGTGTACCAGTGCTTGAATATGCAAACCTTGTTTGGAATTTATATAGTAATTCAATTTAACTTTAAAGGCAGTAAATTGCGTGATTTAAGTCTTTTAAAAATATTAATATGTGTTTCAGTGTCTTAAGGTGCACTACTTTAATGCTAAAAAAGATAATTTTAAGTGTGTACCAGTGCTTAGATATGCAAAGCCCACTTTGGAATTCAACTGGGAGCTCACTTTAATTTTGAAACCATTACTATTATTTTTATGTTATTATTGTATTATTTTACATTGTTTTTATTTTTATTATTTAATGGGGGAGGGGGCGGCACTTGACAATATTGCCTTGGGCGGCAGAATTTGTAAAGCCGGCCCTGCAACAAGTCATAAGGCTATCGCAGACAATTTAAAATAGTTTGGAAGTGAAAATTTAATCGCTGTTTTTATAGACTTGATTTTTAAACTAAAAAATCTTGGAATCGGGGGTAATATGTTCAGGTGGTTAATACCATTAACCACCTGATTTTATGCTGTTTGTTATGGATCAGAAACATCTATATATAAACAGACTCATTGTGGTCTACAGCAGGGAGGTGTAACTAGTACAAGTCTTTTTAATGCATATAAAAATGATCTCCCAGAAACAATAAAAAGCATGGAGGGCAGAGAATGTGCTCTTTAAGCTGATGACCCAGTTATATGAACATAAGCTCCAGCAAAAAATATGAACAAAATAACAAATAGAATCAATAAAGCACTAAAATCTTTATATATATAGTCTACAGATAATCAAATGGAAGTCAATTTGGAGAAGATCGTGTACCAGACTTTTACCTTAAGTCGCCAACCGAGATGAATTTAATATACAATGGCAGTAATATAAACAAGACAGGTGAAGCAATCTACTTATTTGATAAAAAGCTGTTTTGCAAAAAATATATTGATGATTTAGTTCAAAGAGCTCAAACAAGATTAACAATAGCTAAAAGACTAGCAGGAGCAGATTGGGGATGTGGTCGAGATACCTTAAATCAGACATACAACTTATATGTTAAACCCTTAATAAGATAAAAGTAATAATTCAGGAAAGAGCTTTAATATTGTATGAAAAACTAATCAGGTTACCATCAACTGATCTATGGAGAAACTATAACATCACAAAGCCTAGAAGCACACACAGGAAAGTTTGTTACAGAAGGCTTATAAATTGAAATCAGACTATATTCTCCTGAATGTACCTAAAGAAAAACTACTGAAACTTTCCAACCCCATGCAACTTGAATCAATCAGAATTGAACAGAATTTGATGCATAAGATGATAAAGTCATCATCAGTGGATTGTGAAATGAAAGCAGCTGCATTAGACGATAGATGGGGTTGGTGTGTGTGTGTGCTGGTATGCATTCAAAATTATTTTCATTCTATACTTCTCTCGGTAAATTCCAAACCAATTTTGATGGAGAGACAAAGGCAATTAGAATTACAACTGAACAAATACTTAGAAGAGAGATTAAATTCAAAGACATTGTGATGCTTTCTGACTCCTTTTCGGCCATTCATATACCAGATCCGAAACGTATTGAATCATGTAGACAAAATCTTTGACTCTTGAGTTGAAAGGGAATCTTACAATGGATTCCATCCCATGTTGGAAGTACTGGAAATGAATGCGCTGATAAAATAGCAAAAAAAGGAACAAACATTTTGCAATCAAATCGTTGCAAAGTATCATTCAAATCAATGGAAAGAATAATTGAAAATACTACAGAGAAAAATTACAACACCAAATTTTATGAAGAAATTTTAAAAAAGGAATAGAGGAAGACTATTTTCAAAATTCCAGATTCTCCTAGATCTGTTGCAGTTGCAACATTTCGTTTGGAAACTAGTCACAATTGCCTTGCTAAACAACTGCATTGCATTAGCATGTATAATAGTTCCAACTTCACTTTATGCAATGAAAATATAGAGATGGACAAAGAACATCTACTCAATTTTTCTCCTCTGAACAAAGAAAATCTTTGCCACCCATATTGGCGTTCTAGGGAGATGATGCCGACATTTAGTGACTGAATTATTTTGCATTTAATGTTTTTTTCTTTTGAATCATTGTATATTTCTTTTTTGTGTTGATTATTTTAGTTTTATAGATTTTAAAATTTGTTATCAGTTTCTTTAATTCAATTTTTAGCTCCTATCTCATAAATCTGCGATACGTGAAGGCGTATGAAGGATCAAGTGCTTTTGCAACAAAAAAATATCTATAAATATATATATACTATGTCAGCTTTTCCATGCACGCTCAACCCTGGAATAATCTGCCTAAAAAGGGCTAGTAGAGAATTTCAGCTTCATCACAGAAAAGCACTACATTTGCCACTTATTTTTAAGTGACTATCAATGGGTAATTTGACTTGTTCTCTCTCTCTCTCTCTTTTAAATTTATTTATTCTGAAAGTATGCCATACGTTCTAAATTCACAGTATTAAATGTACACTGATAGATAATGAAACAACACAAAAAAAAAAAAAGATTTGCCAATAAAATTATATTTTTATTAAAAAGACAGCAATAACAGTTAAAATTAAGGTTCAGTTTCAGAAATCTCACTGGTTTTTCAATGTGCATCTTTTAAGTAGCAGAAAATCTATCTATACTCCAGACAGCTATAAAGAGAAAAATTCAAAATGTAGCATAGAATAACAAGAACATAAATGTTTAAATGTTAAGTCATTCATATTGCACTGACAGTAAAATATATGACAAACAAAACCAGCATATAGTTATTACTGTACTTGGATTAAAGTTTTAAGAGGCAATATTTTCTTATATCTTACATTTTAAAAGGGCGTATTACTCAAGAAACTTGAAATCATTTTAAAGGCCGGTCCTGGTTTGTCTTGCGGTACCATATGACCAGATCCCTGAAAAATTAATTAATTAAATAATGAAATGCATACATTGAAATATTACCTGAATAACTTTGGAAAGTTATTGATTAATGATTCAAATTCACACAACTATATTTGAAATGCAGAAAATATAAAACTCTCATTAAAATTTTAAATTGCATACTATAGCATCAAACATGAACAACATACTCAGGTGCTAAATTTCGAACTTTTGAGTGGAAAGGAGATTCCCCCCCCCCCCCCCCCAGATTTATGTTTAAAGGGAGTAGTATTATTTTATTATTTTTAACCTTTTGCCCACTCCCATATTAAAACCTTTGCATTCAATGGCGTATATTCTCCACATTTTTATCTTTATTCTTAAAAACCAGCATATCTAAAGTTCACCTAATTTGGGTAAACATTTCAAAGTACAGGTTTCAAATCCTAATTAAGCATATGGATAGTTTTCTCCAAATAGGTCAAATAAGAGTTAAGAAAATTATTTCTATCAACTTTGTAAAAACATGATTTATTTTTTATGAGAAATTATTGGCCATGATCAATCATATTTATTTTTTGCACATTTTTTCCTCTCTATCTCTCTCTCTACTTTTTCAAATAAATAAATAAATATATATATATACACTCCTGTTTGTGAAAATTGCAGGAAATATAAAGTAGGGCATGATATGCAAATGATTAGAGTTGCAGACCGGTAGTGCATGCGTATCCTGAGCAGCGCCCTTTGAATGGCGGATCGAACCGAATATAAATCGATGGCTGTAGCGAGGCTTATTTGATTATTGGAGGTTATATGCTAGAGTAAATGTTAACTGAATCTTTACTATGCCTCTTTGATGAAAGAAAGCGAAATTTGAGCAAGATTCGGAGTTTGAATGGGGCAGAATCGTCAACCTTCGTGAAGCTGAATTGGCAGCACAGTGGTCAACAGCTGCAGGTGTTTCATTGTGTGCTTCATCAATTTGAAGGCGTCTGCTGCATCCTATGGTCGAAAGACCAAAAAAAATTATACTAAAACTGATAATAGGATGTCCAGTTCTGAAAAAATCAACATTCAGGATTACATCGGGCAAAACGCACCACATGTGAAAAATGAATGCAGATTTTTAAAACTAAGACTTAAAATTAAGCACTGGAGTTTCGTCTTGGACATTAGAAGCCAAGGCTATCAATAATGTCCCTCCATCGTACCGCCAGCAAAAATAAAGTCATTATTATATATATATATATATATATATATATATATATATATATATTAGGGTGGTCCTTATTTATATGGGAAAAAAAAATTTCGGAATTCAACAAGTGACGCCCCCTAGTTTTGTGACACTATAATAAAAAGTAATCGGTGCAAAATTTGAACTTGATCGGTCAATAATAACACGTGCCCCTAGGACGTTGAACTTTAACACTTTTGATAATTTTCCCACAAATCTTCGAGTTTTTACTTCAGACCCTGTACATCGTTTCTCCTACGTTTGCAAAATATTTTTACAGCGAGGTAGCACTAAAATTAATCGTTTTAACTACTTCATATCGTCTAAAGATTTTACATTGAATAAGAATGAAATAGTGCTTTAGAAACTTGACCTTAATTGTACGCTTTTCTCAATGTATCTCAATCGTGTGCATTTTTTTCCCCGATAGTCTTGGACTGTCTGTAAAATACTAAATTGCTTTTGTGACTCATATTTGGTAAATTGATTGTGAAATTCTTCTATTAATTGTGTTCCTCTTTCAGTTGTATCATTCACAACTTTCAACGTTTTAACGATATCTCTTCCCTTTAAATAGCTTCCTTCATTTTGCCATGAATCAGGATCAAATAAGAAAACATCTTTTGGTGTTTGTAACTTATCAAACAGTTTTATTGACTTGTAATTGATTTTATAAACAGGAAGAACTTTACTAAGAAAATATTCCAAATCATCTACTGTTATCTGAAATTTTTTATACAGTCATCAGACACGTCTTCCTATTCAGCAAGCATTTTTTTTTTTTTTTTGAAGTATTCTTTTGCTATCTTCAAAGTTAATTCCTTCATCCAATACGGACAAAGCTACTAGTTCATCCCCTATGTACCATAAGTGATTTATGAATTTTTCAATCACTACTTCTGCTGCATGTTTGTCATCATTTTGTACCCTGCAGGTTTTTAGACACTAGACTTTATATTAATTTAAAAGGTCTACAATGGGTTGCTGCGAAAAACTATATCTTCATACAATATTTAACTGTAAAACAGCATTTACGGACATTCTCTTCATGTAAGGTCAATTTAAATTGTTTCCTAAATATATAAATATTCAAACAATAAATTCCTTTTGCCACCCATCTGGCTCACAGATAAGCTCCAGGTTGCCGAAAACATATCCCTGTAGGAGGGAGGACTTAACCAAGCAATATTATTACACGTTATGAGAATTCTCTGTAATATTTCTTAATTCCGCTTTCTACGAACAATAATATGTCATCAAATTCTTCTTTTAGAATTTAAGTGGTAAGCGCTTTAAAGCGCTTAAATAATACAATACAAATGCAATATATCACCGCTCAGCTTTTGCTCTAAAAAATTACATGCACAATTTATACGACCGGTATTGTAAGCCGCTATATAAAACACTACAGCTTGAACAGTTAGCAATAAAGAGCAATCATCTAAGATATCATATACAACTGAAGAAATATCTCAAAAATTCTGAGTAACTTCAACATTGGGATCAGAAGCTATCATGCTAAGCCTATCGGCGTTTTTTTTTTTTTTTTTCAGTTACATCTGAATGTAGCTCTGTATCCCAGGGAATAACTAAAAAATCTTAATTTAAATTCATGAAATCTGATTTTACCTCTCGAAGACTTTTTCTTGCTCTCTTAAGGGATGTACGATTGATCATAAGGTTATTTGGATTTAAATTTACTGCATCTACATTGGCTGTTAATAAATGAGCAGCGTCTTTGTCCCTAATATGGCATTTGTCTAATATTTATGAAATGCGAGCAGATATCAATAGTTGTCAAGCTGTTTTGCGTTGTGTTAGACCAGATATAGAAAAAAGGTTCAACAGATTAGGATAGATACCCATTTCAGTTTCTAAATCTTGTGAATTGCAAGAGGAATTTGATGATAATAAAGGACTATGTACTGAAATAGAAGACAGTTTAAAGTATTGATTTTTACATTATTCCGATCTGGAATTTTTTTTAAATTTATATTTTTGGTATGGAAAATAAAATTTATCTTTATGGTAGGGTAATCGAGGATTTTTCAAAATTTGAATTATATATAAGAATGTATAAATATTTAAGTATATAACTAAAGAACAGCGAATTAAAATATAATTGTCATTACTTATATTTATAGCATGGAAACCTAGTGACCCTATTTGCCACACCTTTTACATACACAGAAAATTTTCCAAATGAACACCCCCAAAGCCTGGCGGAGGCAATTTGATGTCAAAAATCATTCATTAATGGCCTTTAGAATCCCTTGTGTGCATCTTGGTGGAAAGAAGTGTTCCCCCACCTCTTGGTTTGAAACGAGCTCGAATAGCGGTATGCCTGTCCCAAAGCCATTGGTGTACATGTACCCTATGTAATATGTAAAATTTTACAGACAAATGAAAGTGAGAGAATGGTTTATCTGGAAGTAGCAACATCTATTGAGGTTCAAAATTACTTTAAACATGAAACCTAGGAATATTTTTACATAAAAATGAGAAAATCCGCAATTTTTTCTTTGAAACTCAAAAAAGGGGGCCCTAGGGGCACGTGTTAATATTCATGGATTGACTTAAAATTTTGCATGGATCATTTATTTGTATAATGGAACAAATTGAAGGGGCATCATGTAAAATATTTACAACTTCAAAAATAAGGACCACCCTTATATATATATATATATATATATATATATATATATATATATATATATATATATATATATATATATATATATATATATATATATATATATATATATATATATATATATATATATAAGTGAGGGAATGAAACCTATTATATGATGCCTATAACCTTTACCTAAGTGAAAATGGTTGCAAGGTTGATCTGTTGATTAGCATTTATTTTATAGCAGAAACAATTTATTTTAATCCCATAAATAATAACTTAATTTCATGACTTCTTCATAAGTTACAGCTCTTTCTCACTTATGATGGAATAAGAGAGAGTGATTGTGAGGGAGTGACGTGTTTTACCAAACTGGCCATTTACTTTTATACAATTATCAGAATTGAGATTAGGCTTATTAGACTTCAACTATATCTAAATACTTACAAATCAATAGCAATAAAATTTTTTAAATAGGTACTCAGTAGTGGCTGATGAGGAAGTGACGAGGTAAAAAAACTTTCAGTCCACTCTGTTGAAATTTCCCTCTAAAAACAAATAGCACTAAAAATTAAGCTACTAAAAAATTCTAATTTTATCAACTAGCTTTATCAGGGATGAGAGTGATCAGAGAGCAAAAAGGAGGGAATCCAAAAAAATTTCGTATAAGGGATGATATACAAAACTGCATCAAAATAGAGCCTGGAAGCCATGATATTCAAAAATTCAACATAAAATGGCTAATTTACCAGTTTTAAATGTAACATGTATTTAATTAAGTATAAGTTATGATTTTGTACAATTTGTTGCATTGTACCATTTCATGCAAGAGTATTTATTCCTGAACAAATCTGAATTTTGAAAAAGAGGCAACAATTTCTAACCCCTGAGTTCTTGAACAAAGGGTTGGGGGAGCCAAAGGGCAATCTTGGCTGCATCACACAATAGTGTCAACTTTTCATATTTTTTGGAGAAAATTATTTTAGTTTATAGTGCTAAATGAGTGAGAACATGAATTTTAAAATTAGGTCTATTTGTAAAATAAAAATTTACAACAGAGAGAATTACCTAATTTCTTTATGTGGTAGAACATACTTTTCATAGTAAGAATTGAAAATAAATAAATATGTACATAAACGATTGGTTAAAATTTTCCTTGCATTGGAACCCAAAATTTGTTGTTAAAAACTTCCTAATATGATTTCGAAATCAAAAGAACGACTTGCAGCTGCCTTATTTAATCATGAAATCTCAAAATGTTTAACAGGCTGTAAAGCCTGAACCATTTGAGATTCACCATAAATAGTTTTTACACTTTCTCAAATACACAAAAAAAGTAACCATGCCAAGTTTCAATAAAATTCTAAGGTGCTAAGTCACATTTTTTGATTAACTTTTGCATTTTTTCCAAGATAAATTAAAGTGATAAAAATATTATTAAAATGATGAATAAAATAAGCAGATATAAAGTAGCATATAGTAAAAAACCATCCAACATTAAAAATAATTGAAATACTTGCAGATGTAAAAAGATTGAAATCTCAAACGAAGCATACAACTTTCGGCTCAGCACGTGTTTGACGTTGTTGGCATGATTCCAGAACATACGTTTTTGGCAAATATTACGAGGATGAAGTTTTGAGAGGAAAAAACAGAAAAAATAAGAAATTGGGGACCAAAAATTTTAAAAAATCGTATTTTTTCCGATTTTTCAGAAAAATCTGCATTCTAGTCCTCAATTACATTTTTAACTGTTAAGCTAATAGTCTATTGAATAAAAGATCTTACCCTAATAGTTAGGAAGGAAAGTTTATCATAATACTTCACAAACCCAGCAACTTGGTTATTAAATTTCCAAATTTGATATTTCTGTTTCACCTAGAAACAAAAATTAAAATGAATGTAAATATTTATAGTATCATACAAAAAAGATCATTTTTGCTCTAACAAAATACCGAACAGTGATGCAGTTTAGCAAACATCTTCAAACCAAATTCAAAAATCTATTAATAAGATTTGAATACAAGATTATCATATTGTTCAAAACAAATATTTTCATCAAGCATAAGTTCAGTGTAAGGTTATATGCATGCTCTCAGCAGCAGAATGTTTTTTAATAGTCTGCCATAAAGATAAAAAAATCCAAAGAGAGTCTGTAAGATAAACTGATGTTAAAATTGAACGTAAAATCTAAATCAGGTTGGGAAAAGCTTAAAAATAAGATGCTAAACAAAAACTACAAGTACAAGCTGTTTCTGGATTTTATTCCAGAAAATGACGAATAAATCTTTGCTGAAATTAGATTTTTTCCTTCAAAATTTTTTGCTATCTTTTTACCCCAACTAAGAAATAGCCTGCAGACTTTGAAGAACCTGCGACGTACGGAGTGGTCCCTGAAGTAAGCGTATTCCAGCTTTATTTTCAATGTTATGTTAGTCATGGTTGAATGTTTGTTATACACTGTTACCTTGAAGTCATAAACATTGGCAGAATACCATTCATGTTGTAACACAGCTGAATTTTGCTCTTAGTTCTCACAGATGTTTTGTAAAGTTTCAAGGAGTCAAAGATGTTTTGCCACAAAACATCAACAAGAACATAGTATAGAAATCAGCTGTGTTACAACATGGATGGTGTTCTGTTGATGTTTATGACTTCTCAGCCTTCAAGGTAAATGAACTCAGCTGTGTTATGAACAACAAGATAAATGCCTCAGCTGTATAGATGGTGTATAACTGATTTTAATAATTTCTAAGACTTTGAGGCAGGGTTGGTTTTCTGCCGGCAGAAACTAGTTTTTCCCCTGCCAGTGGCAAAAACTGGTTACAATCGGTAAAAACCAGCAGAAATTGGCAAAAACTAAAAAGCACTTTTAATAATTCAAGTAATTACTAAATGATATTTCTTTAGGTAAACTTAAAAAATTAACTTCATTTCATCATTGGGAAAAAATAAAATCCATTGCTAGTTTTCTTGATTTAGTTCAGGAAGAGAACTTTTTAATTGCAGAATGCAGATGCTTGTAACATTTGGATTAATCTAATAATGGAACGAAAATCTTATGGGTTCTTAGGAAAGAGGAGTGACATACAAAATTAAACAGGCATTACTGATTATAATTTGCTAATATGTTTCATCTAAATTGCTTGTGATTGAAATTATCATGTACTTCTAGAAGAAAGTGGCAGAATTTTACTTGCCAATATTAACCTAGATTTTGTACCAAGTATCACAGCTTTGCAAAACAAACTATCCCTATTTCCTGAAACTTGTTTTTCCAGTCAAATTTTTTTTCCCACTAACCCAATTACTACATGGTAGACCAGTTTTTAAAAAAATTACAATAGATGAAAGTTTTGAAAATATTGCTTGTTCCTTAATGCATTGCCTGCTAGCTCTTCTGTTGCAAGAATATTCTAAAGTTTCTCATTTGTGCATAATAAATTAAGATACTGTTAAATTTTTGAAACCACCTTTTCAAAGAGGCTATTGCAGAGTTAAAACATTGTAACATTTGATTTTGAATTCTGATAATATTGTAATTAAATTGTGCTTTGGTAAACAATTGATTATTGTTTCCATGCATTTTCTTCTGTACATCAATTATTTATTTTATGTCATTTTGTGAGTTTTTTCCAGTTTCTGCCGCAAATGTTGCAGAAAGTGGTTTTTACCAAGCCAGTTTTAACTGGTTTCCACCGGTGGTTTAAACTGCCTGGGCAGAAATTTGCCAACGAACTGCTTTGAAAACTGCTTTGAGGTAATTGTACAGCAAACATTCAATCATAACTAAATGTTGAAAATAAAGTTGGGGTGCACCCATTTCCCCAACACTCTGTTCATTGCAGTGCTGTTTCCGCTACAACATTTAATAGTAGTACAGTTATGAGATGATTCGCATGAGATTACCCATGAGACAACTTTCATACAACATTCCTTGTGTTAACAAAGGGAAAAACATGAAAAGTAGTTTTATTTTGTCAAGAAACAAAACACAAATAAATAAAAATCATTTACCTTCAAACCAAGGTTGTTAGCAAACCATTCATCGCCTAAAAAGTTGCATGCCATATCTACATCACCATTGTAAATAAGGCCCCTTAGTTTACCAGACCCGATTAATTCCAACACTTGAGGTCTCATTGTATCATACAATCGTTTGTATCCAATTTCAACATCTGTACTGCAAAAATAGGTATCATTTCATTACATGATATAAAAACATTCAGTAAAAGTAAAATCAAAATGATTACTCATAAAGTCTTTTAAAAACTTATTTTTCAGAATAAATTTTAAAATGTCTTATCATTTTCTTTGTCCTTGAGTACACAAAATGTATCTTGTTTCTTGTAAACCAAGACACAATGGAATCACTGTAACTGTTGATTTATTTGAAATAATATTTCAGTTACATTTTGCAGATTCTAAGCACTTCAAACATTTTATGAGTTCATTCTTATAGTTTCAAAATAAATTAATGTATGGTTTTATAACTGGAAAAGCAGGAGTGCCCACCTTAAGGGGATCATGGTGCAGACTTCACCATTAAAATTTTTAGAGGGGGAGGGTTAAAGAGTATTTTTTTTTTTTTTTTTGCTTTTTTGGGGAGGTTCCAGATTTAGGGGGTCTTTATAGAATTTAGGGGGGTGCGACCTTATTGGGGGGGGGCACAATTGTAAAAAATGCTACAATGCAGCCACATTTGCAAAAACTACTTTTCGAGAAAAATTTATTTAAATGTAATGTGCCTTAGCTTTAATTCTTATAGTAACACTGACACATTTCAAAAATGAGGTTAAAAAATATTTTTTTGTTTGTGGTTGTCTTGCATTTTAATAGAACTAACAAAAAAGCACCAGGGATATGTACACAACTCAAAATCGACAATTTTTGACTAGAAGCTGTGTTAGTATTAGGTGTGCAATATAAGCAGATATATGTGGGTATTCTAAAATGCAAAACATTTTTATCAGTAATCAGTAAGCAGTTTTTTGCATGACCTTAATGCTTATGCACATGATAGCCCATAATTAAGAAATAAAAAGAGACATAAAAACCTGCAAATCTCCCAATCTTGAACTTTAGACGGAATGTGAAGAGCTTGGCGTACAGACATCTGATTAAGATACTTTCTTAAATTAGAAGAATCAATACAAGGTGGGTCATCTTTTACTTTTCGTAGCTGTAAGAAAAGTAATTAAAAAACACCTATGGCAGTTTTAACAATTGTAGATCATTTTAGTCAAATTATCTATACACATTTATTCATTACTTGAAACATTTTTACAGGGTTGTTTGGTTTAAACCGAGACTTAAACCAAAAATGTGTTTTTTTTTTGAAAAATTTCATTGTTTCTCCTAAACGTCTGGGTTTTCTTGTTTCATTCTTCTTATACATTTTTATACAAAATGAAACTTCTCCCACACATTTTACTACCTTTTAGCAAAAAGCCTTAGGATTTTCATACACAAAAAGACAAGAGGTAGGTTTTTCTATTAACAATGTCTGAGATTGAGCAATGGTAAATGACAATGACCCAAAGCACTATATAAAATGGAACTAAGATATTTTTGGGCTCCCTGACGGTGCATTTGTGTCATTATAGACAAGGGTTTTTTTAGTCAACATTTCAGTTGTTTCACAGCATGTTTTGATGACATGATTTATGCATCATCATAATGTTTCTAGAGATAAATGTCCAGCATGTTTCACATTGAGGAATTATCAACGGTCATAATTTCTCCGATTTCATCCTACAAATTACAATAAATTGTAAAAATATAAATTGAGAGTTATCGCATTATCAGTGATCTAAGCGATTTTCATTGAAGTTTTTTTCTCTCAACTACTAAACAAAATTTGGCAATTCACAAATAAGTTGATACTGCACTCATCTTCTTGTTTTATGCTTAAATATATTCTTTTAATATTGCTTGAAGCTCGTAGCAAAGTCAAAAACTCTAACGACATTTTTGATTTAAAAAAAAAAAAAGTGAAGAAATTTCTCTGTTGAAATTCAATTTCCCTTATCGAAAGGGGAGCCCTCAAGGGGAGGAGAGCATGGCGCTCCTTTTGCAGGAATCTCTTTTGTGATCTGTAGAAATTCAGAGAGATGCGTCATCCTCCTTAGGGAGGATTGGCACCCATGTTTTTCCAGAACTTTCTTCTAAAAGAATGTCACTTGTTTTGATAAAAGCACTTGCTCTTGACCTTGAACAACAAAAGAGTGCTTACAATGAGAAAATACAAAGGGGGCTGTGGCTTCAACAGGAAAAAAAGGGTAGAGTTCATTCATGCAAAATAGGTGAAGACAATTTCTACTAAGCATGACTTGCTCTGCTAATCAGAACACGCCAAGTCTCCCATTTTGGGACTTCAGTAAATGAAGTCCCATAAAACTCCTTTAAATTATTTTCCTTGGCCCTTGTTTGTTGTGATTTGAAAAAAGGTCTATTGAGCTTTATATTCCATGTTTCTAATTTCCTGCATTCACATTAATTATTTTTAGGGATTTTTTTTTCTCGTGTAATGCAAAAACAAGAAATTTTTGCAAAATTTAAAATTTTTTTAAAAAAGAATTCACATTCCAAACCTTTTTGAAAAAAAAATACCAATAAAGTTTGGTTCTCTATCATTCATTGTAAAAAAATTCAAAATGATATCTTAATTACTTGATGAAGAAAAAAATCTTAATTGAAGGTTCCCAAAATGGGAGACTTGGCGCTTAATGGGTTAATTACAAAGAAATTAGGTACAAATATGAATAATAAACATTCCGTAACAATTAATTCATAAAATCTTTAAGATTTTCCTAAAATAAAATTGTTTTTCTTACAAATACAGTGAAACCCCTCCTAACGGACACCCCTTTAATGCGGACACCCCTCTTATGCGGACAGTTTTTAATTCCCCGGCAGAGAGACATTAAACCTAATGTATAAAGAACCTCTCTCGTACGGACACCTTCAAATACGGACACGGACACCCTTTTCGAAGTCATTTACATTGATATATCCTTTTTTGCGGACAGTATTTAAAACTTGAGAATTAAATAGCTACTCCATTGAAAGGCTTCATTTAATGCAAAGTCGACCAGCTTATACGGAGATAAAAAAAATATTTCTTTGCAATTTTACTTTGCATCTACTGCGTAGCAAAAAAATTTCAGCTTGACACCGAAATGCATTTTTCATTCCAAAAAACATCATCAAATCGTCAAAAAGAAAAGAAAAGAAAAGAGAAAATGATTATTCTGCAAGTTTCTGTCTGTATACCCCCACCCTCCCCCGTTGCCTTGTTCCTTTTCAGATGACTAACAAGCAGGCGTGTTGTGTCTAAGTGGAGCCGAGTTGACGCGCCATCTAACAAAAATATTTTATAGAGAGTAAAAGTAAAGCCAATGCAATATCATAAAGTAAACTTAAGGGTAAAAGCATTCAGTTGTTTCATCGTTCTCATTGAAATGGCTCTGAATACTCATCGTCAGCGTCGTACTCTTTCTCTTAAAGAAAAAATTGAAGTTATAGATTTCGCAGAAAAAAATAAAATTGGAATAGGGAACATTGCTGAAAAGTTTGGTGTGGGACGCACACAAATTTGCTGTATTTTAAAAGGAAAAGAGAAGTTTAAGAAAGAATGGTTCATAAATGGAAACCAAGAGAATAAAAAAGATTTTCCTAAAAGTAATGCCCTTGCAGTGGATGAAATTGTGTTTAAATGGTTTGTGTCCGCAAGAAGCAAAAATATTCCGATTTCTGGCCCTATTTTACAAGAAAAGGCGAAAGAAGCAGCTACTGAAATGGGTATAGAAAATTTCAAAGCTTCCAATGGATGGTTAGATCGTTTTCGAACGAGACATGATATTGTTTTTAAAAAAATATGTGGTGAATCCATGGATGTGGATGCTGACGTTTGCGAGAAATGGTTTGAGAAAGTGCCTAGTTTGATTGAAAATTACGAGCCATGTGACATTTATAACATTGATGAGACCGGTTTGTTTTATAGAGCTCTGCCAGATAAAACCTTAACTTTACGGAAAGAAAACTGCTCTGGAGGCAAAATCTCCAAAGAACGCTTAACAGTTTTGTTGGGTGCCAGCATGGATGGTACAAAATTAAAACCAGTTGTCATCGGAAAAGCAGCCAGATCTCGGTGTTTTAAAGGACTGGATATAAAAAAATTACCTGTAGACTGGTATTCAAATAGAAGAGCGTGGATGACAACCAGTGTCATATCTGATTGGCTTGTAACTTTTGATAAGAAGTTGGGGAGAGAAAAAAGGCATATTGTTATTTTTATGGACAACGCACCCTCCCATCCCAAAGACTTTCACTTGAAAAATATAGAAATAGTCTTCTTGCCAGCAAACACAACATCGAAATGCCAACCTATGGATGCTGGGATAATTCAAGCATTTAAAATTCAATACAGATAACTAGTTATGAAGCATTTAATCAATAAAATGGAAGAAACTAAAACAAGTAGCAAACTTTCCAAAACAATTGATGTGTTAGATGCAATCAGCTGGGTTAAGCACGCATGGAAGGAAGTTAAAAAAGAAACAATAGTAAGTTGCTTTAATCGCGTTGGATTCAAAAAAGGATCTGCCACAGAGGAAATTGACAACGAAGTTGATTGTGACAATGATGGATTCGATTTGCAGTCGTTAATGCAACAAGCAGGGTTCACAAATGTGACCGCTGAAGACTATGCTCCCATCGACGACCAAGTTTTCACTGAAGAAAGCGAAACAGAAATTGCAAGCATAGTGCGCGAAATTAACGAAGATCATACAGTTGAGGATGACGATGAAGATGAACTGTCCGTAAAAGAAGACGTTAAAACAATTAAAAATGTTAACGAAGCTTTAAGCGTATTAGATGGACTCAGGGAATTTTCAATTAAACACAACGATCCTAAAGGACTAGACTTGGTACAAGAACTTAAGATACATTTCGAAAATGAAAGACTTTCATCGATCAAAACATATCAACAGACATCAATCGAACAATTTTTTAAAAGTACAAATTAGGTATGTAATTTTTATGCGAACCTGTTATTTAAATCTCTTTGAGTGAGCAAAACTGTAATATTTGAATTTAACCTGATAAAATAATTGTTTATTATGTATATGTTGGTAAAAACTAGTAAATTGAAAAAAATCTATGCATATGAAAGAGTAGAATTCACACATATTTCATTTAAGATTTCAAAAAACATAAACAAATAACTAAAGTTAATTAAATTAAAAAAACCTCTGTAAAGCGGACACCCCTCTCTTACGGACAAAAAAGTTTGTCCCGTTAGTGTCCATAATAGAGGGGTTTCACTGTAGTTAAAAAACTCAAAAAAAAAAGGTTTAAACCAAAAACCTGGTTTTAGAAAACGGTTTTTTGGGGGGGGGTCAAAAAACCATCCCCCCCCAAAACACTGGTTTTTATACCAACCTTGCATTTTTAGTAGTTAGATAAAATGAAAGATCGGAAGTAAATTTCCAAAATCTATACCAAAATTGTTGAAGGCAGTTAGAGCAGTATTTTTTTCTTTACATTTTATGAAGATAACTATCATTATTTTTATTTATTTTAAGTTCTTCTAAACAATGGCAATAATCATTCCTCTCAAAAGAAAAGTTCCTCTTTACAAGAAATTTTCAAGCAAAAAGAGTTTCCCACAAGATCTCCGCAAACAACAGTGCTTAAAAGATTAATGAGGGTCTACTATCCAATTAACATTACCATAATTAAACTACATTCATTGCATTTCAGGAGAAAATATAAAAGTGCACTTAATATTTTACATAAAATTTTGTAACATTCTAGACGGTTTTTTTCCTGCTATTTACTCCCTACCAGGGGTAGAATGGCTAACTTTGGCCATTCCAAGTTTTAATTTCAAAAAAAAAAAAAAAAAAAGGTTGAATTTATAAAGTGTAAGATAAGAAAAATACTGAGATTGTTTTAAATGCTATTTATAAATTTGAAGGAAAGATGGACTTCTATACTTACAACAAAGGAAAGAGGGGGGGGGGGACAAAATTGTAAGCTATCAGTGGGCAATGAATTTAAGGAAATGGTGATGTCACGAGGACTCTCTCTGCAAAATTTTCATAGTTTAGTTCTTCAAAAATGCAATTTCAGTCAACCTTTGGTAACATTAATGAATTAGGAAAAATTCTTGGGATCTTTCTTTAAATTTTTCTACATTAAAGCTTGAAAAACAGAACTGCAGATTTGGGGGAAGTCTTGCTGCCCCAAAAGTAAACACAAGGCTCAAGATTCTCGCTTCAGAAAATTTTTCAAATTTGGGGTGAGGCTTTCAAAAATGCTCGAAATTGGGGCTTTCAGGCCCTCTCCAATGAACTTTTTAAAATTGGAAATGTAACTTTTGTGCTAGCTTGGAGACGCTAACTGAGAGGAAAAGGGAAGATTTGCGGAAATCCCACGAAGTTTTTTGAAATTAAAATCTTAAAGATGCAATTTCAGGTCATTTTGAGTAGTAACATTGATGAGCTAGGGGTTTGGGGACACCAACACGTTCCTTAAAATATTCGTAACTGAAAGGCAAAAAACGCATCTCAGGCTATCCTGAAGGACGTTAGGAGATAGATCAGGATTCGGAGGCTGCGCCTAGAAATTTTTTGATATTGCAGTTTTGAAAACGCAAATTTAGATAAAGTACGAAAATCCACCATTTAACTATCGAAAATCTATCGTTTAGAAAACTGGAAAAAGAAACAATATCCCTTGAATAAACGAAAACCCAACCCTTGGTGTAAAATAATCATTTTCTTCGACTAAAATGCTAAAACACCCTTTAAAGAAAAACTTATAAACAATTCTTTGCAATTTAAAATTTTTAGCCAAATAAACAAAAAATACATTGAAGTATGTTAACAGTAGCTTTGAATATAATAATCCTACAACCCTATTGTTTATCGCCAAACGACTACATAACCGTAACCCAGTTGAATAACGAGCGAAACAAACTCCGATCGATTAGCGGTTCGATCTTTTGAACGAAAACATTTAAACGATAATTTCGCTTTCTAGCTGAGCATTGGTTTCATTAACTATTTTTCCACGCGTACCTTTAATGACCTTCATATACTGCATGATTTGTTCTTTCAGCCAAGGATAACAATCATCCACTGATCTTTGGTGTACATCCTGTTGTGATTTATCTGGACGGAGATAAGATATGTCTTCTACAAATTCGACCATCTTTTCCTTTAATAGTTTACTGATTAGTTTGATAATCCTCAACGTCTTCTTGCCAGTGGCGCCAAGACTCAGATGATTTGAGCGGGGATCAAATGTTGTTATGTACGGTACTTTTGTACTGATTGTCATACTTTTATGACTCCAGCAACACGCTGAACATTGCTTTCTGCAAGTCAACGGTATTCCTCAGGGATCTAAGTTCTCTTCAGTATTAGCCAACCCGTACTTACACCACTTTGAAAAAAACTTCACCTTATCCATTCCTAGGGCTTTCAGATACGTCAATGACTTCATTATTTTCAATTATCACAACTTTTTTAATGATTCCAAAAGTATTTATCCTCCCGAATTAGAACTTATCCACACCAATAATAATATCAATCAATCTGATTTCCTGGATCTAAATATTTCTCTTTCGGATAATTCTGTGCATATTGATCTTTTTGATAAACGAATGTCTTTCAATTTCATGTTAATCGTTTGATTTCATGGGATTCAAATATTTCTATTAAAGTTTTTCGTAATACCTTGATTAATGAAATTAACAGAATTAAAACTATCTGCAACAGAAATGATTTTGTTTCTAAAAATCTTAATTTAATGAAAAGCATTTTAGACTATAATAAAGTCCCTCAATCTTTTTATTTAAGCTACATTAGAAAAGTAGGGAATTGCCTAGCAGAGTGAAGTATAGCGCAATTGTATTATTGCAGTAAGGTCACCTAAGCTATGAAGGTCTGCCAGGAGCTATCCTGAATATTTCTGATGTAATTTCCGATCCAATTTTTGTTTTTTCTCTCCTCGGCTTTACTATACTCCAGGTTTTTTCAACTCCACGGTTTTCAACTCCATGTCCCGCTGCTGCCGTGTCCTAACTGCATCTTTGCCTGGCACGTGCAGGTCAATTTTGATTTCAATGTGCTCATTCTGTTTGGATGCACTCCGGAACTTTCTTCTGCTCTTTTATCTTAAGGTATGTTATCTGATTCCTTTCTCTTCTAAGGCTCTCGGGGAGGGTAGCAAGCTATTGGGACCTTCCCTCTTGCTAGACAGAAAGGGCCTTGTGAACTTTAGGACCAATCCCCCCCTTGAGAAACTGTTGGTCCTGGGTTCACCTTTTCCATTTTCCATTTTGATGTTCTCGCTTTTTTCATTTGGTTTTTCATTTGTATTTTGACTGTTTGTGTGAATATATATAAATATATATATAAATATATATATATATATATATATATATACATATATATATATATATATATATAAACAATCTTTCATCTTTCTAATAGTAGTATAGATAACTTTGAGAAAAACATAAAATCCACTCTTATTAAATCAATTTTTTGTTCAATAAACATGTGAATCAATCAATTATATGATTTTTTGATCTATCGTTAATTTTGAACTTAAAAAATTGGAGGGACAAAGCCAGTTCATGTAACATTTCAACACTTCTTCAGCTGGGGTCTCTAATTGGGGATTTCAGTACATTACGCCCCTTATGAAGTTGGCTTGTTTAACGAAAATTGATAGAGAGTAGGGAGAGAAGCTTTGCTCATTTCAGGCAGTTTTTTGATATTCAAAGGATTTCATGTACAGGGGCGTGCATAGAAATTTTTGTGCCCGTCACGAATGACTTTTACAGGGGGGGCCACTCCATATTATTTACCCCTACGTCCCTACATATATTTCATCCCTCATTTGAAAATCTCGGGCCCCCTTCAGGCTCGGAACCGGGCCAACAAGTGTCCCTCCTCTCCCTCCCCCCTTTGTTCACGTCCTTGCTCATGTATAATTTATAGCAGGGCCGGAGCCGCTTTGTCTGATAGTGCAGGCCCATTAAATTTCTGTTAATAGACGTACAAATATAATTTTTTTAACGCTCTTTTTTCGTCCTGTACCCTTTGCGTCCGACCCCAATTTCTCTGGCCCCTTCCCGTTTCCTCAATGTAGGAGCCATGGGCCCCAGATCTCTAAAAACTAGACAGAAAGTTGATAAGAGAGGAAAGCATTCGCACGTGTGGACTTCGGTTCTTTACTTTTTCCCTGCTTAGGATGGAAAAAAAGTAAACCTGTTTCCAAACGCTTTTTTCACATCGAGTAAGCAAATTACATGCTTTTTTTAAATCATTTTAACACTTTGAAAAATGTTAGGCTTGAATTTAAATGTATTAAGTTAAAAAAAAAATTGCTTGAAGTGGCCCACTAGGCGGTTGGCCCAGTCGGGGATCCCCGACTAGCCGACCTGACCAGTCCGCCCCTGCTCCCTACAATCTTATGACAACACACTTACTTGTCTAAAAGATGTGAGGGACAAAAAGTTTTTATTTCTAAATGTCCAATAAAATCTATTTAGATTTTCATAAACACTACCTTCAGCAGTCTAATCTAGTTAAGTAAAAAGTAAGTTGTGAAATTTGTCCCAATCCTCTCAACTTTTCCTTTCATTTAAAAGTTTTTCAGTCACTTTAAAATTGCTTAAAAATGGGAAGTGAGTCAAATTCACCGATTTTCACATGCTTTGAACTTCATCACAAGTGTCTTTTGTTCTTAATCTGTGTGAAAATAATTATCTGCTTAACCCCCATAAGATCAGAAAAAAAGTATAAGCTTATTCACAAGCAATAAGTTTGAGATGTCTGCTCTACACATGACATAAAATAAATAAAGTTAATAAGAAATTTCTCGGACAGGATATAAATCGTTTTTGAGTTCTTGAGAAAATCAGGTTCATATAATTGCATTTTTTAAAAACTCATTCAAGTTATTAACTTACTAGGGTGGTTCAAAAATACATGTAAAAAAAAGTTTCTCCTAGATAACAGGACACCTCTCAATTTTTTTAGACTTGTGAATAGTAATATACTGGAAGAATTTTATACTTTCTATTTCAACTGAAAAAGGGTGCTCAACCCCCTCCCCCAATCTTCATTAGTATGGGGAGGGCAGGTTAAAAAAATACATTGAGCTGAAAAAACAATGCTACCTATTATAACGTACACTAGTAATACGCATAATACATTGAAAATAAAATAATTATTTACAAAAAAAAAATTAACTCTAATTTGAATTCCGAAACTTTGAATTCAAATTATGTTTTTCGCAATCACGAGTTGTGACAAGACTCTACTGGTTAGAGTTATTGTTTCTAGAAATGGCTTCCCCGCCCAAGCATGTCCCTCCTCCTGGGTGCTTACGTGTATATAGTTGTGTGCGTGTGTGTGTAGGCTTACGTGTGTGCACATAGGCGTGTATATGTGTGTAAAGGCGTGCGCGCGTAGGCGACTGTGTATGAGCATGTGCTCAGGACCAGCCGCGCCGCCGCCGGTGGACGGTGGTGCTGCAGGCCTGGTCCAAGCTGAAAAAGGAACCGGAACATCAAGGACTGTCAAGTGAGAACAATAAGCAATCGTGATTGCTCAAAAACAGCTGGAAAATTAAATTTTTCTAAATGTATGACATTTTTTATGGTACGGCTAATGTTAAATTGAGGGGTCATGGAGCACCTTCTTAAAATTTGCATAAGAAGCTAAAACTTTTACAGCATAATACTATTAGTAAGTCTAAAAAAATGAGGGGTGTCCTGGACTCGAGCCGAAAAAAGTTTTTTTTTTTTTGAACCACCCTGTTACTTACATTTTTAATAGTTTATTTACATTTTTTAAGGTATTAATTTTCAAACTTTTGTTTATACATTATAAAAGAAAAGAAACAAATAAAACGCAACATACATTTTCAGATTTAGGTAACATGCGAAGTAAGTTTCTTTTGTCGGTAGAGTATCTGGAAACTTTTTCAGATGATTGAGCACAATCAGAATACAAATTGTAAATATTTAAGCCTGAGCCATCAACAATGTCAGTTACTTCTGAAACCTATTGGGAAAAATAACAATATCACAATGCTATTGTTTATTAAAGATAAGGTGTGTTTTGACAAATGCATACCTCAAAATTAGACTTATGTAAGTCTCATTATCACTACTTTACAGGACAATGTAAAAACGTTTTTTCTGGTGCATATAAAAGTTGGGGCTTGCACTCATATGACACAGGTAAATAATTATAAAGGAACATTTATTATAGATTTACGCCGTTATGGCTTAAAACAGAATAAGATTCTGCAGACAGTGAAAAGCAACAGTTAATAATCTGAAAATCAACATGTTTGAACTTACCTTAGTATGGCCCTGAGGTAAAGAACTGTTGTAAGTATTAATACACTCAAGCCCCGTTATAACAAACCATCAACTGACCGATTTGGAAGTTCGCTATAGCCGATAGTTCACTACATCCGCTTTTTCAAAAGTCTGAATTCACTCAATTACTTGCATAATGGACATTCTAATTACATGATGTATCTATTACTACTTAAAATATACTATAAAGTGAAAATAATTAATTATACTGTGCTCAATAATAAGCTAACTAAAAATTTACCTTTTTGGAAAAAGAATTCTATAACATAGAAGAAAAATGTTATTTTCGATTGCAAGCATTTTGATTTTAAATGTATTTCGCCAATTTGTTATTCAGCTACTGAAAACAAGTCCACAACATGTAGATCTAAAAATAGTTGCAAAAATAAAATTAGAAAAAAAAAATGACAGCTGCATTTGGAGCTGAAATTGAAGGTTCAGGATCTTCTGTTCCTTCATCAATATCAATAAAAAAATTTTGAAAAACAAAATAGAACCGACTTCAAAATTGCTCTAAAAAGTGAAAAATAATTTTATTCTTTAAACACCATCGATAATGCTTTTAAACATAATTTTTGAAGTTGGCGCAAAAACAAAACGTAAAATCTAGTGTAACCATGCTTCGTTCATATTTTTTTTCAGAAAAGCATCCAAAGTTACGAACGAAACATTTATACCGCTATTCAAATATGTTGTCATCAATGCATAATGTATGTGATAGTGAAGAAACTGGTCCTGGTTAAATTTATAGTTGTGTTTGAGTTATGGCTGTGAATGATTTCATCTATCGTTTTTGCGCCAACTTCAAAAATTATGTTTAAAAGCATTATCGATGGTGTTTAAAGAATAAAATTTTTTTTCACTTTTTAGAGCAATTTTGAAGTCGGTTCTATTTTTTTTTCAAAATTTTTTTATTTCATTCTTTTTAGTGTAAATGTAGGTATTTCAGAAATAATAAGAAGTTACCATCACGAAACTTCGCCTTATTTTTTTCTTAAAAATGCTCCATACTAAAAAAAAAAAACTATTGACACGCGTTAAACTTTAAGCGATTGGCACTAAAAACTTATCTTTGTTCCTCTCTGGAAATCATGCGTATTTAATTTAATTATAACCATTTAAGTATTACGTTTTTCCTAACTAATTTATGTTCCAAAGCATCTAAGTTGTTCATGATGCAATCCTGTATTTTCTTACTCAGTCCCGATCATCTGTTATCGGCATAGATGATAACGATAAAAATACTAGAGTAGTTGAGTCAAACCTAATGGTAGCATTGTGAAGGCTAAGCAGATCCTAATCACTGCATCACCTCGCTTCCAGGTTAGGTTTACCCCTACTATGGAGCAATAGCACTGAAGAAAGGAAGATTTTGATAATTCACATAGGGTTACTAAAATAAAATTATTTACGCCAAAAATGAGACGACAGCGCCAGATTCCCCATTATCGAAATATCCTTTGAAGAAATTTGATGCTTGCTTCAGAGAAGCCTTCATTCAAAATTATCATTACAATTACTATTAATGTTAGATGGCACCAAACTTTTATAACAATGAGTTTCCTATTGTCGCGTAGATGAAGATAGCGAAGACAATGTGAAAGCCAAATGAAGCGAATACTCGTTAGTCTCAACTCGAGATCTTTATTCAGAACCACGAATGAACGTTACATCTCCTGATATACAACTTGAGAAAGTGCTGGAACTTTCCAGACTTGGAAAGATACAGAAATTAATAGAAGATTCGAGAAAATACGGGATACAGTAGAAACAAAATTTTAGTAAAATCCACTTTGTCCTAGTCGGGATTTGAACCCGGGTCGCTCGTGTGGGAGGCGAGAATTCTACCACTGAGCCACCGTTATCCACGGATGAAAAGTGCGAACTTCGCTACAAAATCATTTAATAGGGAAATTGCATAAAATTTACTGTTTTTTGCCCATAACTTTTTTTCTAAAAAACAAATATGGTCAAACAAAGTAATGGGACCTAAGTTGAGCCATCCCCTATCCATTAAAAAAAGAATCATCAAAATCGGTTCACTAGGTGAGACCCTATGAGTGGACAAACAAAAAAAAAACATACATACGGTATGAATTGATAACCGCCTCCTTTTTGAAGTCGGTTAAAAAATGGAATTCACAGTGAAGTTGTTCTTGTGAAGAGGTTTTGGATCGATCAGAAAATACTGAAGCTCATGAAACCAGAAAGCTTCTTCGCACATGTTCAAAGTCAAAAATTCTGACCAATAAAATTTGTTTGAAGTGAACCCATTTTGTAAGTCAGGTAAGTTAACGAATGATAAAATATCTTTGTTACTTTTTTTACCAGACCATGAAATTTTTGAAAATTTTGGATCGCTATAGCCGATTTTCTAGCATTTGAGAAGTGTTTGATATTCCATTAATGAAATAGGACTTCAGTTTGGACCATTCAAAAGGTGCGCTACAACCGGAGAATCGCTATATCGCAGTGGTGCAGCCACGGGAGGGGTTTTGGGGTTAAAACTACATTTGGGGAAAAGTACATTCATTTCCTCCATTAAGATCAAGGGAAAAAGCAGAGTATTTGAGCTTTTCCAAGCGGAATAGGTTTCAACAAAATATTTTACTGTTTTTAATAATCGGGAAGCAGTCAGAAATTACTTTTCAGTTCTTAAATATAAAAGTTGTATTTCATGATAAGCACCCCCACGTCCCCCCTGGTATAAGATAGCTAAAATGGTGTCAATAAAGCTCTACAGAGTATCATGGTCCCTCAGCACTTCCATCTCTGCACAACTCCTTTTTAGGGACATTTAGTGAGAGGAAGCCTACCGCACCCGATTTTCTGAGGCTCTTAACCAATTCTCATCGAAAGATCGAAACCGTTATTAGCTAGCATTTGACATTCAAAAATACATGAATGTATTTTAGGAGGAGCTTTTAGGTGATCTCAGGAAAAACACGCAAAAAATGAATATAAGATTAAAGTAAAACTAATAATAAATATTCTGTGTTTTTCCCACTTTCTTCGTTTCATAGTGACATCAATACGAATTATTAATTGTTTTTAAGAAGTTACTTAGAATGAATAATTACTAATCTGTAGAAATTCTTTGATATTGAATAATTACGCACAAGGGCACCCATATGCAAACTTTTAAGGGGGGGGGGGGGGCTCAAAAATTTTCCCATTGGTTTAGCAGAATATTTTCCCTGTGGAAACCGATTTTAGTACAGATTAAAGATGTTAAAACTTGACATTTTTTTTATAATTTATTCATTATTGGCTCATATTAGTCATTAATGGCTGGAAAAGAAATTTTTATACATTTTTGCAAAGAAAAAAGTATTAAAAGCAAGGAAGTTCTCATTTCTAAGGGGGGCTTGAGCCCCCCTACCCCCTATATGGGCGCCCTTGATTATGCATTGTAAATGAATGGGAAAGAAAGCAACAATTTTTGATTTTGAAAACCCCTCCCAGAAAATTTTCTGGCTGCGCCACTGCTATATCGGGTTCACTATAGCGGGGTTTGACTGTATATACATTTTTTTCCAATCATGTTAAGCAATTCTAGAGTAAAAAAGAACAAACTACAATTCCATTAAGGGAAAAATGAACCTATGTGACGCAATGATGGTACTCTTTTGACCTTACATGTTTATACATTCATTTCATGTTAAAGTTAACAGTTACAGAGGAAATTGGCAAAGATTCAATAACTCAAGTAGATAAGTTAGGAGGGGGGGGGGGAATGAATGTAGTATCAAGGCAATTCTTTTCAGTTAAGTCTGTTTCATGACAGGTATCTGCAAATCCATATACATGTTCTAACTCAGACATATGAAGGTACCCTTTCTGTTTAAAGAGACAAATTAAACATATTGAAGAAAATTTTCTGACTTTTGTAGCACTGGAAGGGCTGAGTGACCATTATCTCCTTCTGCATTCAAAATGAGCATTTAATTCCTCTTTTACCCTTAGGAGTGTTCATCATAAAACATTACTTGAATGTTTTAAGAATTGAAAAAGAATGTTTTAAGAATTGAACTTGGGATTATTACTTCCGTTCAGTAAGTAAGCTGAAACCTACTCCAAAGCTTAAATACTGTTTTGTCCATTTATTTGTAGAAATCATTTATTTGTAGAATGAATCAAAATATTTTTTTAATTTTTAATATGCATTGTTTATTTACTATAAATGACGCTTTACAATGCCACAATTTGATAATTTTAATGTATGTATTTGAATATTGAAAAAAAGAGGAAGTAAACCGAATTATTTTGAAATTACGGTGTTTTTTATTGCTCAGTTAATTTTGTTTAGTAACTTTGTTAACGAAAAAATGAACTAAATTCTGCTTTTGCCAATTTAAATGCCATCCGCACTGTTTTATGAAAGTGTTTAAAATTGAATGCAAAATTTCAGACACGCAAGTACTAAAAGGCAGAATAAAATTGTAATATAGTTTTTGAATTCATCACGCTTTTGAATTGAACTAAAAAGAATGAAAAAAAACTCTCTAAGTCTTGTGTTAATTTTGTGTTGATTTAAAGCTCCATGGAGATTCAACATGCCTTACAGATTGCCTAAAAAGTTCCTGATTGCAAATTTTAATAGCAATGGAAATACTTGCAATATTTAAAAGGAAAAACATGGGGTGCATACTACATGACTATAAGAAGTATAAAGAGTACATATGTTTTCATGAAAATAAAGCTATTGGTGATTTCGCATTTTGAATATTTTGTGAATTTACTATCAACAGAATCAAAATTTGATTATAATGTGTTTGAATATATTTCGTGAGTCTTAAATTTTCTTGATTAAGATGGGTTCATAAAAATGAAAGCCTCCTGAAAATAAATGCTTTTCAGCATTTAAATTGATCTTGGATAAATTAAAATTACTCAAATGGAGGGGGTGGAAGATTTAAATCATTTCAAATTTGCCTAGGGGCAGCATGAAGCTAAATTCGGCCCTGCATTAATACCCAACATAATTGCCTACTTGAAGCTGTTTCTAAACTCAACAAAAAAAGGTCAAAACGGCCAGCTATTTTGTTGATTGGTCAGATTACAAGTATATATATATATATATATATATATATATATATATATATATATATATATATATATATATATATATATATAATAAATATATATATATATATTAAAAACATAATATTGAGGAAAAAAATAGAATAGAATAAATTACAAGCCCAAAGATGTGCAAAGCAGTCAAACAAATAAGCCAGATAAATATAAACATCAATAAACAATAAGCAGACAAAGTTTAACTTTGTAACTTAAAGTTACAAAACAGATAAATGACATAGATGAAGCCAGAACTCCTCAGCAGTGGAAGCTTCATCCTATGGTCAAAAGACCAAAAAATTATACTAAAACTAAATGTAGAATTTCCAGTTTCGAAAAAGCTAGCTTCAGGAATACATTGGGCTAAACACACCACATGTGAAAAATGAATGCAGATTTCTGGAACTGAGACCTAAATCTATACACTGGGGGTGGGGGGGGGGTCTCTGTTATTAGAAGCCAAAGTTTATAATAACAACCCTCCGCCGTACGGACAGTAAAAATCAGAAGTCTTACCTGTGTAAGATATATAAATACATTTGTGCTGAAAAGTAAAGTTAGAAATAACAAAGTCAAAAAGCACAAATTGCAAATTACAGCAGACACCTGTTTTAGTGTTACAAGCAACGCCTTTTTCAATGCAAAAGTAATGAGCTTATGGATGAAAAGACATCCAACAAAAGCCAAGAGCAGGTAATCAAACAGCTTAAAAGATAAAAAAAATAGCAGATCAACCAATGAAAAAATTATAAACCAATAAATAACCAATAGGAATGCAAACAAGGGGCAGGAGATCTCTCACAGGCACAGTGAAGCCGAAAGAAAGAATTCAATTGGACAAAGATTAAGCCAAAGCTGAAACAAAAAGGAAATGTCAATAACTGTGAACCACAAGAAAGGAAAAGCTGAATGGAAGAAAAAACATCAGGAAATGAAATAAACAAAAAAAAAAAATTTCAGAAGAGGAAAAAAAAAAGTTAAATAGAAGAAAAGGGGGGAAATGTCAACGGATGACAATAAAGTTAAAAATAAACAAAGCAAGATAAATAAAAATGAATCGAAGAATAAAAATAAAGAAGTATGCAAAATAGAAAAAATGAATGCAGAAGAACAGCGTTAAAGATATGGAAGCCAGACATTGGAAAAATACGGAACTGTTTTAAGATCATTAATTAAGTTAGAACTGTTCCTCAAAATATGGAAAGATTCCCAAAAGTCAAGATCTGATGAATTGGGGCATTTTTGGATAACCTGAAAAGAGTTACAATTAAAGTGATCCTAATCCCAACAATGTGACCAATACTAGACTTTTTTTTTTAATTTAAATTTTGATGTCCGGTACAAACTCAAATCCTTGATCATTATGTCAGTATTCGTGCAAGTTGATTAAAGAAAAACAAAACCATTCAAAATCTATAAAAAAAATAAATAGTAAGTAAATAAATAAGTAATAAATAAATAAATAACCACACATGTGGACTTCAGTTGATGATGTCTTTTGAAATTTGTTTTTAGGTTGACTCTGCATGATTTATGAACCTGCTTTTAACGAATTATCTTTCTTACTTATTTTTTATTTATTTTGAATGGTTTTGTTTTACTTTTATCGACCGGCACGAATATTGACATGACGATCACGGATTTGAGTTTGCACTGAACACATAGGTAAGACTTGATTTTTGTTGGCGGTACGGTGGAGGGTTATTATTCATAGAATTTTGCTTCTAATAACCAAGACGAGACCCCCAGTGTATAGATTTAGGTCTCAGTTCCAGAAATCTGCATTCATTTTTCACATGTGGCGCATTTAGCCCAATGTATTCCTGAATGCTATCTTTTATAGAACTGGACATCCTACATTTAGTTTTAGTATTGTTACAAATCCTGTAAATAGTAATTATTGCAGTAACGTAACCTGTAAATAGTTTCCCGTAATGAATATACAACCCCTTTTTCATATGGCTAAAGTATACGACCCCTCTATTTCCTTTTTGTTCGTTGATAAACTTTGATAACGGTCTACGCATTTCGCAAAGAGGTAAGAATGTTGTGGAAAATTCTTTTCGGTGTATAAAAGCCGTTAGCGATGGATAAACAGTGGAGTTTCGATTCAGATTTGTGCTGAGTGTGTATTTGCTCTGTTTATAGCGAGGCATTTCGCTGTGTTGTTTTCGTATTTGGAAGTAAATACGTGTGTAAACGTTGAGTTTACGGTGTTGTGTGATAATTGCTTAATTACTGATGAATAATTTAGCAGTTGTTGAAGATCTTTATTGTACAAAGTGTAAATAAATTTCAATTTCCTGTGTTTTTATCAAGAACTGTGTCTTCATTTCAAGAAAGTGGAAGTCGCACTGAATCCGTTACAATTTGGCGCCCAACGTGGGGCTTCTTCTGGACTTTCTTGGAGTAAGTGTGACTTCGGACATTTTTTCATAAAGACTTTTTGAATTTGGACTTTATTTTTATGGTGATTACTCGCGCAATGGATGAACAATTAAAACAACTTCTTGACGCAATCAACTCTGTAAAAAATGATATGGCGACTAACCAAGAACAATTAAAAAATGAATTGGCGACTAACCAAGAACAGTTAAATAGTGATTTAACTGCTAAAATTACTACAAGTCAAAATGAAATAAAAAGTGACCTAACGTTGATGAAAACCATGATGGAGAATCAACTAACCGCCATGGGAGATAAAGTTGATGCTCTGGAAGAAAAATTTGATACTGTGGAAGAGCGTATCGCGAATGTGGAAAATAAGTTGGAAGAAGAAGACAAGAAATTTACTTCATTTAAGGAAGAAATAATTAAAGACATGGAACGGAGATTGGCAACCGCGGAAAGCAGTTCTGTACAGTTTGGCGCTCCCACATCTGTTGCTCGACCGTCCATTAAACTGGCCACATTTGATGGGAAAAGTTCGTGCCAGGTATACAAGACCCAATTCATGATAGTGGCGGAAGCGAACGGATGGGACTCTGCTACCCAGGCCTGTCATCTTGCAGCATCCCTGAGAGGTGACGCAGCGGACATTCATCAGACCCTTCCGGACAGCCAGCGCCTGGATTTCGCCGCCCTCACATCTGCGTTGGAGCTTCGCTTCGGTGAGAAGTGCCAGAAAGATTTCAGCCGACTCCAGTTGAAGTCCCGTTTCTAGAAAACCGGGGAAACCCTGCAAGAGCTAGCGGCGGACGTCGAGAGACTGTCTCATCTTGCTTTTTGCGACTGTCCTGCGGATGTTCGAGACAACCTGGCACTCAACTACTACATCGACGGGGTTCGAGATCCGGAAATCCAGAAAGCTCTACGGATGGCGGATGTCAAAGACCTGAGTTCTGCTGTTGTGTATGCGATGAAGTTGGAGGCCGCCCAGCAAGCAACCCGCAAGGATCGCCATTCAATCCGCGGCGTGAAAACTGATGAGCCTGATCCGGTTTCGTCACGCTTTGCTGAACTGGAAAAGCAAATAAAAGAAATTGCAGGAATCCTCAAAAGGACTTCGGCTCCCAAGTACCAAAATGGACAATCACTTAAGTGCTGGAAATGTGGCGGCGAGGGTCACTTACGAAGAAACTGTGAAGCTCGCCAAGAAACCAGAGGGAAGAGCACCTCTCCCTCCCAGGTCCAGGAAAACTAAGCCATGGCAATCTCGCGGGGCGGAGGTCGCCAAATTGGAATGAGCCCCATCTTAAAGTTTTCCAGATTTCATCAACGAGTGGCGGCAGTAATGGACTGTTTGTTTACGCATACGTAAACGGGTTTTCCTGCGAACTGATTATTGACACTGGAGCCAATGTTACAATCATTAGAACAGATGTGGCTCGTCAATTTGGACTCAACATTCTATGGACGCCCCCCTGCGTTACCCTCCAAACTGTGACAGGTGACAAGATCGAAATTGAAGGTAAAGTAAACTTAGAAATTGTGTTTGGAAATGCCACTTACCATCATACGGCATTCGTTGCTGCTATCACAGACCCCTTCATTCTCGGATTGGACTTTTTAAAGAAGTATGACTTCAACCTCGACTTCAAGACAAATGAGCTGCACTCGATGAGAGAAGACATAGCCGTTTTCCCCGCAGAAAGTGATGTAAAATCCGCTCATCAAATAATAGCCCAAACAGATTTATCGATTCCCTCAAGGTCAGAATCATTAATACCTGGCTCCATTGAAGAAAGCAATAGTTTTCGATTTGGACTCATTGAATACCCCAACTTAAGCAATAGCCCAAAAGGAGTGCTGGTAGCATCTACGCTTGTGGACCTTTCTAAGGGTGTAATTCCTGTGAGAGTCGCCAACGTGAGTGAAAGGCCAAGGAATATCCGGAAAGGTGAAGTGTTAGCAACTTGTACTCCAGTAAACTGCATCATTAGAATAATCAATTCCCCCGAGACTGTGTCTTCTGAGTCCTTGACATCGAAGTTAATTGGGAGTGCACCCTTATCGAAGGATCAAAGAACTGCTGCAGAACAATTGGTGGACGACTTCAAGCATCTGTTTTCATCTACATCGGAGGATGTTGGCCGTACGAATTTAACGCAGCATAGGATCTACACTGGAGAACACCCCCCTATTAAACAGCATCCAAGACGACTACCGTTCGCCAAGAAGGAAGAGGTTGAGACCCTCCTGAAAGAGATGAAGGAGAACGATGTAATCGAACCTTCATCCAGTCCTTGGGTGTCTCCCATCGTCTTGGTCCGAAAGAAAGATGGCTCCACCAGATTTTGTGTCGATTACCGACGGCTGAATGAAATCACCAAGAAAGACAGTTACCCTCTTCCACGGATAGACGACACCTTGGACACTCTGTCCGGACACAAGTGGTTTTCGACCCTGGACTTGAAGAGCGGCTACTGGCAGGTTGAGATACACCCTGATGACCGAGAGAAGACAGCGTTTGCAACTGGACAAGGCTTATGGCAGTTTAAAGTGATGCCCTTCGGCCTCTGCAATGCACCAGCTACGTTCGAGCGTCTTATGGAGACGGTGTTAAGAGGACTTTCTTACGAATCCTGTCTGGTCTACTTAGACGATATCATCATCGTGGGACGCAGCTTCGAAGAACATCTGGCAAATCTTAGGAAGGTGCTGCAAAAGCTTAAGGAAACCAATCTGAAGTTAAGCCCGTCCAAATGTAATTTGTTCCGCCGGGAAGTGAACTACCTTGGTCACATCATCTCTTCTGAGGGTGTACAAACCGATCCAGAGAAGGTATCTGCTGTCAAGAGTTGGAGTCGTCCCGAAAACATCCATCAGCTGCGAAGTTTCCTGGGGCTCTGCACCTACTACAGGAAGTTTGTAAAGGGTTTTTCCAACATTGCACGACCTTTGCATAAGCTGACGGAGAGCAAGCAGAAGTTCGAATGGTCCAAAGAATGCGAAGATGCATTTCTACGACTGAAGGAGGCTTTAACATCAATGCCTATCCTCGCCTATCCTCAGCCTGAAAAATCCTTCATCCTGGACACTGATGCGAGCAACGAGGGCATCGGAGCTGTTTTATCCCAAGAAATTGACGGAAATGAACATGTCATCGCTTATTGGAGCAAATGCTTATCAAAGTCGGAGTGAAATTACTGCGTCACCAGAAAGGAGTTACTGGCCATAGTGAAAGCTGTAGAACACTTCCATCATTACCTCTACGGCCGAAAATTTCTGCTTCGGACAGATCATGCCTCATTAACTTGGCTTTTGAACTTCAAAAATCTGGAAGGCCAGATAGCCAGATGGATACAGCGGCTCCAGGAATATGACATGGAGATCAAGCATCGAAAAGGGTTATCTCACGGTAATGCTGACGCTTTATCAAGGAGACCCTGTCCTGAGAACTGCCACTATTGTTCCCGAATCGAGAAACAGTATGGAGCGACTAGCCCTATCGCCTATCAGGTGACAGTGACTCCAATATCATCAGAACCTGATTCATGGAGTGACGACCAAGTTCGAAAAGATCAACTTGAAGACCCTGACATAAAACCAATTTTGGAGTTCATGGAAAGTGACAGTCGATGCCCTAGCTGGCAGGACGTTTCCATCTTTAGTCCTGCAACAAAAAGATACTGGGCTTTATGGAACTCGCTCCATTTACGGAACGGCGTGCTACACCGAAAATGGGAATCTGATGACGGCTAAACGTCTAGGTGGCAGTTACTACTTCCCCGATCAAGGATTTCAGATGTTCTGAAAGAAATACATAGTAGTGCGACTGGAGGACATTTTGGTGTCTTGAAAACCCTCAATAAAGTTCGGGAGCGCTTCTTCTGGAGTAAGGCGAAGGATGACGTGGAGAAGTGGTGCCATTCTTGTGACGCCTGTGCTGCTCGTAAAGGACCGAAGAAGAGAAGCAGAGGGAAGCTACATCTGTACAACGTTGGAGCTCCTTTCGAACGAATTGGGATTGACATCCTGGGTCCTCTACCAAGTACTGCTGATGGGAACAAATACATTCTTGTTTCCATCGACTACTACACCAAATGGCCGGAAGCATATCCCATTCCAGATCAAGAGGCTACCACCGTAGCAGAGACTCTGGTCCAACACTGGATCTCGAGATATGGAACACCTTTGCAGATTCATTCCGATCAAGGGAGGAATTTCATCTCTGCTGTGTTTAAGGGCCTATGTCAAATTTTCGGAATTGAGAAAACTAGGACAACACCACTACACCCACAATCGGACGGCATGGTGGAGAGATTTAACCGCACGATCCTAAATAATCTCTCGCTTATGGTATCCAGAAATCAACAGGATTGGGACAAGAAGCTACCTTTGTTCCTGCTGGCCTACCGCAGTGCTGTCCACGAGACTATCGGATATGCCCCATCTCAGATGCTCTTCGGACGAGAGCTTCGGCTACCTTGTGATCTCGTCTTCGGTCGTCCTCCGGATGCGCCTGCATCGCCTGAGGAGTACATCCAGGATCTCCAGGCCCGGTTGGAAGACGTTCATAACTTCGCACGAGAGCGAATCAACATCGCGGCGGAGAAGATGAAGACCCGATACGACACAAGGTCTACTGGACATGAATTCAACGAAGGCGACAAGGTTTGGTTATGGAATCCCATCCGACGGAAAGGTCTGTCACCCAAATTGCAGTTGCATTGGGATGGACCCTACAAAGTCCTTAAACGAGTAAATGACGTCGTAGTGAGGATCCAAAAATCACCTAATGCAAAACCTAGGGTTGTACATTATGATCGGTTAGCCCCATACTATGGCCATAGTTCATGAGTACTACGTAAACAACCATGGTTGATAACATAAAAGTTGTAGATAATTTTTGCTTTTAATGTTTAGTAATATTTCTTGTTATTATTGTGTTTTCTGTATCTGTTAGTTATTAATGTGAATATTTGTAAACTTGTGATAGAAGTTCGACACCCTTTCCGGGGATTGTACTGCCCGGGACGTGCAGTCCTTAGGAAGGGGGCAATGTTACAAATCCTGTAAATAGTAATTATTGTAGTAACGTAACCTGTAAATAGTTTCCCGTAATGAATATACAACCCCTTTTTCATATGGCTAAAGTATACGACCCCTCTATTTCCTTTTTGTTCGTTGATAAACTTTGATAACGGTCTACGCATTTCGCGAAGAGGTAAGAATGTTGTGGAAAATTCTTTTCGGTGTATAAAAGCCGTTAGCGATGGATAAACAGTGGAGTTTCGATTCAGATTTGTGCTGAGTGTGTATTTGCTCTGTTTATAGCGAGGCATTTCGCTGTGTTGTTTTCGTATTTGGAAGTAAATACGTGTGTAAACGTTGAGTTTACGGTGTTGTGTGATAATTGCTTAATTACTGATGAATAATTTAGCAGTTGTTGAAGATCTTTCCTGTACATAGTGTAAATAAATTTCCTGTGTTTTTATCAAGAACTGTGTCTTCATTTCAAGAAAGTGGAAGTCGCACTGAATCCGTTACAGTATAATTTTTTGGTCTTTTGACTGTAGTATGAAGCTTCCACTGCTGAGGAGTTCTGGCTTCATCTATGTCATTTATCTGTTTTGTAACCTTTTCTGCTTGTTGTTTATTGATGTTTAAACACACACACATTATGTGTATATATATATATTTTCAATAATAACTTTCCTAAAAATCTGGTTGAAAACATTTGCTTAAGTATAGCCTTTGATGAGCGTTTCGCTTCTTTTGAAACTGTTTAACTGTGTAAATGTATGATACAACTGTGACAAACCATTTTTTATGAATCACCGGGGTGGATGAATTTTACACGTGGGAAACAGGCGACTGGTATGTCTCTGGATTGATCTTCTGGATATGATTTTATTTTTACGTTGACAACTGGAAAGGATTTTTATCATGTTGAACAATGGAATTGGCTCTTTTATATGGATTTCAAGGTAAGATAATTTTGTTATAGGCAGGTACTGTCCCGTGGATGGCTGATTATCGGAACTTGTTTTCCTAATTAGTCGAGGCGAAACCCCCTGCTTTTAGTTTTAGGTTTGAGCTTTAGTTTATTGTTTTTAGTTTAGCAAGTGGTGCTTTTGCCCGATGTTATTCTATATTGCATGTACTGGAGCTTAAACATTCTCTTTTAGTTCATAGTTAAATTTTTGGTCTTTTGACCATAATTAATGAATCCTCCACGGCTGATGAGCTCTGGATTCATACTTTATCTTTTCCTATTTAATAGCTGTTTGCAATTTTCCTTTTTATCATCATTAATTATATAGAATTTGTTTAATGTTTGAAATTCTGTTTGCTTAATTTTTTATTTACTTGGCTTTTTAGTTTTGCTGTGTTGCGCATCTATGGGCTTTTGGTGTGGTCTTTTCAATATTTTTCACTTTTTTTATTATTATTATTATTATATACGAGGGTGGTTTGATAATTCCGTGACTTTTAAATGAAAAAATCAAAATAAAAACCAAAATGCAATTTATTTTTCCACATAATCTCCTTTCACAGCTATACATTTTTTCTAACAATGTTCCAACTTTTCTAACCCGTCAAAAAAAAAAGATGCCTGAAGGTCATCAAAATACTCATTTGTGGCATTAATGATCTCATCATTTGAGTAAAATCTCCTTCCACTAAGCCCTTTTTTTAAATTTGGAAACAGAAAAAAGTCACTGGGGGCCAAGTCTGGGGAACATGGTGGATGAGAAACCAATTCATAGCTTAATTCAAGCAATTTCATGGTTGCAATTGCAGATGCGTGAGCTGGAGCGTTATCGTGATGGAACAGCACTTTTTTCTTGGACAAATGGGGTCGTTTTTCTCTTAATTTTGCATTAAAACTGTCTAATAAATTAGCACAATACTGTCCCGTGATTGTTTTTCCTTTTTCAAGGTAGTCAATGTGGATTATGCCCTTTGAATCCCAGAAAACTGAAGCTATAACCTTGCCAGCCGATGGAACTGTTTTTGCCTTTTTCAGAGCAGTTTCCGTAGAAGAAGTCCACTGTTTTGACTGTTCTTTCATTTCTGGTGTGTAGTAATGTATCCAAGTTTCATCCATGGTCACATAACGTCGCAAAAATTCACTTGGATTACGCTGGAATTTGTCTAAACACTGCTTTGATATTGTTACACGATTTCGTTTTTGATCCACTGTCAGCAAACGCGGGTACCCATCTTGCTGATAACTTTTTCATGCACAAATGTTCGTGCAAAATGTTGCATACACGTTCAGATGATATGTTTACCGTATTAACTATCTCACGCACTTTCACACAGCAGTCTTCTAGCACAATATCATGGATTTTGTCGATCATTTCTTCGTTCATAACTTCAATTGGACGTCCAGAATGTTCTGCGTCTGTTGTGCTCGCAGGGCCACAACGAAATTCCGTAAACCACTTGTGAATCATACCATGTGATGGAGCAGACTCACAATAATATTTTTTCAACTTTTGTTCTGTTTTGGAAATCGTTTTTCCGCGCAAAAAGTAATGCTGAATCAACACGCAAAATTCTTTTTTCTCCATAACGAAATAAAAATAGTCTGCCGTTTTCTTCCGATGCCAATGAAACACAACAAAATTTTAATATTGTCTGCAAATTTCACGGGTATTGCCAGATATAACTATAAATCATAATTAAATTGCATTTTGGTATTTATTTTGATTTTTTCCTTCAAAAGTCACGGACTTATCAAACCGCCCTCGTATGTATATATATATATATATATATATTACACTCTATGCTCAATGCTAAAACATGTAACATGACACATATACAGTTTAACTTACAGCTTCAGAACAATCAGAAGAAGCTGGGCTATCAAAATTGCACTTGTCTTGACTGGAATAACCACCACAACAGAATTTGGAGAGACGTCCCCATAACCTATAACAAACAAAGTTTTGTAATTAAAAAGCTTTTGCCTAAGTTCATTCATCAGCAAAAGAAAGCAAAATTACATAATATAAGGTAAACACACAAGTAGTGGCCAGTGTTTCATAGTGCTTCAGTAGTGGCCACTTCAAGGTTTATATTTGAAAAAAGTAGGACTTCAGGTTTCCCAATGGATTTAAACATGTAGGAGGTAATACCTACTGCACACTTGATGCCCTTTTGAATTCATTCGGAGATCTGGAATTACATTTTTAATGTTGCGAAAAGAATTCAATGTAATTTAGTTACAAAACATTGTTTTGTATTTTTTAAATAAATAGTAAGTCTGCTATGTAAGAAGTGTTCTCTTTTTTTTTTTTTTTGCTTGTAACCCATATTACCTGGATCATCCGTATTTTTGATTCTCCGTACCTATTGCTTTAAAGCGGGAAACCAGTTTAGGAGGCAGAAATTTTAGTGTTTTTCCTGATTTTTTTCAACAGGGAAGAGATAATTAGAATTTGTTCAAACTTGAAGGATATTTTCTTCATACTTTGAAGCACACTTTGTACTTCATTTCTGCCAGAAATAGAAGAATTAGAAGTGGGCGTCCATGGATGGTCACCATCAGAGCATGTTGCTGATGTGCATTCCTGAAGTCACAATTTTTATCTGTAATCCTTACACATTTTTTTTATCGTTAACAACATATTTCCTCAGAATTTAAACCTAATTCTGGTTAAAAAAATAAAACATTTCATGCTTTTGAGGTGTTTGATCACAAAATTCACGTTTTTCTAACATTTTCATTCACTTTTTTTGCATTAAAAAATATGTTTAATTATAATATCATCCCAGAATTAGGTTCATATAGAGTAATTCAATAAAGAATATTCATACAAAATTTCAGAACGATTGGCCTACAACGTTTTTGTGCTAGAATGCACACCAGATGAAAAAAAGTAGTTTCAAGAAAAACACAATTGAAAAATATTGGTGTGAACATTTTTGAATCTTTAGTTTTTTAAGTGCTCATAGCATTGGAACTAAATGCAATTTTGAATTGAAATTTTGGCAACATATTCTTGAATAGTTCTACTAACATTTAATAGCATTAAAAAAATGGATTTTTTGACCTGTCTAAACTGGTTTCCCTTCTTAAATCTCAGTTAGTCCAGATAAATGAGGTTGTACCACACTTACAAATGTGACCTAACTGCTGAGATTTTTCTTTTGCAGATATTTCTCAACATGTTGAGCTAAAGTATGAAACAGATTATTAAAATACAGCTATAATAGCTTTGAATACAACTTGGCATTTAACAGAACTTAAGAAAGAGCTCTTCTCCCTAACACACAATTTCATGTTTTGGGAAAGATTCAAAAACTCTTGATGACAGTTATTATGCATAAACCACAAGCGCATTTGTCCGTTGTATACAAAGCAAATAGTTTGACTTTAATGATGTGATTAATAAACTCAGAACAAATTTTCAACGCCAGCATCGTATGTATATAAATTTATCATGAAAAAAAGGTACAATTCAATAAAATAGCATCTCTAACAAAATATTTTACATAAAATTGAGACATATACTAGTACTTCTAAAATGGAATTACTTGATTTCGCTTAAAAATTTAGAATACATAACAATTATAAAGGCTAGCAAAGTGCTTAAATGTTAAAGATTTTCAAGTCATATTTAGAAACAGTACCATAATCACCAATGAAAAGCTCATCAAGTAATGTAAAATTGTAATAAGCAAATACAAACATGAAATTAGTGAGCAATGAAAGAAATTGTATATTATATTATTTTGGTGTACTTAAAAGAAACGAACATAACGAACAGGTATTTTTTATATTAATCAATGAAGATAAAAATCATTCATATAAACATAAAATTAAAAATGATGCTTACTCATTTTCTACTAATCCATGGTAGTATGCAAAGAAAACAATTGAATTAGTCAAATTTCTAACATCCAAATATCCATTTCCAATAGCAAAACCCTGTTTGAGAGGAAAAAAATTAGTACAAAAATTCCTGAAAATAAAAAAATCAGATAAAAAAAGTAACTGATAAAAACAAATACAGGTAAAAATATCTCCAGTATTACTAACATTAGATGCATTTATGGATGAAATTTTAGAAGTGACCCACTGCCTAGATTATTCAATGAGCGAGGCAAATGTGAAGAGGGAAAAAATTGTAACAATCAGAGTCTCTAACTGCTCTAAAAATTTTATTGTGCCCTTGACAGAATTTCTTTCTGATTTTATCAACTTTCTCAAAATAATAATGAATGTAAAGAATGATGATTATAAAAAAATGATTATTATAAAAAATATATTTAAATAAATTGTTTACAGTGCTATCATGGAATTTATTCATTAGGCGGTTGTTTACTTACTAATTTTCCAGTACATGAAAAATTATTACAACTACAGTTGAAGTAAATCTAACCTGGCAGCATTGTAATATTCTAATAAGGATCCAAGTAGCCTTCACAATGCTGCCAGGTTAGGTTTGCCCTAGCTATAGTGTCAATTGTAAAAAATGTATTAGAAACACAATCACAATTATGAAATTTCAAATCACATCAATTATTTGAACAGTTTTTATTCTTTTCAACAGGGTTCATACTCTATTTGGATGAAAAAATTCCATGACTTTTCCAAGACTTTTTCATGACTTCATAAAAATTTTCATGACTTTGTTACATGAAGACAATACTACTATTTAATATCAAATTTGTCAATTTTTGGAAATGAGCCTTAGCAAAACTTTACGTGAATGCCACCACCTCGTCCAAACACTAACTTGTGATTGAAAAAATATCAGTGTACACCTAAAAAACTAAACTATTCTTAGCCAATAAGAAGTTACCACCCCAAAACCAGGGCTAAGCATGCAATATATCAACCTACACACCATATTTCTGGATGTGATAATTGGGCCGTCTGGTACGTTGTATGTAAACTATTCTTATCTGTCTTCATATAAATTTTAAAAAAGCAAAAATACAGCAAGTGGAATGGAATGATGCTTAAATGCCTATTTGTTTTTAATAAACAGGCAGAATGACAATGAATGCGAGAAAGGTTGGATGAGTTCATTACTAAGCTTCAATAAATTTGCTTCAAAAGTTGCCTTTTAACGTCAACAGTACATTTGATCATCCACATAATTTGACACAATTTTGATTCTTTAAACTAAAGCCACGTTCTTTAGTAAATTCATGTTTCTCCACCAAATATTTAGAAAAAAAAAATCGGCAGTGAATAAATCTTCTGATTCAAATGTACTTGTTTACTTATTTGCACATTTGCAAATGCATATAAATTAATCGATTCAGAAATTCTAGAACTTAGTGTTTGATTCCTGACATTGAAAGTAGCTTTAGGCCACATGGATTAGTTTTGCAGGCAGCATGTTGGGCAGAGTATTATAATTCCCCTATTTCTGTCTATCACTTCACTACAGATCGTCATTTTCTAAAACCTTCAACAGATTCAGATAAACTTTGATAAATTTAATAATAAAGTTTTAACAAGTGAAATGAACTTGGATGTAATGGAATTGCATTTTTTGAGTGAGCGAAATCAAGAACGTGCAAGTTTGCTACTACAGAATACAAAATATAAAAAGTGTTGGAAACAATAATAAATTCAAAATGAGTGATGTCCAAGCACTAAAATCACTTTGAAAAAAAAGACCAGCAGCTGCTACAGAAGTGAATGCAATGAGATTTCAAAATTCAGATTTGTTTTCGGGATCATTCAATTTTCCAGTTTTAATCCTTTTTATGTGCAATACTGTTAAATCCCTCCAAATTTCAAATGCTCTTTTAGCTACTGTTACTTTTACTTTGCCAAGGACATTTTTCCATGTCCTTCAATAAATTTCCATGACCTTGAATGAAAATTTCAAATTTTCAGACTTTTCCAGTCTGATTTTTTTTTTTTCCTCATGGCTTTCCAGATTTCCATGACCCGTAGGAACTCTGTTTCAAACAGTTGGTCTTCATAAATGAGTGGAGTTCACTAACGGGAAAACACCATTAGTAGTGGGCTTCATATAAAAAAAATAATAATAATAAATAAGCAAAAACTTATCACATTGATAATAAGGATAGAACAAAGAAACTGGGAAGGGAGGGGGGAGAAAATATGACCTTTTCAAAAGTTTTCGGATAAATCTACTTTTATGAAAACAGCTCGCAAAATTCATATTGTTTGTAAAATCTCCTAAAAACATAATCAAGCAAGCCAAAGAAAGAAGATCCTATATAGCAGAAAATATAATAAAATAAATCAAGTAATGCATGTTGCGTCCATTTTAAAGGTCACTTCAAAACAAGTTTTGATTTAAAAACAGTCAATTTTAAAAAGATTACCTTAAAGTTTATCTTAGCAGGTCCTCTCAACACTCTTACAGATAAAGTAGGTATATAAATTCCTCCATAGCTTTCACCTGTTATATAAAAATCATTTCCTTTGAACTGGGGAAATTTCACAAAAAAATTCTGTAAGGCTACATAATTATCGTACGAAGTTGTGTCATCATCAGTGCTGTATTTTCCATTGAGTGAATAAGAGAAACCAACACCAGCAGGAGCTTCTAAAAATAATATATTTGCAACCTGAAAAGAAAGCAGTAAGCATTGTAAAAAATAATGACAATTTTTTAAATGACATTTTACATCATAACTTGGAATTTTATACACCCGTTCAAGGTGGATACAGATTCTGGTTTTGGAGGGGGGGGGGTCATCTTTGGAAGGAAGGGACAATGTGCAATTTTCAGGCACAAATAGCGAGTCTGGGGCAACTTTTTTGAAAGATTCATCAAAATCCTCAAAACACAGATTTACAGTTTTTTCCTGCATATTATCCGTGGGGGCCTATAATACGCAGGTCCTAAAATCAGCCTGAAGAAAAAAAAGCTGCGTATAATCTGCGGATAATACGATTTTTAAAAAAAAGTTTGAATTTAACATACCATTTGAGCAACTAAACTAAAAATGGGAAAAAGTAATTACTTTGCAGTCATAATCAAAATTAATCAGAAATATAATCTAAAATACAATGATTTCTTCTTGAAATCATGATTATAGTACGTTAATTACTTCAAAAACAGAGTCAAGACAAAGGAGCAAACGGTCTAATCTTGTGCAAATGGTTTCCTAATTCACTGTATTCTTGTTTATTTTACATGACCTGAATCGCGTAAGAGGAACATTCAAACAGTGTAAAATAACCAACATACAGGCAGGCAACGAGAAAGAACATGCAAGCTTTGTAAAATAAACAACATTCAGTTGGTGTAGGTCTCTGGTGTACAGTCTCTATGGTCTCTATCGGTGTGTGAATCCTACTGTAAATATTAAGGTTCAATGCAGTGGTGTTAAGAAAAAAAAATCACAGATAATACGCGATAGCGTATAATTCGTACTTCATAATTTTTGCCCCTTTTTTAACAGATCATACCCGGATTACATGCAGGAAAATACGGTAGGTTATATTTGGTTCAGGGTTCATACACTTGTTAAAAAAGAATTCCCTGACTTTTCCAGGTTTTTTTTTTCAGAAAATTTCAGGGAATTCGCATCATTCAAAATTGAGCTCAAATATTTTTTTTTTATGTAACAAAAATTGTTTAAAATGGTAATGGGGAATGCTTTGATGCAACCTGTCAAGCATAATATTAGTGTTTTGCTGTAATTGTGCAGCAATCTTTTAACATCATCTTTCGATTTACAACATTTCTCTTTATTTTCTCATTAATAAATATCACACAACATATTAAACAAAAATCAAAACCATTTTTTGGGACAGTTATGATCAATTTATTGTACCGACCAGTGGCGGATACAGACGATCTTTTTGGGAAGAGCGAATGAGTAATGCATTTAATGGGGGGGGGGGGGGAGAAAAAAAATTTTAAAGTTTAAACACTGAATTATGATTGGTTTTTTTCTCTTTCGAATGATGTTTTTGATTCAAAGAGTATAAATGAAAGTTATATGTGTTTCAAGTACCATACAAGAATAAAAAAATTGAAAAAAAAAACGATTTCTACGAATATTTTGGATTTATTATCCAAATTAAATTCTTCAACTCTTGATTCATTTCAGATCTTGTGTATTTTCAGTAGCCATTTGGGTCCTCAATTGTAATTTTTTCCTTATAAAAGAATAGGTGCAGTATAAAGATGGCATCTCTTTTCACCAGTTTTTGTTCCGAACATAATGAAATACAAAAATTGCATTTGTATATAAAATTTGAAGATACTTATGGATTTGTTTGTTGATTGAGCTGTTTAATATTCGGGCATAAGTAGGAGTGCTTACAGGTTCTGCCCTGAAAATATTTGTTAGTAACACATTTTTAGACGCCCTTTGGTGGTTAAAAGAAGGTTTGGAAGTCTCTCTCTGGAAGATTTTTGAAATTTAAGGGCACATTTTCGAAAACACAATTGTGTTGTCATCTTTGGTGGCTTTAGGGGAAAGGATGAGATTAAGAAATTCTCCTCAGTGGTTTCTTGATATTAGAGCTACAAAAATCCAATTTTAGAGATCTTTAATGATGCTAAAAAACCAGGGGTTTCAGGGGGTTTTCCCTCAGAACATTTTTCAGAATTGAAGCCCTAAAAAGACAATAGTAGGCCACCTTTGATGAGGTAGCAGAAGATGCAGAATTAAGAACTTTTCCAGAGAAATATGTTTTGAAAATGCAGATTTAGACAATCTTTGAACGATGATGAAAGATAAGGAAAGAAGGATATGGGGGCCCCCATCAGAAAATTTTTCGAAAGTGAAGACCTGAAAACGTAGTTGACGAACCATCTTTTATGACCTTGGTGGAAGGAGCGGGATTTGGAACTTTCCACCGGAATTTGTTCGAAATTTCGAGCCTTGAAAATGCGATGGTTGGCCATCTTTGGCAGTATTAAGGAAAGGGATGAGATCAGGAGCTGCCCCTTAACTTTTCAATATTGAGGCTACAAAAACAAAATGTTAGAGGATCTTCATTGATGTTAGGGGAAGGGCTCGGGCTCAGGGTGCTCTCCCCCGCAAATAAGTTAACATTACAGTTCCAAATACATAGTTTAAGATTTTTTATGATGTTACAAAGAAGTGAGGTTCTTCAGTCTTCCTGCAGCAGGTTTTTGAAACTTGAGTCTTAAAAATGTAGATGTAGGATGACTATGGTAACATTAGGTAAAGAGGTGGGATTCAGAGGATCTTCTCCGGGGAAATTTTCGAAATTGAAGCTCCGAAAATTCAAAATTTTTGACGATCTTTAATGACATTGGAGAGAGGGGATTCAGAGACTCTTGCCTGGAAAATGTTTGGAATTAAAGTAGTAAAAATACAGTTGGAGATAATGTTTTGTGATGTGTTTATGTGGGTGGGGAGGGGGGGGGGTTGGTAGTCTTCTCGCAGAAATTTTTTGAACTCACAAACCTTTGGGGGGGGGTATTGTCTCCCCCTGTTCATCCGCCACTGGTATCGATGCCATATACCATATAATGCATAATAATAAAAATCGACATCCGCCAATCATAGGCCAATGCCAATAATTATTATCATTTTTTTTCTTTAGCATACTAAAGGATGCTTTCATTGAAATTAAGAAGGGGAAATAGGATATTCAATGCAAAAGTTAGCATCTTTTGTAAAAACTAGTCATCTAGTTATAGATATGTAGGGTGTGGCAGCTATTTGAAGACACACATTATAGGAGCCATATTTTTCTGTTTTTCACAGAAACATAGATTTTTTTTTTGTTGGAGATAGATATGGCAAACCCTATTCTTACTCAGAAAATGAAGAGGCATGCCGTTATTGCCCCCTTGGCTGCAGGGCAGACTGATTCCGAAATTGCTGAATTCTTGAAGGTTGCCCGATTTTTTGTTTACTACGTTCGTAGAGAATTAGAAGTTAATAAAGGGGATGTAGTAGCAGTTTCGTTAAAGAAACGACATTGTCGACATTCTGACAGTGTCAGGACACCAGAATTTGTCAGCCGGTCCCAGCTGCTATCGATGAGGACCCTGAGAAATCAATAAGGGCATTCGCTAATGAGCAGCAGGTTGATGAGGCTACTATCGAACGTGTGGTTCATGAGGACATCTGTTACAAATCATACAAAGATGCAAAGAGGATAATTTATGCCTAGCAGGACCAAGGTCAACCTCTTGACTAGAGCCAAGAGCCTTCGGAACAAGCTGCAACATACTAAGAAGCCAAGACTGCTCTGGTTTTCTCAGATAAGAACTTTGTTCAGGACCAGAAGGTGAACCACAAAAATGATCATCGGCTAGGTAAAAGCCCTGATAAGATACCAATGGTTAGGCATACCAAATTTTCAGCATCAATTGATAGTTCTTGATGTAGTTGGTAGTGAAGAAGATGTGATGCTTCCACGTCTATTTTTGTCAAGGTGCCAAAGTTAATGCCGCTGCTGACACCGAGATATTAGACTTAGTTGTCAAGCCCTAGATAACTACTCTAGCATATGGGAGGACGTATGTTTTCAAACGAGACAAGGCACCATCCCATACAAACAGAACAACAAAAGACAGGATATGCCAAAAATTTAGTGATTTTTTACGCCTAAGTTTTTAGATCTCAAACCAATCGACTGCTATGTCTTGGGCGTAGGTGAGAGGGACTCCAATAGTCTCTCCCACAACACTTAGCAGCTCTCAGGGCTGTTATTGTTATTGTGGAAAAATTCCGAAGACTCATCTCATCACTACCTGCAGTCGGTTTTGACAGCATAAAAAAGCTGTTACTACCACTGATGATGGGTTTATTGAATGACGATGTTGTTGACCTATTTAAGTCCCCTAGATGACCTATAGACTGGGTGTTAACGGCACATCATTTTACAAATTATAGACAAACTGAAGTAGGTAAATATTTTTTTCAAGTCCCCTCTGTTTTGTTTTCACAATTGTAATACAGTGGAATCTGCTTAAATGAACCGCCGGTTAGTCAGACCAGCCGCTTACTTGGACCCAAAACGTTGTTGAACGAGTAAAAAAAAGAGTATTCGCATTATTTTATTTTTTCACCGAAAATTTTCGTAAATAGCAATTTTCCTTCTTTGTAAGCTCATCACATATGTGGAGCTCACAATAAACATAATGACATTTAAATGCTTTGTGTATAGCATGTTTGATCAAGCTACACAGGTCCTGTTCGCTTAATTGGACCAGCCGGTATTAGGACCAAAATGGTACCGCACCAATATGATCATATTAACCGGGATCGACTGTACTTTAAATCTGCCATTGTTAGAGTTTCAATTTCCATGTTTGCAAAACATAACATACTTCATTGCATTCATTTATTGCAGACAAGAAACCATTTTATTCCTATTAAACCATAATGCAAATGTATTTTTCATACTTTATTCCAAGAATAAGTGTTATTATAAAGAGTTTTCCCATCAGCAGACACATGAAGAGGTCCAAGTTCACTTAGGAAACCATCAAGAGAACTGCAACCAGGCCCTCCATTCAACCACAGTAGTAAAGGATCAGAAGATGGATTTCTTTGACTTTCAACAAACCTATGTTTAGAAAATATATATATATATATTATAAAAAACATTCCACAGCATATTTAACAAATATATTAATTACATAACAAGAAAATTAATGTTGTAATGAAAAAAAAAACAAAATATTATTTCATTTTGGTTCACTTTTTTCAACAGGTTAACAATTTATTTTGATACTGACTGAGATAGTCCATATAATCTTTTATAGATAACTAGCAGTACCCGCATCGCGATGCCCGTGTTAAGAATTTAAAAGAAGTCTGTTAAATTTTAAAAAATACCTCCCCCCCGCCATGGGCGGATTTATGGGGGGGGGGGCGAGAGGGGGCAATGCTTCCCCAGTCTTGGGAGGACTCGATACATGGTCACAACACATCTTCCAAAATTATAAAAGAAAAAATCATGATTTTTTTTTCTTTTGAATAGTTCAGAAGTGAAGATATAGAGAATAGCAACTGTCCTTCTCTGATGGGGGGGGGGGGGCACCGTACACTGTATTACAAGAGAGTAAAGCTGTCACCAGGTTTCTGAAATGTGTTGAAAATGACTACTTTGAATTGAAAACCATTAGGGCAAGTACATGAGTAAAAATATCGGCTGAACAAGCTATGTAATCAGCTGAAAATACTTAAAATACAGGGGTCTGGCCAGAGGATATTTGGGTCCGTTAACGGACCCTTCACAAAAATACGATCAACCAAAACGGACCTTTCACAAAATCCTGGTCAAACAAAACGGACCTTTCACAAAATCCCGATCAAACAAAACGGACACTTCACAAAATTCCGATAAACAAGATCGGATCTGTCAAATTGTTTATTGAAAGAGCAAATCTGAAAGCAAAATAACGCATATTTCTGTGTATAAACCGATAATTTTTAGAACGTTTTTTTAAGTCAAATTAGAGGGATCAGCTTTTACAAAATTGGCTAATTTTGAAAAAAAAAAAAGGCACTCTTGGAATGCTCCTGCACGCAATAAATAATTGTTACTGCCAAATAAATATAATGGTTGTTTGTTTTATCACAGCTAATTAGCAGCGGTGTTTTTGTAAACTTTTCTGAAAAGTCATTGGTAAGCACTTTTCTCCGCTCATGATTTAATAAACAATAATAATATCTGCGAAATGAACTTAGAACTAACTGCAAAGGGATAGTAAGGGTAAGGAAAAAATATGATTGCTTCAGATAATGTTACCAACTTCAAAATTATCACCACTTAGCGTCTGGCGTTGAACCTTTATAATGACTTGATTAGAAAATATTCTCATCATTTTGCCAGCTTGTCAATATTTGCGTTTTTACCTTTTTAAGGTGCGGTGCGATGTTAAATTGTTATTTTGGGAGAAAATTATATGGGTTTTGATTTTTCGATGCTAACAAGGATGACTTTGAATAAACTCTTTTAATTACCGTTTTTTTTTTCTTTAGATGTCTACATTTTGAAAAATGCAATCTTTTAACATCCGATATGAGAATCATATTTTGTTCTTTTTTCAAGCTAACTTCGCTTTATTAGGATTCAAATAAATGAAAAGTCTCTTTATTTCTGTTAGAACTCTCATTTCAAGTTTTTAAAGCAAAATTCCATTTTCTGTTATGAGTCAAAAATTAAAATGCTAAATAGATGGTTTATTTTATTTTATTTTTTGGGTCAACTGTGTCCACAGATATTAATGATATGTTTATCATAGGACTCTAAAATGCAATTTTAAAATAATTTTATCAAAAATATTTCTTTTACAAGCCGTTTTTATACTTTTGATGCCTTCACTTTGAGAATTGCGATCTCTTTGCATCCGCTATGGGAATCCGATTTTTCGAATTTTTAATGACTATTACGCTTTGTTAAGAGGTAAACAATTGAAATATCTTTTTATTTTTGTTAAAATCACGGAATTTATAAGTTTTAAACGAAATTCTGTGCTTTTTAAGAGTTGAATGCTGAACCCTATTCTGAATTTTATTTTATTTAGTTATATTTTTGTTACAATTATTTTAAGTACTGTACAGAAATATATCTAGTATAATTTAACAAAATGTAGAATGGTAGATAAATATTGATACTTGAAAGAGCGATGCCCCCCCCCCCCACCAAATATCAGAAAAAAATCCAGAATGATTTTCTCGACGTAGAAGAGGAAAACACTCAACTTTAAGTTTAATTGATGCAGTTTGTGCCATCTCTAAATTCTAAAATTTCGTTTTAATAAAAAAAAAAAAGCGAAATTTTTTGATTTTTCACAAAATTAATTCATTTTTCACAAAATTATTTGATTTTTCACAAAAAACGGACCCTGTGAAAAATCCTGGACAGACCCCTGAAATAATCAACTATTGTTCCAACAAATTAGAAACTGAAACAAAGATTTAAAAAAAAAAACGGATTTACCTATAAACTAAACTAGCTTTTGCTTAGGGCACCTATTTCGTTGAAGGTCCCCAACTCCTGAAAATTTCATCATTTGTTCTTTAAAACAAAGAAAAGTACTTGAAAAAATAAATTTCTTTTATTAAAGTGCTTGAAAACCTTGAAAATTTGGAAAAGTGTGTCTACAAGCCATAAACATAATTTATAACATATGGGAGGGGGTAGGGGGAGAAATGTCGATATGTGTCAAATTTAGCTCCTTGCCACTTCCTGCATCAAAAATGTAAAAATCATGGTTCTCACGTTTCTGTAACACATTACTTGAGATAAATTTTTGTGACTCACATGTTTCATATATTGATGTTTCCTAAATGCAGTAATTTTGGAAATTCTTTTGTATTGCTTTGCGTCTATTGCATAGTGTTAATCTGTTCAGCACAGAGGGAGAAAAACACTACCTCAATTTTTTTTTGTTTTTCGCACTGCTTTTACTTGAAAAAAAAAGTTGTTGTAATAAGAAATCTAGTTTTTTTTTTTTTTTTTTTTTTTTTTTTTTTAACTTAGAATAGAAAACTGTACAATCTAATACTAAATTTCAGGGACTGGAAAGGGCAAATGAAGTGCCTTTAATAATTTTTATTGTTCTCGAGTCCTTCAAACGGATTATAGATGAGTCTTCGAAATTCCTAAGCAAAGTGTGCTTCAGTTTTATTTCTTATCAAGTATATAAATTATGAATTGTCCAAATGGGTAGCAATATTGCTCTCTTGTTACCTATATGTATACATCATTTCTTTTAAAGCATTTTTTACTATTGATCATTTTCTATTTAATTCATTGTTGTATTTGTGGGTGGGTTGGAGGCAAGATCAAAAACTAATTGAATTGAACCGACAACCAACGTAAGCAAATAACAATGTATAATCTTCTCTTCTTCCTCGCTTTTTCGCTCTGAGGACTGCTGTCATTGATTTGTCAACTCGAAAACAATTTTTATTGTGTATTATCGTAATTTGCAAAAAAATATTTTGCTGTTTGTTTCTGATATTTTTGTAGTTCCAATTAACCCTTATAAGGCTTCAAAAAGCAGAATTTTATATATGTTTTACAAAAATTCCCCGGACCCCTTTAAAATTGCGGGTATTCTATTCCACCTTAGACCTTCTTATATTTAAAGCATAGTGGGGAGTAGGAGGCTTTAAAAAATGGCCTTTTTTTGTCACTGACAGAAAAGTTCTCCGAACTACTAAAGAGACCCAAAACCTGAAATGGCTTAGGGACACATAGAGTCAAAATCCAACCAGTTGTAATCAATACAACTAAAAAAAAAATCCTGCCCCCCCCCCTCCCCAGGAACTTGGTTCTAAATCCGCCTATGGTCACCAAGGCTGGGGCATATGACATTAGTTCCATTAATTATCCTTTTTAGCATTGAAAAATCAAATCCATATAATTTTTTCGCAAAAAAACAGCTAAACATCCCTTCTCCAGACGCTAAGTAGAGATAAGTTTGAAGTTGGTAACCCTATTTGAAGCAATCACATTTTCTCCCCACCCCTACTATCCTTTGCAGTTCTAAGTTTGAAGTTGGTAACCCAATCTGAAGCAATAGGGAAGTTTTCGATTTTTCAATTGTATTTTTATATGATAGAGTAACATGTATGAACATCATAGGTGAAATTTTTTTTGCAATACGATAAGTAGTTTTTTTTTAATTAATTTTTAAAGTTCAAGTCCTTGTGACGTCAAATGGCATAGGAAGTGACGTCATGCGCTCTTCCGGTAGGGGAGAAGCCGAAGGTCACGCATTCGACTTCGAAGACGAAACGTAAAAGGCTTATCTCCTCGCGTTTCTGGAACATTAAACCTCTCATCCTCTCGGAAATATTCGAATATCATCATTCATGTTACATGAGGAAGATTATTTAGATTGTGCTTTAACGAATCCAGTCTCCATAGTGTGTTTAAAAGGATTATTGAATTTCTAAAAAATAAAAATTTCAGCACGCTCAAAATGTCCCTAGCGAAAACAAGGGATCTTCGGCGGATGGCTGCCCATTCGCGCCCTGTGACGTCGGCTCGTGACGTTTCAAAAGAGCGCACTTTTGCGTGTGGATTTTTAAAAATTCATTAAAAATCAACCACGGTGTTTTAAAATTCGGCGATGGTGAATTTCTTAGTTTTGAGGGTCAATTAACAATATCCAATAGCCAAAATAATAACATTTAATAGGTTGCAACTTCCCTATTACATTTTCTCCCCACTCCTACTATCTTTTACAGTTCTAAGCTTACAACACCACTGCATAAAACAAATAAGCAAAATTATAAACCAAACTGACTTAAGCTGTTAATTTCTTTAGAAACCAACAACACGCATTATATTTATTTGGCCATAGTTGTTATTTATCGCTTGCAGGAGTATCACAAGTGTCTTTTTTTTTTTTTTTTTTTTTTTTGCAAAATTAGCAAATTTTGTATATGTTGATCCCTCTAATTTAGCTTTAAAAAAGGTTCCAAACATTATCGTTTTTACTCGAGGAAATATGCTGCGCTATTTTGAAATGAGATTTGCTCTTTCAATAAACAATTTGTGAAAGATCCGTTTTTGTTTATCAGAATTTTGTGAAGGGTCCGTTTTGGTTGATCGGAATTTTATGAAAGTTCCGTTTTGGCTGATCAGATTTTTGTGAAGGGTCCGTTGAAGGACCCAAATTTCCTCTGGCCAGACCCCTGATTCATCATAATTTTGATGTCTACTAAAATACTTAATGGCATAATGCACATTACTAGGCAGTTTTTAGATAGGAAGGGGGGAATCCGTAATTAAATACTGCTTAACTTACATTAAAATTCAAAGAATTTTGAAATGCCTAGAAAATTTTTATTCCTATAGAAAAGTAGGCACAATTATTGCCTAAAACTTGTTGAAACACACCCAAAGCAAAGATTCAGCATTAGCTAAATGTTCCTACGGAGTTTTGAAAATATGCATTCGGATGGGGGGGGGGGCAATCTAACCCTAAAGATAAATGCATTTTCTGTAAGAAATCATGATATTCAATACTGAAGTCAATGGTAGCAATCAGGGGGGAGGGCATGCACAGAAATTTTGGGGCCCGTCTGAAATTACTTTTTTGGGTAGTTTGCCTCTATATTTCACCCCTGGTTTAAAAAATATTAGTCCCCTTTGAGGCTCAGGGCCGGGCCAAGAGGTGTCCCCTCCCCTCTCTCCCCCCGCTGTGCACACAGCTGAGAGGGGGGATGCCCATGGTACAGACTACACTCGAAATTTTCGCAAGGTGTTTTATAATGTTATTTTTCTTCTTTTTTTTGGGGGGGGGGGCTTACAGCTCAGTACTTTTTGAATGTTGTATCATTGGTCTTGGGTGGGGGAAGACCACGTTGAAATAGTGCCCTTTTCAAAGAACAACACCCTGCCCTTTTCTTTCTAGAGTAAACACTAGTAGTGACCACACATAAAAAAAGAACTGAAACTATAGCATTGCATGAAAAGCAAACTGAAAACAACAATTAATGAAACAAAAATATACGTAAATTATTGCTAAAAAGGGATATTCGGTTATAAGGAACACCTTCATTGATGCTGATGATTCGAGCAAATGAACTAAAGAACATCGTAACAGAAGATACATGCATGCAAAAATTAGCAATTTATGTGCTTTATGTTGCATGCTTTCAATTGATTAAAAATTAGGTTAAGTTAATGACAAAAGAATTTGAATAAATCCAAAACGAAAAAAGATAAATTTACATAAAAATTCAACGAGTCCCTTCTTAAGCATGAAACAACATATTTAAAATTAGGAACAAAACAGCTGCATTTCTAAATTCATGCAAGAATTCAGAGAGTATCCTTTCTTCAGTGATAGAGAATATAGCTGACATTTCTCTTAATTTTTGTCTTGCATAGCTGCATTGTAGAACAAATTTCTTGAATTTTCAAAAAATGTGTAGGTACATGCGATTTCGATTTTCATCGCCAAGTCCGGTTTTACATTGAACTTATCCAAACGAACAATTATTGTAAACAAAAAAGCTTTTCATTCCATCGAAAGGAAAGATCTGATCCTTTTAATTGCATCTATAGTTAGCATACTTAAACAGAAACAAGATCAATAAAATGAGCATAAACCATTACTTTTAATGTTATTCTTAAAAAGCCGTTAAACTTACCAATAATGAAGAAACTTTCCACCAGTAGCATTTAAGTATCCGGAATAATGTTTGTAATTAAGTGGAAAATTTAAACCAGGCAAATATGTTATTTCATCGGGATGAGCAAAAGCAGCAGCAAGACATACTGCCGCAAAAATAGGAACACAAAAAAACATCTTAACCAGAATCCGTAAGGCGAGAGAATGTGTATGAGTTGATGTGAAGATTCAAAGGTACATCGAAATCCACTTTCAAATCTTCTAAGTTATCTAGTACGGAACATTAACACTCAGCAATATTATCTGTCACAATAGTTGCATTGTCACACCAAAAGCAGTTCAAAGGAATAAAATCACGTGAAAGACACCCTTTGTCACGCGTATACGTTTTGTTTTTTGTGATGTAAATGAAGTTTTTGATTAATTATTTTTCATTAGGCGCTAAGGCGCAGTGTTCAGCTCAGAGAAGTGTCTGCAGAGTCTTTACTCTTCATCCTAATTTTCTGGTACTTTTGACTAAAAGTCCCTAAATAATAGAGGTCTACTTTTGACCAAATCTGGAATTGGAGGAAATTGACGGCTTCCTATGATTTTAGTAGCTTCGACCTTGACTCTTTTACCCCAAAATCAGATCTACTTTCCAACTCCGGACTTCATAACTCCGAATTCGACCTCTGACTCAGGCTCAGCAGCAAGGCTTTCTCCCGAAATCTTTTACGAAACTGAAGTTAATTTCGTTATTTTCAAAAATACAAATACAAATGTGACGACCAGCAACAGGCTCTGGGCCCAGCTAGGCTGGTCCTAGTCAATTAATTAGTCCCCAATGAAGATCAATGGCCCTCTTAAAGCTATCCACTCCCTTGCTCATTACCGCCTCTTCCGATAAGCTATTCCAAGTGCCCACGACCCTGCTAAAGTAGTAGTTTTTCCTGATTTCCAAGTTAGCCTGAGATTTAAATAGCTTAAAACAATGACCCCTTGTCCTGCTTTCCCCGCAAAAATTTAATCCATTTACATCTTTCATTTTGATAAATTTAAATAACTGAATCATGTCCCCTCTGACTCTCCTTTGCTCCAGGCTATACATGTTAAGCCTATTAAGTCTGGTATCAAAATCTAAATCTGAGAGTCCCCTTACTAATTTAGTTACCCTTCTTTGAACCCTTTCCAATACAAAAATATCTTTCTTCAGATAAGGCGACCAAAACTGAACAGCATACTCCAAATGAGGTCTTATTAAACTCCTATATAAAGGCAGAAGAACTTTCTTAGATTTGTTTGAAATAGATCTATTGATGAACCCAAGCATTTTGTTGGCTTTGTTACTAGCAATACTGCACTGTTGACTAAACTTGAAGTCCTGATTTATAAAGACACCCAGATCCATAACATTTTCTGCCTGATTTATGACTGAACCCTGTAAACGATATCTCATACACTTATTTCCATGACCTAAGTGTAGCACTTGACATTTCCCTACATTAACTGCCATACCCCATTTATCTGCCCACTTAGTAATATGGTAAGGAAAGGTTCGAGGTCTCTCTTGCTGAAATGTCAAAAAACAAAAGGGGGATTCTCAAGATGTATTCATTTAACAATTATAAACCAAATATTTCAAGGAACGGCGTTCTCCCCTCCAACGAAACTGCAGCAACGGCAAGGGGTGCTAGATTCCCTTTTAAAACACATGTACCCACAATACCGTAAATACAGTCAATTCGGATAACTCGAATGTAAAGGGTCCGACGAAAAACTTCGAGTTATTATCTATGTTCAGTATAGCAAAATTCGTTGCTTTTCACGCCGCAAACATCTACCGATAGAAGGCATGGTCTTGAATTCGATACTGTTGGAACCACTTGAATAGAGCTGATTCCCCTTCAGGAAAGTTGCACATCTTCATTCGTTTCAAATTCGGATGCATGGATTTTTAGATTCCTTTCAATGTTATGAATAAAATTTACTTTACTTTCTAAATCCAAGGTTTTCATCTTTCGCTTAGACATCTAAAAAAAATTCTATCTCTCTCTCTCTCTCTCGGGAACTTATCAGCAAATGATTGAACAAAAGAATGAAGGGGAACACATCCTAACTTAGATCAGCCTTTGAATAAAGGTACAATAAGTTGACTTGGCAGCTTTACAGCTTAAAAGCAGGTTCGTAGTCCAGCAGCATGTCTAAGTGTAAAAAGTACAGTACAACAAAAGAAAACAAGCTATACTCATTTCCGCACGTGTAACTCCTTCAGCGCACATTGGCTCAACAGGTGTTATCCTTGCTTTAGAGGTCTATTGTTCAGGAATTGCAAGTGAAGATGAATAAATTTTTCTCTCATAATCACTTGAATTTTACATTTTGTCTTTTTTTTTTTTTTTGTTCTTTCAAAATAAATTTTAAGTCATCTTTAAAAAAAACTTGGAGTTAAAGGAAGTTAACTTTTGAGATATGCAACATAATTAGCATGGAATTAAAGACAAAGGAATCGGAACTTAATAAAAACTTCGAGTTATCGCGAATCGACAGTAGTTTGAAATTTAATTTTCCAAAATGTAATTTTTAGACTGTGTAGGCAAATTTAATGTAAAATGGGAGGGTAAGTTGAGGCCTGTAATTTGAAGAGTCGGTGTGGGGGGGGGGCAATTCTACCCCCTCACATTGATAAATGAATTTATTTACACATAAGTGGGTGTGGAAAAAAAATCGAGAGGGCATCCTTTTACTCCCCCTGGAAAATTTCGAAATGACACAGGCCTGGATATAATATGTAGCTCTCTTTTCGTAGAAAGTTTTCGAAAAGTCCTAAGATGCAATTTCAACAAATTTTTAGCAAAAATTGACCGGGAGAGTGGAGGAGTGAAGGCCCTCCCTTTTGAAATTTTTTCTGAAACTAAAGGCCCAAAACAAAATTTTAGGCTCTTTTTTGTTTCGTTATTTGACAAGACTCCCTCTTGGATCCGCACTTTGGCACCATTCTAGAATTCGCCACCAGGGGGAATAAAGCTCCCCTCCCCCCTAGATTCTGCACTGTTTCTGACAGAAATTGAATTATCAACTGTCTTTTTTTATACAAATACAAAAGTGACGACCAGCAACAGACTCTGGGCTCAGCTAGACTGGTCCTAGTTAATTTACAATCCCCAGTGAAGATCAATGGCCCTCTTAAAACTGTCTACTCCTTTGCTCATTACCACCTCTTCCGGTAAGCTGTTCCAAGGATCCACTACCCTGCTAAAATAATAATTTTTCCTAATATCCATGTTAGCCTGAGATTTAAATAGCTTAAAACAATGACCCCTTGTCCTGTTTTCAGGGCTAAACTTCAGCCCAGTAACATCTTTCATTTTAATAAATCTAAACAACTGAATCATGTCCCCTCGGTCTCTTCTTTGCTCAAGACTGTACATTTTTAACCTTCTAAGCCTGGAATCATCGTCTAAGTGAGAAAGTCCATTTATTAGCCTTGTAGCTCGCCTTTGAACCCTTTCCAATACATTAATGTCTTTCTTAAGATAAGGAGACCAAAACTGAACAGCATACTTCAAATGAGGTCTTACCAAACTTCTATATAAGGGCACAAGAACTTCTTTAGATTTGTTTGAAATAGATCTATTGATAAACCCAAGCATCTTATTGGCCTTGTTACTAGCAATGCTGCACTATTGGCTAACACACTTATTTCCATGCCCTAAATGCAGCACTTGACATTTCCTAACATTAACAGCCATACCCCATTTATCAACTCACTCCGTAATATGATCTAGATCCTCTTGCAGCTGTTTTGCTTGTTCTTCATTATCTACAGTCCCCATAACTTTGACATCATCAGCAAAACAATTCTTGTTCCCAGAAATATTTTTGTGAATATCGTTCATAAAAACAATGAACAAAACAGGCCCTAACACTGATCCTTGAGGAACCCCGCTTAAAACCTCACTCCAATTAGAATAATTTCCCCTTACAACTACCCTTTGTTTCCTTCCGGTCAGCCAGTTTTTTACCCAAATGAAAGTTTTCCCTCCTATTCCTGTATCAGCTAATTTGCTAAGTAGAGCAACATGCGGTACCTTATCGAAAGCTTTTTGAAAATCAATGTAAACAACATCTACAGGCTTCTTATTGTCCAAAGCCATGGTAACTTTGTCATAGAAATGTAATAAATTAGTTGCACAAAATTTTTGCCTTTCCTGAAACCGTACTGAAAACTAGTCAATAGATTATTAGTCTCTAGAAAATTTACTATCTTAATTTTTATCAATGTTTCAAAAATTTTGCAAACCACCGAAGTTAGACTCACAGGTCTATAATTTCCCGCACTCCCTTTAGACCCTTTCTTGAAGAGCTGTGTAATGTTAGCCAGCTTCCAGTCCTCTGGCACTGTCCCCGAGTTATAAGAAGCATTGAAAATATTTACGATTACATCTGCTAATTCCTCCGCACATTCAACTAAAATTATTGGATAAATATTATCAGGTCCCGGAGCCTTAGGACAGCAGAAAGATTCCTGATCATGAAAAGCAGTAATAGTTCGTCAAGAAACCAGAGGAATTGCTTTTGATGTAAAATGCTTGCTGTTCATCTGTTAAGCTTTAAAATTATGTATTTTGACCTTTTGTTCTCACTTTTATACTCATGCCAAATTTTTTTGCATCAGGCAGAATTTAATAGGGCTCGACCGATGGCATTTTTTGGCCGATGGGCCGATTGTTCAAAGATGGCCGATTGTTTTCCTCCAAATGGCCGATTGCCGATGACCGATGCCGTTGGCCAATGGCAAAAAAAAAAAATCTAACAGAAATAAATTGATAAGATTGTCAGAGATTTGAAGAATCATTGATTCATTTCACTTTACTTCCTTTCTACGAATAAGGAATTGTAATCACAAAAAAAAAAAAAAAAGAAAAAATCAGATTTCGACCTAAATTTTTATTTTACGATCACCCAATTTAAACTTCAGAAGTTTTTTCGGCATGCATATGTACCTAAGAACATATAGATGACCGAAATATCTATTTCGAACGCCTCCTTAGTTAATTATCGCAAATTCTCTTGTGATGGCTTCATGCGCGTAAACTTGCGTCACTCAAAAACGTTATGAAATAGTAAGTTGAAAACTCATACGTACGTAGTATCATCTAAAAGTTCGAGGACAAGTTGTTTAAAACCTTACCCTGAATAGTTCACATTACCGAAGTACATCTATCTACAAAATACTCACCTTGAATGACTATGCACTTTTGCCAACGTTGATCTGACAAACAAATAACATAACGTTTCGTCGGACTTAGCTCCGTGTGACTTTTACCTGTTCCCAGCAAAAAAAAAAAAAAAAACATTTGCATGGATGCCGCTTCTTCCATCAGGAGAAGATAAAGCTGCATTACAGAAGGTAGCGAAAAATGGCTTCCAGGAGTGTTTCCAAGAATTATATGAAAACTGGCAGAAGTACATAGTCTCTCAAGGTGCCCTTTTGAAGATGGATGTGCTTAGGTAATGTGAACTATTTTGGGTAAGGTTTTATACAGCTTGTCCCCCGAACTTTTGGATTGTACTATGTACAATCTGCATAGGGTGTAGTTATGCTTCTCCTTTTTTGACTGCTGTATGATGGAAGAGAAAAAACAACATCAAAAATAAATAAATTAATTAATTAATAAATAAAATAAAATAAAATAAAAATAAGGGAAGAAAAACAAAGAGACTGTTTAATAACCAATTGGCTTTTTTTAAATTGAACATATAACTAAGATTTCAGTAATATTGTAATAATGTAAGGATTTAGGTACACTAAACATCGTTAAAAACATTAAATTATGTTGTTTAATCATTCAAAAAAAATTAAGAATAAAACTATGAAACTGTCAACAAATTACGCAATTAAAGTGGAAAGATTGCACGTAGACATTTTTAGTCATCAAATTAAACAAAAAAGGGAACAGATAAATTATAATATTAAATCATAATAAGAATATTTTTATACTTATTTAAAATTTATGAAAGGAAAAATTTGCATTTTTCATAAAAGCTATAACTGTGACATAAATTTTGCGAAAAAAAAAGAAATAGCCATGAAAAGAGCGAGGTTCTTAAAATGCAGCCACAATAAACAAACTCAATATTTACATCAAGTTAATAACTGAACACATATACTACTTGACCTGATGTTTTCACACGTAATATTGAACAATTTGATTGTTTAATCTTTTATAAAGCACTACAAACAAGTTCAAATTAAATTTTGAAATTTAACATTAATTTTCTGAAATTAAAAAAATTGCATAACAGAAAATCCTTGAAACTTTTCTATAACATATTATTAAAAATATGATGAAAACAAAAGTAACTTATTCATTTATTTTATATATTTATATAAAAAAATAGTTACTTACAACAGAAAAAAAAATCGATCGCTATTAATGATGCAAAAAAGATGGCGCATTACGAAATATAGGTGAAACAAGTATAAGAAATACGCAAAACGATATTTTTTGGCCAAAATAAATAATTGCTAAATATTTAAGAAGTGCTTGAAACGACGAGGATGGGTTAGGGGGGGGGGGGGAGGGGTCACCCTCTGATTTTGGAGTGACTCACAACATTAAACTTCGGCCTCATTTTTTTTAGTACAGAACCGCTACCACCAACGCCTCGGAAGAGTTTCTGAATCTACTTCAGCACTTTCGAAGAAAAAATTCAAAAGTCCCTTTGGTTTCCGAATTTTGTTTCCAAGCAGTTTATCAACTGCTGCAAGTGCCTTTTTGATGCATTTTGCATCTTGTTTCCTGAAGTGAAGCACAATCGACAAAACATATAGAACTGAAAAAGGTGAGAAAGTGTGACCTTTTTTCCTGTAGGATATAATCAAACACAAAATAACCTGTTGTAAACTCATAAAAATAATTAATAAAATGCAGAAAAAATGACAAAAAATTGTTTGAGGTAATTTAAAATTTATTTTTGTATAAATGCCTTTGTCCAAGTTGTATTACCTACAAAGTTTTTCTTAAAAACACAATATCTTGGGCTTTATAAAAATTAATTAAAAAGTAAACATCAGACACATTTTCATACTGTTTTACAAGCAACTCAAAATACCAGTTTTCAAAAGTTTTAGTACATGATAGCATTTGAGATCGTTAAGTGTAATTATTTACAGTGCCCAAAGAAACATATAATTGCACACAAAATTCTTTGGAAAATATATCTATTCATACATTAAATAACTTTCAAATGTTTTGAATTTGTACAGTGTTTTAGAAATTGTAAAGACAGTACCAGCCTTCCACTGACTAGATAAGAAAAAATAAAACTGAATATTGAAATTCATTTTAGTAAAATTCAATAATTGGCAAAAAACTAAAAATAAAGATCTCAACGTACATTGAAAAAAAAAAAAGTAACTGCAAAATTACAGAATGTATATTCAACCAAATTTTACATAAAGAATCACTCTTATATATTTTGCTTGAAAAAGACCCAGATATGATATATAATGCATTTCAACTACTTACATGCATAAGACTTGATTAAATGGATATATTTTCCCATTGAATGCGGAATTGTGAATCTTCAAATCTTTTCTCCTTTTATTTAAAACTCTTAATTTTACAACAATGAAGTTACATTTTAAGAAATAATTTTAAAGACAAATTTTAATTACTTTTCTGATTACAAATGATCAATACTTGCATAGACATGATATGATATGCAATAAATAAGCTCATTGTAGTTAAAATTTAAATTGAAACACAAAATGTTTTATAAAGAATGCTTACTTTTTTTTTATTAGCTCTCATAATGTACGTAGGGATACCATGTATTATAATGCAATAAAAATGTAATGCATATTTTAAATGGTTTCTAAAAGGAACAGTTCACCTGTCATGTAGGACACTACTCTTGATATTGGCCTATTGTAGCTCTTTTTCAGCTAAATAAAAATAACCCCAGATTTAGTCCTCAATTGCATTTTTCGAAGGATTGCTTGTTATAATAAATGGAATCCATTCTTATTTTCAAAAACTGCTATCTGCTCTTCAGTCATTTAAAATAAATTTTTCATTTCCTATATTTTTTTCTTTTTGTTCAAAATAAAAATGGCTCTGCAAAAAAAAAAAAAAAAAAAAGACGAAGCAATTGAAATTGGTGCATTGAACAAAAATATTCTCAAAATACATAAAAGTAACTTTAATTTTGTTGTGATCACTCTTTTCATTTTTTTTTTTTTTTACATATGCACACATATTACACACAGGTCCGTAGCCAGAGCCAGGTCAAGCATTGCCTGTAATGGGAAAATGTTAGTCCACATTGAGATATTCCATAGTAATTTTTTTCTTTTAATCAAATTCTCCATACAAATAAACAAATAGGAAAGAGGCATGGCGGTGTAAGTGAGATCAGAGCTTTAGAATTCATATATGAGTTTTTTTTCTAATGCAGTGGGATTGCACTCAGAAAATGGATACTCTAGGTACATTTCCATCGGAAATTTTTAGAATTAAGCATAACGAACAAGAGGTGATTTAGCTTGTTTTTATAGGGGTTCATTATTGATATGTGAACACAAAAACTGGAAGGGAAAGTGTAAGTACCATTTATAAAATCTGATGCCCGACCTAATGTTTGTTCCTGGTTATGAGCCTGATTACAAATACAGTAGAAATTCTTGTACCTCGTACTTTTGCAAGTTCCGATGATAAGCCACAAGAAAAAATGATTGAAACAAGCCTTATGCAATAAAGAAAACAATAATTAACATTATTTTTAATTTAATAACTTTTTATAATTATTTGAATGATAGTTAAGCAGCCAAAAATTACCTATTAAAAATAATCACACAAAGCACTTAACTGACACTTGATAAAATATACACTTCCCTAATCTTATTTCTAACTTAAATAATAAGTTATTATTAACTTAAATAGCAGTTAATCATTTAGACAGACGCTTTGTACTGTGTTTATGTGTTCTTTAAAATTAAGTCATCCCTTACAACCTTTTCATGAACTATGCCCCCCCCCCTTCCCCAAAATCTATTACACTTAAGGAATCAAAATAAATTCCTTCAAATATTACAAAGCAGGCTCCTTAGGATAAATTAAAATTGCACTAGAATTATGAGAGCAAACGTTTGAAGTAACAAAAAGTAAACATTCAAATGATCATATGTTAAGCACGGAGTACACTAGGAAGACCAAATTAAAGTTATACAATTAGAACAATGTAACTATTTTTTTATTATATAAAGTATTTTCTAAAAATAATTTTCATGTTTCAATGCCAAAAACAAAACTTAGAAACTCCTATACAACTTCCCTCTAAAAATATACAAGTTGTACAGGCCTGTTTGTAAAAACAGTTATCCACATTGTCAGTAACATTCTCGATTTATATTGAGTATTTATCTCACAATTGTACTTGATGCTGTATTAAATACATTTGCAGTTTTCATGTAATCAAAATCTACAAATGCATCCAAAATCATGTACTATGCTAACATGGATCATTTAAATGACAGTAAAATTAGATAATTTTGTATCAAAATTATTTTTTTATGTTACAAGTACAAATGAAACATTTTTAAAACTTAAATACTGTTAAAGCATAAAATAAATGCAGTAATAAAAGAGCAATAATGATGTAAATCAAAAATAGAACATAACATTCTGTATAAACATATACTTGGACCTTGAACTGTTATCAAAATTGATGCCAGTTGAAGACTTGATAGTCAGACAATACCTTTGTCTGAGAAGCGATACTCCAAAATATCATCCTCAACTATGATAAGCAGCATGAAAGAAAACAAGAGGTAAACAAACAAAGAAAATAGTACCAGTAAATGCATCAGCAAACAATCATAGCACATTCAAATTTGAAGAGCAAACACAAAATGATTTCTTTGGAAGCAACATAATGTGCAAGAAATTTTTTTGAGAAAATGTCAACAAAAGTTGAGTAAATTTTCAACTCTCTCTGCTTCAATTTACATCATTTAAACTTCTAGTTTTTAGTACCCTAGCAATATGAAACTCAACCTATGAAGAAAACAATTACTCCTAATATTAAACATACATGTAAGCATTAGTGATAATTTTTGTATTTTTAAGGAATCTAATTTATAACCCAATTAAAAAACTAATTCAGCACAAGCAGTTGTTAAGGTAATCGAAATTTAAAGTTTATAGATTGAATAAAGAAACAATTTTATAAATTCATTACCTATTGTATACAATAAATTCATAGGATAGTAGCTCATTCTCAGAAAAAAAAACAACACTAAAACACACCCAACATTTACTTAGAATTTAGTATCTCGTGAAGCTGTCCAGTTTACATATTCAAAAACTCAAAACTTTATTCAAAAGATTCCAGGGGAAAAAGAAGAGATCTAATAAGAATTGAACACAGTACTCTTTATCTAAGCATATTCAGAGTTTCCTTACTGTAAAGGTACCATAACAGAGGAATTTTTGCTAGATTTATAATTTAAAAGAGTAAGTTCAAAATTTTTATTATTTGCGATTATAAGTACAATAATGACAGATCATAGTGATAAGATGATATGCAGTAAAATATTATGCAATCAGGATTCCCACATGTCATTTTTTTACCCTACATTTTAATGCAGATGCATCAATATTTAAAAATATTTGCACATAAACACTACTTATTAAAATTATCTAACATCTAAAAAATTAAATGCTTCAAATAAAATAAAAAATAAGTTAACTACCAACAAGACATTGAATTTAAAGATAAATTATGTTTTCAAAAATTAATAAGTTAATCACTTAAGGAGATTATTTTGCCATTGTGAAATCGAGAAAGTTTCCTTTTGGAATCTATAAATTGTCTTTAACACTATTTTATTTGTGGCACACATGTGAAGTTTCAAACAAAAATTCAAACGTTTAATGAAAGGAAATTATTATATATTACTAATAAGAAAAAGGACAACATTAAAAAACAAGTGGAAGAACAACTTTCTAGCAACATGACATAAAAGCAACTATAACGATGCAATCTGATGGTAATAAATGCATGAAATTTATGAATACATATATACACACAGCAAAAATGTAGTCCATGCCAACACTGCAAATTAGTTTGCAATAAGCATTTTAGCAAAAAGATTCACTTAAAGATAAAAAAACAAAGCTCATTATCTCTTGACATTTTACAAAAATAGGTCAGAAATAAATAACTAATTTATTAACTAATTTTTAATTTGTACATGCAGTTTTCAAAATTTAACTTTTTGTTTAAAAAATATTAAAACAAAGCAGTTAAACACAACATTACTCACACATTTTAACCATGTAACTGAGAGTTTAACATTTTTAAAATTTACACAAGAAAAAAACAGAAAACATGCATCAGAAAATGATAAATATTAAAGTCCAGAACTTTTGTTGTGAAAGCAACACAAATTTAATTTATGACATGCATTAATATGGCGAAATATTAAACAAAACTCCTTATTTGAGAGGAAAATTTATACAACATTTACAAAAAATTCACATGGATTTCCCATAGCAGCTCTAAAAGATTGAGAACTACCGGAAAGTTCAGGAGGTATAGCATCCAATCTTGGAACATCTTGTGTGACATGAGTGTTGGCACTGCGATCACTTCCACTACTTCCAGCACCACAGTCCACTGGGTTAGTAATCCTTCGGCAACTTCTTTGGCTGGCAACTTCAGAATCGCTGCCACCTGGACTTCCAGATTTTCTTTCCTTGTCTTGCAGCATGTCTCCGCCATTACTGCTACCACCTATTAATGTTAAAAATCTTCATCAATCCATGGGGAAAACATTTTTTTAAAAATTGCACGATGCATCATTAGTACTGATTTTACCAGTTATATAAGAAATTTCAAAAAGTCATATTAGAGAAAACACCCGATTATCAAATGTTGGATTATCTGCGGGTGTTTTCACATTTTTAAAAAAAAAAACTAATGATTGTATTACTGTCCCCTTTTAGATTTTACATATATTTTTTATATTCAATGTAGCAATGTTTTTAGTTGTAATTTAAATGTATGTGTGAGCATTATTAATATTATTTTGCTATTGCGTACACAAAGTACAGTTGGCTCTCTGTTTAACGATGCTCTATTTAACGACTTTCTCTATTTAATGACAGCGTTTCACAGTCCCAGATGGTCCACTATAGTGTTAAAAGCATTCTATTTAAGGACGCTTTCTACTTAAGGATGATTTTTTGTGGTCCCTTGAAAGTGTTAAACAGAAAGCCAACTGTAAATTTTTTTACCTATTATTTGCATTATCCACGGTTTTCCCTTATCCGTGGTTACCATGACACCCAATTTCGCGGATAATCGGGAGTTTACTGTTTCTTTTCTTCACATATTTCTGTGTTTTGTCTTTTGATCGAACAAAAAAAAAAAAAAAAAAAAGAGTTAAAAAAAAAAGTCCAAAATGATTTCCAAAATCCCTTTTTTCTGTTTCAAAATCCAAAATTCCTGTTGATTAGTAGAATAGGAAGAAAATAGTATTTCTGTAGTTTAATGGCAAACTATAACTGTAAAAACAATCTTTAGCACTGAAAGAAAGAACACACCGGCTTTTTATATATGGATACAATTCAGGGTGATGGCTGAATGAATGACTTCGTTTGCTGGCCATTGACAGTTGTGCTCAAAAGACAATAGATAGAAGAGGAAATGGAACTTGAATGGCTCACGAAAGTTACTGAAATTGCATGTTAAACAACTATGCATTTAATGTTATAACTTCTCCACAAAAAGGGAACATCTAATGGCAGCAAAAACTTTACGCATTGATTGCAGCAGCTGTAGAATGTGCCATTAATATTAAAAATGAAGAGTGCAAAACTAGAATCTGATAGCACCTCAAACTACAATGCCAAGGACAGACTGGTACAGAGGTCAATTCTAAAAATTTTTTCCCCAAGATGATTTTTTTGAATTGTTTTATTTACACTCCTGTTTGTGAAAATTGCAACACCATGAAGGAAGCATCATAGTTGAATGAAATTTAATACAGTTGAGTGGTAATAGTACAAATAAATTATTACATTTTCAAACCACATAAACAATAAAAAGAGATAGAAATTAGTATTTTGTGTGTCTACTACGCGCAGCAATAAGAGCTGATAAACGACTTGGCATGGAGTGAAACAAAGTTTGAATATTTGCCTGTGGAAGAGTATTCCATACTGTTTGTATGCACAAACAAAGCTCGTCTGTCGAAGGAACAAGACGAGGATCACGAGCGAGACGCCGCCCAACAAAATCCCAAACATGTTCAATCAGTGACATATCCGGGGAATATGCAGGCCAAGGAAAAAGCTGTACCTGCTGCGAATCAAAGTAGTATTTAACAGTCCTGGCGACATGTGGACGGGCATTGTCCTGCTGGAATACTGACCCTGGCAATCCTTGCAGGAAAGGAGTAGCTCAGGGCTGTAAAACTTCGTTTATGTATCTGGTACTGTTCAAATTGCCCACAATTCGTAGCAATTGTGATCTTCCATGATATACTATGGCACCCCAGACCATAACTCCGGGTGTTTCTCCACTTGGCGTTCGATCATGCACTCCAAAATGTGCCATTCACCGGCATAACGCCTGACACGAATTTGGCCATCATGGTGCCACAAATTGAAGCGGGATTCGTCAGAAAAGGCGACCTGCTGCCAATGAGCATGCCAGCTTCTATGCACATTGGCATATTGTAGTCGCAGGCGGCGATGGTTTTGCGTGAGAGGAATCCCGTATAAAAGAATCCTTGCGCGCAGCCCACGCTGCAGCAGACGTCTCCGAATTGATAAAGCACACAATGAAACACCTATACCATTGTGCTGCCAATTGTCTAGAAGAAGCCGAGCTGTCTGTCCACTCTAGGATTTCTGAGCTGTCCAACCCTCGTCCGTCCACTGCTTCCAAACACGCATGATTATGCTGCTGTTATGCTGCACACAAGTGGCTACTGCACAATAAGACAAGCCAGTTTCCCGAAGGCTGACGATTCTGCCCCGTTCAAACTCCGAGATTTGCTCAAATTTTGCTTGCTTTCGTCAAAGAGGCATAGTAAAGATTCAGTTAACGTTTAATCTAGCATATAACCAGCGATAATCATACATGCATCGCTAAAGCCGTCTATTTATATTCAGTTCAATCCGCCATTAAGCCGGCGCTGCACAGCATACACATGCACTACCTGTAATTCTAATTATTTGCATACTAAGCCCTACTTGACATTTCCTGCAATTTTCAGCTCACTCGCGTTAAGTCATTCGTGGTGTTGCAATTTTCACAAACAAGAGTGTATTTATTTTCATTGTTTGTGTGAAAATGCTGGTGAAAAAAAGAGAAATGAATGACTGCAAAATCCTAATTATACAAGAAGAGCACCCTCATTACATAAATAAGAAAATAATATTAACAAAAATTTAGGCATTTAAGGAGATAGTTTCCATGGTTAAATATATTTTCACCACATTAGTTGTGAAGTGGAAAACTAATCGGAATTTTTTTTTATGAATTTAAATTTAATTTTATCAAGTCAAAGGTAATCTAGTTTTTAATTAAAAATAGATTTGCACAGAAAATGCAACAAATCCTTCAAACCATCTAAGTTCACCACTTTGTTCATATCATTTTCCTTTTAAAAGTCATAAGGTTCAATTTATTTAGGTCGCAAATAAACTTATGATTTTGTCAGATTTCTAATAAAACACTTATTTCATATGAATTTCATATAATCAGATTTTTGTTTCAATTAATCTATAGGGTCTGGTGGGGTAAAGTGGTCATAAAATCGTAGGTTTTCAACTTATGTGAATAATAGGTACAATAAATTCTTTAAACATTTAAACTTTTTTTGTTTTTATTTTACATTGCATGATTAAAGAACACAGTACGTTGAATTTTAGGAAAATAAATATTGATTTAGGTAGTATTATAACACTTTCTTTTCCCTTTCTATTTATGACCACTTTACCCCATGGGGTGGGGGAAAGTGGTCATAGCGTGGGGTAAAGTGGTCATAGTTAAAAATAGATGCATAACCATTATAAACAACCCTAATATTTGTATATTTCGGTTATTTTTATGGTTACAATTATATGCACAAGCATATGTGTGTATACACGAGTATATACGTGTCGTGTAAACATTAGTAAACACGTTCATATATGAGTAGATACATGTATGCATCAGATACATGCATGCTCGTGCCTACTCAAGTATATACGTGTATACAGGAGTATATAAGCATGTATACGTGATTACCTACTGGAGTGTATACGTGTCTACACGAGTATATACGTGTCACGTGTACGTACGGGTATATACGCGTGTAAACGAATATCATATGCGTGTATGCACTTCTATTTCGAGTACATACGTGCATACCTGAGTATATACGTGTACAGTAGACGTATACACGCATATATATATGTGTACATACACACACATCCGGGTATACACGAGTTAATTCGTGGATACATCCAGTGCGTGTTTGGTACGTGTCTACTCATATATATGTATATATATTGTGAAGCACGAGTATTTACGTATGTACGCACAAACACGATTATATATCTGTATAGACGTATATACGTACATTTACGTGTATACACCAGTACATGTATGTATACACGATTATATAAGCTTATATACATATGTGCCTGCAGAATGAGCAAAAGCTCTTAAACAAAAATCTAAGGAGTGTGAAAAGGGAGGATAAGAAGCAAAGAATTATAAGGAACTTGCGTTCGCTGACGCGCTACATGCACACAAAGGCAGAAAATGATGGATGCAAACAAATCGAAATTGTGTTACACAAAGATGATTTTATCGAACATTTTAGTTTTCAAGAAACATTTAGAGCAGTTGTTAAAAGTTACGGCCTGTAGTAGCTCTAGTACAAGCATCGCAACAAAGGCGCAACGACAGATGAAACTTTTTCAAAAGTGTCGTTATTGCAACAGGGAGTGCTTTGCGATTGCGACGCACATGTACGAGTATTACAGCTGCAGGCCACAAATTTCATCAATCGCTTTAAAACTTTCTTGAGACCTAAAATGTTGTGTTAAATTTTCTTTGTGTAATATATAAATTTGTGACATGTTTTGCATCCATTAGTTTCTGGCTTTGCGTGCATGTAGCGCGTCAGCATTGTGTTTGTGATCATATGTTCCTTTTGTGATTCTTCCTTCTTATCCTCCCCTCTAACAAATTTTAATAATTTTCTCAAAAGTTTAAACTTACCCTGTTTACTTGTATATCATATACTTGTATGTAAGTGTCTACTCGAGTACGTATGCGTATATTCGTGTCTACCTGAGTATATGAGTGTTTATACATATACGAGTATATACGTGTATAGTCGAATGCATATCTGTATAGATTAAAAATACTTGTAGATAATCATATACGTATTTATTGGTGCATTTATGTGGATAAGTCTATACGTCCGTACACGAGTGTATGCATATACTCGTAAATTTAACCCCGTTTACTGTAAAAACAATATATATTAAGTGAAATTGCAATTTAATTTATATCTGCTTTATACTTAACGATTAAATGGCATTAGAAGAACAATATTTGTTAAGCCTAATATTATGACCACTTTACCCCATCTTACTAAAATTGTTCTAAAAAATTATCTAAAAGAGATTCAGCTAACTGCTACTGAGTAAGAGTTCTTGAGACATGTAAGAAGCTTCCTATGCAGTCAATCTGTTCATAATTCTAACAAACAAAATTTACCAAGGAAGTTAAAAGAGGTGTTTAGATTTTAAAACTTTTCATATTCACAGAAAATATTTTTTTTCACCAAATTAAATTTTGCCAGTTGTAAAATTTTGTATTCAAAATGTAGTTTTTAACTGCCCTACTCTATAATAAAATTTTCACATTCATTCGAACATTTATTTCCAAACTATAGTCATTTATTTGACGACCACTTTACCCCATTGACCACTTTCCCCCACCAGACCCTACATACTTTCTTTTCATCCACAAATATATTCCTTTAGTTTTTACAAAAATAATTAAGCTTAAAAAAAATATTAGAGAAAAAACTACCTGATCCACTGTGGACACTTCCTTCTCTAACGAAGTTTTTACAGCTGCTGTTATTGTCATTTGCATAGGTGAATGGCAGGGGCATGAAACCAGCATTTGGAGGTATATAGCTACCGGAATAAGGCAACTGGTTTCCCCATGGCGATGGCCCAGAAGGAGGGGGCAGAGGGCCCAATGTATCTCTATCTGCTTCACTAACAGAGTCGTCTTCATTCAGTTTGAGAGCAGCAATATCTAAACATAAATATAGAGAATATGCTACTGATAATAACAACTAATATAACTAACTGGAACAAAAGAGCAACTCCCACCTTTATTACATTTTTAAGAACGTAGTAACAACTATATGATTTTCTTTCATAATGAGAGTAACGTGGATAATAAGCAAAACAGGTCTTTAAATTACCAGGCTTACCATTAATTACAAGTCATGTTTTCTAACAAAATTACACAAATTATAAGGATTAAAAAAAAAAACAGCCTTTTACATAATGTCTTAACAGAGAATTGATCTACTGCTTTTTGGTGTTTGAATGAAGTAGGATCACGTAAATGATCGAACACTAAAAGATCAAAATATAAAGTCGAAGTTCAGCGAACTTATAGTTACAACCACATTTTTTTAAAAGAAAGTCTATAAATTTGATGCAAATAACCAGAATCAACAGGAAACAAGGCTCTACTGTAGCTGGAAAATTTGGGATAACAAATTAACTGATAAAAATTGCTTCATATCTGGAGTAGGTTCTATCTTTGACAGAGTAATTAATTATATTTGAAACTGCTTTTGGTAAATGATCAACTGTTGCATGATTTTTAATAAGAATATCATCACAACAGTATCTAGAAAACATGATGTAGCAATTATAACAAAACCATGATGGTATTCATGTTCTTACAGCTGTACTCTAATAAGTAAAAAAATAAACAGAAGTGTACTTAATTAAAAATAATGAAAACTTTAAAAGTAAATTAATTTTAATACATAATTTTTTTTTACAGCCGACAATAAACTGGGCAAAATAATCACACTTTATGAAACAATGTTGGCTCTCGGTGGCGTCTCATGCACTCAGATTAAGTTAGTAAAATCCATATAAATAAAACAGAGAATATATGTGTGTGTGTGCGTATGTTCCCTATACAAATCCAGTTTTTGTCGGATCTGGACCCTTTTGATTATTATTTGGCGATTCATCTTCTTTCCTTTTTTAAAAAAATTTTAGTTGTATTTATGAAGGGTTGCATTTAATTTTTTCGGGAAAAAGTTTCAGAAACGAGCTGATGTGTGCATCACATGACTTCCTTTTACTCCAATTTAATGTCATTTCCTCATTATTGGCAGTTTTAATGTGATTCAATTGTTTACTCTCTAAATATCACCAACAGTGGCCAAATTGAAACCAAATTTAAAATTAAAAAAAAAATGGCCAAATTTGTCACCAAGTTGGCGACAAAAAGACTGGCGATATATTGCCAAGTGTCCGATAAATTATAACACCACTTGAGTTTAAATTAAAATTAACGATGACTTCCCTCCAAAAAGGGGCAAAAGACCCCCTTAGGAACATGCGAATGGAACCAAAAGAGAAGGTGCACAACTAGGCCCCACTAGGAGTCTTCGTACCAAATTTCAGCTTTCTAGGACATACCCTTTTTGAGTTATGCAAGATAAATACATACAGACACACATACGCACATACATACGTATATACAGACGTCACGAGAAAATTCGTTAACTCGGGGTCGTCAAAATGGATGTTTTGAGTGTCTGTAGGTTCCTAGGCATATATCCAAGTGCGGTCGGGTCAGAAAAAAACTCAACATTCATTCGGTGGTGAGAAAAATGGAAATTAAGGCCAATTTTTGAGCGAAAATTTTTTCGCGAATAAAATACTTCCTTTTTTGTAAAAGGAAGTAAAAATTAGAGCGGCTAAATCCTGATTAGCCATTTTTATTTTGGCAGGGAATTTTCTAGCATTTTTCCCCCCTCTGAAGCCTGATTGTCGAACATGCGTCACTTGACAAAACTTTTACTTTCGAGGTAGACCGTACAAAGCCGGGCAACGCAGCTAGTTTAAAATAAAAAATGTTTGCATCAGTATGATAGTCCCAAAAAATAGCAGCAGAAGAGAGATAGTAGTGATACAAATGGACCAGATAATGCAAATATTATTACGAATTAGATACCATCTTTTGGTGCCTCAGAGCCACACTGAAGTAAGTCCAAAAATCATTGCATGTAGAATCCTAATCCTCATCGATTCAAGTGAACGTAATTCTAAAAAAATCCTTCGTAATTATTTACCAGTTTTGAAAGAGTGCACTCCCACCTTTTGCATGGGCCAGACAAACGTTTTACTTCTCTCCATTAAAACAACAATTATGTGACTTACATTGTTCTGGCTCTGAGGTACAGATTTGTTATTCTAGAAACTAATAGAGAGGGGTTATCATTAAACTGACAGTGCTTGGAGGCTTATTGGCCCCGTTTTCTACTGGAAGGATCTGGATGAAATTTCAAATATGTGTTGTGCAGACAAAACTTTAGCAAAAAAAAAAGTTTGAAATTTTACCACCAGATGGCGCTTTAACAGCGTTAAAAGAAACAATAACAGTTAAAAACTCGAAGACAAACAACATGCTGTACATTATGAGCTTCATTGCACACCTTGATGGTCAATAATATGCTGAAAACATACCCTTGCACTATAAGTTACCTAATTTAATTGATGTGTATGGTATGAGTAGGGATCAGGGCCGGATTTAGGGGAGGGCAGGCCGGGCTACTGCCCCGAGGCAACCACAATAAAATTTTTACAAAATATCCTTATTTTCACGGAGCAGCAAATTTTACGTTTTTTCTCCTATATAAAGTATTATAATAATAATAATGTAAAAAAAAAAGTAACTTCAGGATGTATTTACTATTAAAGTACTGATCAAAAATATTGGATATATACATATATATCAAAATATTCGGATATATATCAAAGTATTGGATATTTTCGAAAATATGATGATATTTTCGAACCTTGATTAGGGGCCTCCACTCCTTTGTTGCCCCGGGACCTCCACACTTTCAAATCCGGTCCTGGTAGGGATAAGGAAAAAATAGGGCTTATGATGGGTAGCTAATGTGTTTTCTTTATGAGGACAATACCTATTGTTCAAAGAAATCATTCATCTGCAATAAACATGGTTCTGAACAACAAGGTATGCCAATTAATCACAAAGCTTGTGTTTCAGAATAAGTGGAATGCTTAAGCATACACTGTGTTAAGATAAATTGACTGTTTAGCCATTAGCGTGTGCGATGGAATGATTGCTCACAGTAGCATACCTAAGGGTCTGGCACCCCTGGCAAACTTAAGAAACTCCTCCCCCCCCCCCACAGCGTCTTCGCGATGGGAAGTCACCGGAGGTCACGTGACCTTCCAAAAAAAAATTGGGGGGGAAAATTTTACTAATTGACCAATTAGGAGACAATATCGAACCTTATTATTTTTATTTTCAATGATGACCATTTTCCTTTGCAGTAGATGTTATGTATGTAGTATGCAGGGTTCGCGTTAATGCGTTATAGCAGGTTTTTTAAGCAAATTAGCAGGAAAGGGACGCAACTTTCGAGAAAATTTGGGTCCCAGGGACCCAAAAAAACCAAAAGATAAGAACCAGAAAAAAAATTGGAGAAAATGCTAAAGATCTATTTAGTAAATGCTTTTAAACTTCAATGATCAGGAGAATCAAAAGAAAGGGATAAAAATGACCCTATCTCTTTATCAGCTATTCAAACACTTCAATTGTTAACCAGTCAATGGAATTTTAATGATAAGACTGGAGCTTTCCCCCTACCTACCACTATTTGATTGTCACCATTAATGAAGACGGTGGACCTTCCATGGGGCGGGGATCGAACCCGGGACCCTCTGGTCCCAAGTCCAATGCCTTACTGATCAGGCCACCACGGCCCCCAAGACTGGAGCTTACAGTGACCTCCTGGGCAGAGCCCAGGGAGCAAAATATTGCAAGTTCATAAATAGTTCATTGTACTGTATTCTAAGAATAAGCTCTCCCTCAACTCTTATCTTGAGGAAATTCCTAAAAACAGCAATAAAGACTAAAAGTAAGAGTGGTTTCAATGCAATGTTCAGGATTAATACAAGACAACTGTACAGTAAACATATAGCTATTTTGCATTAATGTAACCTGAATTACTTTTGAAAATTATTATTTTGCATCCCCAATAATAAAAGGAGGAAAAAAAAAATGGCGAACATTTTCCAATTCCACTAAACACAAAGTTTTGAACTTCACATTTTTCTTGTTAAATTGCTTATGAATACTTGAATTTTATACAAAAGCACTTTAACCTTGTTCTTTTTCTAGTACTTTACCTCTTTCTGATGGGCTATTTTTATTTGGACTCGCAAAAGTCGGGTATTAATAGATCGCTCCATTTTGGAAAAGGTGCGATTTAAAAAATAGCACAAAAGCCAAAACAGATATTTTGAACAAGTCAAAATAAAGTCAAATATACAGATTTAAGATTGAAAATGAGCAATTTTCACACTCGTCGGACACAAATGTTTCGTCTTTGGGATCGCGATTTTTGAGATGGGCTCATTCGCTTACAATTTTTTTATTATTATTATGTAATTGCCAATAATATTTGGAAAGAGGGGGGGGGGGGGGGCTGTTCACTTTTTTCATTAAGAAAAATTTTCAGAAAAACGAAGGTTAAGGAAGTGCTTTTTGCTTGATCAATCAGAGGCACTTGTTTTTTGTTTTATGATAAAATCCATTTTAAAAATAAATTTTGAGTAAATCTCATTGTGTAACTGACCAAATAGTTTCCCACATAACTAAGTCTTGCAAGTGTATTACTTGAAAATAATTTTCCAATGATAATCACACAAAATTAGGGCAAAATTAACCAATTTATTTTATTTCATGCCTTTTATTTCCCCAAGCATAAATACTTTTATATTATTCATTTATACGCTAAGTTTTCTGTTTAAAATTTAAGGGACTCCTTTTTCCACCAAAGGACCCAAATCTATTTCATTAATGGGTCCCTGGCACCCAAGTTACTCATAGTTGAGAGCGAACGCTGAGATTTTACCGAATTTTATCATTTGGTAAAATTGGGATTTCATTCAGCATATTCGGAACTCTCCCCTTTATGAAATCCTCCCCCCCCCCTCCTTCACATAAATTCAATAAAACCAATAATATTTGTAATTCGTTAATAAAGAGTAAAAAAATGTTTGTTCTTGAACCAAATGAGAATAATTTTTCAGTTCCGTTTATGGCAATTTTTTTTTTTAACAGCTTCAACTTTTAATAGAATTTGTTTCAAACCATTAGGAAATGTATAATAAACATAATTTAAACACTTACTAAAATAAAGAAAGAAACCTTAATTTTTTTAAATAAAAATCAAAGCATTTAAAAAATTATATTATAATTAGAATGCAAAGAAAATACAAAAAACATTGCAAATCTGAAATTGACTAAAAACACGATTGTTTATATACAGGCAAAATAAAAGTACTATATATTCGCTAATTAAGGTCTCCCAATATTTTGTTCAAATTAAGACTTTTTATTATTCATTATAATGAAAATAAATACTACTGTCTGACCATCGATTACATGGAAAGGCTAATATCGGGTTTATAGGCGGAAATAGATGTATCTATTAGTTTATTGGGGTGTTGGTTTGTTACAGATATGCACTTTTCCCTCTCTATTATTTAGCCTTAGTTTTGTAAAAAAGAAAATTTGCTCTCTCAGCAACATTTTTTTAATCTAAAGTATATTTGATCTATTTTCTCACGGCAAAAATTAATTGATTTATTTATTCACAAGAATGTTTTGAGCTTATCATTTTGCTTTTACATTCCTAAACGAAATGGAAATATTTTCTTTTCTTTTTGTTCTTTCCATGGTAACTATTTTTGTTCTCCCTTATTTTATTTTAGAGAATGCAATAAATGAATAAGGCACTAGTCACATTATAAAACGAGTGCATCAAAATCCCAACATTTTTTTCCCTTCTCCCCTACTAGATTCATTCAGATAGAATAGTCTTTGCTTAGCAGATTATCAAATTACCTACAATCCGCGGTCAAACTGTAAGCCTAAGGTATTTATACTATAATGAAATAGTCATAGTAGAAAACTATACACATTTTAATTAGAATTAAGATGAAAAACTATATACTTCAAACTAAACCCGACAAAATGTCGCCCCCGTTCTAAAAAAAAAAGGAACCATCCATCATACAATGCTCTCCACCAACGCTCCCTGGTGTGCAAAAGATTTTAGCTAATTCAATTAATCGGAAAAGAATTTCACCCCCCCCCCCCTTTTTTTGAGAATTAAGGATTGCTTTATTTTCTCCTCTAGCTCTTTTTCTTGCGACACTTTTTTTTTAAATCTATAAAATCATTTTTCTACTCATATGATCAATTTTTTTTTTCTTTTTTAAAATCAGTCGAAATGCTGCCCCCTAGCGATAGCCACTCCTGCCAACCCCATGCTACGCTACTGATTGCTCATACTGCGAAACAAGTAAAGGCTATGATTTAAGTAAACTTTCCTGATGAACATTTTATCTTGTGTAGTTTCTCAATTGCCTGTTACTTATGATTTTTGTTTTTGATATTTCTTTTCTTTTATTTCCCTGGCTAACAAAAGAGTTCCAATATACTTTTCTCTGACCTTTCAAGAAAATTGAAATCCCTTGGTTTTTCCTAATATTGCATCACCTTGCATCATTTTTTACACGCAATATTTATCGATTCATTTAGATGTTTGTCTTACAAATGAAACTTTTTTTAAAGAAATCATTATAAAAAATATGCTTACTGGAATATAAATCTCCAAAGGCATAATAACATTGCTCAGAAAAAGCAATTTTATTAACAGGGTGACGTATATAACCTGCTTTCAAAAGTTGGGTAGCATATTTTTTTGCATCTCTTCTGTCTTGAAAACCTTGCACGTGAGTGAAGAGCCAATCAACTACATCAGCACCTATAATGAACGATATGTTAATGAAGACAACTTATTTAACATATTTCAACTTTTAAAAAAATATTCATAAAGTACTATTTCTTTGTTCCCGATAAGGGTTTTATATATATATACACACATTTTTTGATTGTGTTACATATTTTCCAATAACCATGCAGATTTACAATCGCTAGTGGTATATATAGTATATGCTTTTTTTTCAGTTTTTATACTTTCAATCCTATGATTTTATCTATACTAATAATATAAAACTGTAAAGTTTGTTTGTTTGAACATTTGTTTTTGTTCTTATAGTTGAAGATAGTTACTTATCTAAGTAAATAATTTGATTTGCAGTATTATCCAATTGTGATTGTTCTTTATAACTTTTTTTTTTTTTTTTAAGCATTGTTTAGTTGGTGAAACACTTGAAATTGCAGGGGAAAAAAACCACTTTACTCGTTAAAGGCTAGGGTTATAGTTGTGTGGTTGCTTGGCGCGTTAAGTGATGAACTATGTAGTTGAAGGATAATTTTAAATTCTAAAGCTTCTGTTAATATTTTAATGTGTTTTGGCGAATAATTTTAATTCCAAAGAGACTAATAGATCTTTTGAAAAGGTGTGTATGCATTTTAATTAAAGAAAAACGATCATTCACATCAGAAGGGGGGCGGAAGGCATGGATTTTTTTTTTTTTTTGTTCAACGGACTTCCTTTAACTTCTTAGCACGGGCATCACCATGCAGGTACTACTAGTTTCATATAAAGAGCATGAATTCCTTACATTTGAGTGCAACAACTGATTGACATAAGTTAAATTATAGCCATGTTTTAATGAAACACATTTTCAACTCAAAACCATATTCAAGATAAATCATCACGTTAACCACCAAAAGAAAGTGCTTGGAATGGTCCAATTAAAATTGTAAGTGTGAATTGTAGCTCTTACACGCTGTACATTAAAACATTGCAATTGAATATACATTGACATTGAAAGGAAAATAAAACAATGCAAAAAGGCAAATTTGCAGGGAACTACACTCCATGTTGCGGGGTTATGAGGAACCAATTCAATTGATTGTAATAAAAAATGAATTTGAGTAAAAACTTAATTTTGTCTATATTTATGTATCAAAAGATGTTTTTCAGCATGTAAGTTTTATCTACATTTAAAAATAAAAAAATAAGAGAGAACAACTTTATTGCATTTAATAATGGCGATACATTTCAGCATAAATAGAAAACCAAGAGTTCACAATTTAGATGAAACAGATGCATTATGATGATTGGAAGACTTTCTACTACCCCTCATGGTTTCAATACTTGATGTTTTTATCAACATATATTTTATCAACATAAACACTCATGTTTGTGAAAATTGCAACAAAGGAGGAATTATGCAAATAGACTGAAATTCACAGGAAATGCATTGCAGGATAAGATATGCAAAGAATTAGAATTACAGAGACATTGCGCATGCCTGGACCGAGTTAAGCCCTCTGAACTGCAGTGTAAACACTGTATATAAAGGGCTGGTAAAGGTTTTTTTTAATCATTAAATGATTATCTGCAGATGGTAGATCTTTCTCTAGTACTCAATATGCCTCGTTCAAAACACAGAGCGTTATACGAACGAGTAACGGAGTTCGAATAAGGCCGCATGATCTGCATGTGTGAGGATAAACTTACTTATAGAGAAATCGGTGCCCACACGAGGCGTAATGCCTGAACTATGATGCGTATTTGTAAAAGATGGACAGAAGACAATGAAATTAGCCGAAAGAATCAAACCAACCCCACACAACTGAACGACGTCACAGCATTTTTGACACCTCACCAGCTTAGCTGTGTTGGATCGTATAGCGTCCTCTAATACGCTAGCACAATGTTGCAGTATGGCTACAGGTGTCACATTTCCTGCGTCCACAGTTTGTTGACATCTGCAACGCCAAGTCTCTGCATGCAAGGATTCCCCCATATAGGATTCCCTTCACTTTCAACCATCATTGTTTCCGACTTCAATGGGCTCATCAGCAAGCCCAATTTTGTGCGAACTAGCAACAGATCGTCTTTTAAGATGAGTCCAGATTTAATCTGCACCTATGATGATGGACGTGTATGTGTCAGACATTACACATGAAAACGTCACCTCCCAGAGTGTGTAATCCAACGTTATACTGGCATAACGCCAGGCTTCCTGGTCTGGAGGACTATTGAATATCTAGGGCGATCCCATCTACTCCGAATTACGGGTAACTTCAATAGCGAGTGCTACTTCAGGGACGCTGTGGTGCTGGAGGTACTACCCTTTCTTTAGAGCATTCCTGGAGCATTGTTTCAGCAGGACAGTGCACGTCCACATGTCGTACGTAACATACAAGTGTTCTTAGATGTACGACAGGTCACGCTATTCATCTGGCCTGTCCATCTTCCAGATATGATGCCCAACGAGCATGTCTCGGATTGCGTTGGTTGGAGACTCGCCCACGTGCCTCGGTCCGGCAGTGGGTACGGATGAACTTTGGCTTCAGATTGAAGCTATATGGGATACTATTCCCTATCATGAAAATCAGCACCTTAACGATTCAATGCCAAAACGTGTACAGTCTCTCACACCTGTGCGCGGTAGTTACATTCGAAATTAGTTTACATCTGTTATTTTCATTTCCTTGATCTGTAATTTTGATTGTTTAATTGTAGCACTATGAGTAATATGTGCAATATATTCTATTCCTTTCCAATAAGTCCTTCATCTTGTTGCATTTTTCACAAACATGAGTGTATTTTAAAACAGTTTGAAATTAAGCTAATCTCAAAAATGGTTCAAAATGCAAATAGTCTTTACTAACCTAAAGACAGTTAATTTTATTAATTTTAGTGATACAAAACTAATAAAAGAAAATTTCAATTCAGTAACATTTGTGCAACTGAATTTTCTACAGTAAAAATTAGAAAACTACTCAATTCAAAAGAGCATACCAATGAAAGAATTTGGAATAAGAAGCTTCAGCCACATTCGATCTTTCACTTCCAAACCAGATTCAGGATTTGTCATAGCTTTAACTATCGAAAGCATGTCTGATTCTACAGTAAGAGTATTCTCTTGGAATGGTCCTATAAAAATTGTAGCTGTGAAGTCACAATAATAAATTCACAAAAGTATAAAAATAAGTACATTTGCTAAAATAAACAATATAGAAGATCAAATCACTTACTATCAGACTCTGGTATAGAACTGGTTATGGATGAACTTGTAGACGTTAGAGTACTAACAGAAGGGGGTCTTAAGGGATAATCAGCAGCTGAAAAATAAAGAAATTTTTGAAAAGTGAATAAAGACACAAAAAAAGTTCCCCACAGTTTGACATTACTAGATTCTTAACACCTAGTGGCGCATGAGGTCACTAGCGTGGCATTCCATCTAGCTCAGCTTAATGCCTCCTCACTGGCACTCTAACCAGAACTGCCTTCCTGGTCAACCAAAGACATTTCTTTTTGGTACGGCCATCTGATGCCAGGTTAGCTTTGGATGCCTGCATTTCCTGCTGCAATCAGGGGTCCACAAGAGAGCAGTTCTTATTGGGTCCCCACAGTTTATATGGAAAATATATTTTTCTGACTTTTTCAAGCAACCAGGGGTGATAGTGGATTCAAGTAAAATTTTCTAAAGACAGCGTGAAGTTTTTGGAAACTATGAGGAACCTCTAAAACTCTCTAAATCTAGTTTTTCAGTTTTAGAATGCGTTGTCAGCCCAAAACTTTTAGAATTTTCATATCACTAACACCCCTGATGCAACCTCTAACTTTCAGATTTTTTTAGACCACAAGGCGGTTAGTGAAACCAACTTTTTGAAAGAGTTGCCCATCAACTAGTGACTGGTGTTTTTTGTTGTCTTCTCACAGGAAAACTTAGTTGAAACAACTTTTCTTCTAATAAGCCGAATTTGTGCAAGCAACTGCTCCACAACACTGATAAAACCGAAGAGTTGACTCTCAACTAGTTTACTCATGTGTAGAGCAAACACTTGGCAATGTCCCATGTCCCGATGAGTATAATCAACTAAAACGCTGATTACACTCATCGAAATGAGAAAGGTAGCGGCACATGTTGGCACAGTCACGTGAAGGATGACAGGTGATTTTTCTACTTTTCTACAATATTACACTTCCTAATAATCGCCTGTTCTATAGTTGACTCAACTAAGTTGCGTCATATGGAGTAGGTCTTAATATTGTGAAAAGGAAACCCATATAAAGGAAACAGAAGTTTGATTGAAGGAAATAGATAATATTTTTAAAGCTTGCTATTAAAATCTGCATCAAAACTTGAAATTTATTTTCTTCACAAAGAAAGGAAATTTTTTATAAAATGATTAATTTATACAGTTTCAGACTCTTATAGAAATTATTATTATGTCCAAGAACAGTTATTCTCAAATTGTGATCTGTGAGTAATTTTCTCAAAACCACGAACAGCTAGTGAAAGTGAATCTATATCATGTTTATAGTTGTATAATTAAATTTATTAAAAGAAACCTTTGGGTTCATATCATTTCATCTGATACTGCATTACCTTGCATCACCCAGCATGCTGGAAATAAGTGAAATTGACCAGAATGTTGGGAAATTTGAATTTTCCTTTATGCTGGAGAATTTGGTGCATTGATTTTTTGCAGAAAAAAGGAGACTGAAAAAATTTGTTTATTCAGTCATCGATACAAATATTTAGCTAAACAAAAAGCGAGATAAAATTAATGTAGGTTATTCATTATGGATTTAATTGAATATCAATAAAATGATGGAAGCAATCATTGCAATTGTAATTAATTTATATTTTTGAATAAATTATTTGAAATTCCAAACAGAGAGGCAAGTGTACTTTTTATTTATTGAATAGCTGTATCAGGCAAGTAATATCGATATAGAACAGCTGTACAGGAATAGTAAAAGGTTTTTTGCTTATGCAAGTACTGAGAAAGCTCAAAAGAGTCAAATTGGGCCACTGTTTGATGAGCATGAAAATTAATTCAAAACAATAGGGATATTGCAAATAATCTTAATAACTTTTTTTCCAGTGTGTTTAACAAAAACTGTATCTCAACAATTCCTTATCTCAGACACTAACAAGACACAAGCTATTATACAGCTTGAGGATTTTGTGTTTTCCAGGGAGGATATTCTTTTAACTCGGGGACAGAGCCAGAGGACTGAGGCTGGCTAACATAACGCCACTCTTCAAGAAAGGGTCTAAAGGTCATGCAGGGAATTATAGACCTGTAAATCTGATGATTTGTACGATTTTTAAAACTTTGATCAAAATTAAGATTATGAATTTCTTAGAGACTAATAGTCTGTTAACTAGTTTGCAGTATGGTTTCAGGAAGAGTAAATCGTGTGCTACTAATTTATTGCATTTTTAGGACAAGGTTACCTTGGCTTTAGATAACAAAAAGTGTGTGGATGTTGTTTATATTGATTTTCAAAAAGCTTTTGATAAGGTAACGCATGTTGCTCTTCTCAGCAAACTAGCTGATATAGGAATAGGAGGAAAAACTTTACTTTGGGTTAGAAATTGGCTCACTGGAAGGAAGCAAAGAGTAGTTGTGAGGGGAAATCATTCTAAATGGAGTGATGTTTTAAGCGGGGTTCCTCAGGGTTTTAGAGCCTCTTCTATTTATTATTTTTATGAATGACATTGATGAAAATATTTCTGGAAACATAAATTGTTTTGCTGATGATGTAAAAGTTATGGGGATTGTAGAGAATGAAGAACAAGTAAAACAGCTTCAAGAGGATTTAGATCATAAGTGGGGTATTGCAGTTAATGTAAGGAAATGTCAAGTGCTACACCTAGGTCATGGAAATAAGAGTGAGAGTTATTATTTAAAGGGTTTGGCCATTAGTCAGGCAGAAAACGTTATTGATCTGGGTCTTTTAATAAATTAGGGATTCAAGTTTAGTCAACAGTGCAGCATTGCAAGTAACAAAGTCAACAGTATGCTTGGGTTTATTAACAGATCTATTTCAAACAAATCTAAGAAGGTTCTTCTGCCTTTATATAGGAGTTTAGTAAGACCTTATTTGGAATACGCTGTTCAGTTTCGGTGTCCTTATTCCAGGTAAAATATTTCTGTATTGGAAAGGGTTCAAAGAAGGAGTACTAGACTTGTAAGGGGACTTTCAGATTTAAATAATAACAGACTTAATAGGCTTAATATGCATAGCCTAGAGCAAAGGAGACTCAGAGAGAACATGATTTAGTTGTTTTAATTTATCAAAATGGAAGATGTTAACGGGTTAAATTTTTGCACAGAAAGCAGGACGAGGGGTCATTGTTTTAAGCTATTCAAATCTCAGGCTAAAATGGAAATTAGGAAAAATTACTTCTTTAGTAGGGTTGTGGGCACTTGGAACAGCTTACCAGAAGAGGCAATAATGAGCAAGGGGGTGGATATCTTTAAGAGGGCCATTGATCTTCATTGAGAACTTATAAACTGACTAGGATCAGCCTAGCTTGGCCCAGTACCTGTTGCTGGTCATCACATTTGAATTTATATTTTATTGCTTATGTAATGAAAGAAGATTTCAATCTTAGAAGTATAAATGTTAGCTTCATTTCAATTCAATTTTTTATAAAATTACTCATAGTCAAATTGATCTTTCTTAACAGAATAATAAGAATATTGTCAATCAATATTTCAACAAAATTTAGTCATTTAATAACATTAAGGAGATAATTTAACAGAAATCACATTTCTTATTATACAGTATAGTTGCTGTGAAAATATTATTTTTATTTCATGTGGTGCGCTTAGGATTTGGAATGATTCCAAGTGGTCCTCAGTAATAAAGAGGGTTGAGAGATCTCCTCCCCTAAATATTTGGCACAAAATCTAATTATTCAACCTCCTATGAAGTGGGATTCCAAGTTTAACTACTGATTTATTTTTACATAATTAGTCAAGGCTACTAGTATTTAGAATCAATGAAGTTTTTTTATAAACTAGAACAATCTTCAACTACAGTAGAGTCCATGGGTGCCCATATGCAAAATTGCAAGGGGGGGGGGGGGGGCTCAAATATTTTAACAGGATTAACATATTTTTAGCAGGATGTTTTCCCCATGGAAACCGATTTCAGGACAGATTAGAGTCATAAAAATTTGACATTTTTAATAATATATTCATTAACAGCTGGAAAAATGTTTTTACATTTTTGCAAACAAAAAAGTACTAAAAGCAAGGAAGTTCTAACTTCAAAGGGGGGGGGGGGGGGCTCGAGCCCCCCCCCCCCTCCTTGCCCTCCTATATGGGCGCCCTTGGTAGAGTCTCGGAATTCCAAGGTAATTGGGGATCTCCTCACCTTGGATTACTGAAAACTCGGATTATTCGGAAAATTCTTTCGGATTGGAAATTTACACTCAGACCCCGAAGTGGTTTTTTGGGAGAAAAAAGTAGGAAATAAGGAATCAAAAATTAAAAAAGCAGGAAAAAAATTACTTAAAAAAGTAGGAAAAAATAGGAAGAAATAGGACTATATATATATATATATATCAAGAGGAAACAAATTTAGCGTTAAATTTTATTTCTAATGTAAAATAAACTAATGGTATTTTTGATTTAAAACTGTCCCAAAATTAACTACAGTACTTTTGAAGTGTTAACGAGTTTAAATAAAAGACTGAGTCGCTAAAAACAAAACGAAAGAAACAAGCTGACAATCATCAGTATGAAAAATAAACAGGTGGAAACAAAGATATTAATTACAAAAATATGAAAATAAAATCCAAACAAATAAACACCTTTCAATAATACAGTAATAAAATTTTTAAGTGTGAAAGAATAAAATACAATATAGCCATTGCAAAAAAAAAAAAATTGATTAATTTGAATTCTGAAATTTTGAATTCAAATTATGTTTTTCGCAATCACGAACTGAGACAGGATCCTACTCATTGGAGTTAATTGTTTCTAGAAACAGCTCCTGTCCCCCCCCCCCCAAGCCTGCCTCTCTTCCTGGGCGGTTACATGTGCATAGTTGTGTGTAAGTGTGTAGACTTGTGTGTGTGTGCGTAGATCTGTGTGTATGCACGTAGGCATGTGTGTGTGTGTATGTATGTGTGTGAGCGTGCCTGTGTGTAGGACATGGACACCTCCGATCAGGAGAAGCGGATGGCTCAGGACTGGAGCAGCCGTGCCATGCCACCTGCAGAGGACGGTGGGCGGTGGTGCTGCAGGGCTTCTGGTTCAAGCTGAAAAAGGCATGGACCTCAAAAACGGTCAAATGAGAACAATAAGCAATCATGATTGCTCAAAAAAAAAAGAAAAAAAAAACAATAATAACAATAATAAACTCATATTTTGGTGCAATAAAACCATTTTCGTTAAAGATTTGTTTTGTCAAAAACAAAAACATTCCTTCGAGAGCATCCATTTATCATTTGAAAATACTAACACTTTCAGTTCCTATTGTCATAAACTATGATACAAAAAGCAAAGCAAATATTAAAATCGTTTTACTTAAAAATAATCAGCAGCTGACATGCATTCTTGCATAAACAGGTGCAGATGTTTGAATTCGAAAAAAAAGGGAAAAGACTGAAAATGCAGAACCGAAATAAATTTTTTCTTAAATATGCAACATAAAATTTAAAATAAAATAATTTAAATAAATAACGAAATAAGTAAACTAAAGGGTTTATATTATGTTATATATTTTTAGCATTCAACATAGATTTTTGTTTCAGTCACGTCATTTATGGGGGTCAGTGGGGTCAATTTCTCCTCTCCCTAGCTTTGGAAAATTAATGCTTAATTATACAAGTTTGTGCAATTTTTGTTGTTTTCAGATAAAATTTGCATTTAGTATACATCCTTCGCTAGTCACCCCTGGGGGGAAAGTCAAAATGACAGGCCAGTTTTAATTTTAATCAAGCAATAAAAATGAATATTGTTTTATTGTTTTGATGATTTTTTACCTCCTTCTTGTTACAAAATTTTTGTCAAGGGAAAAAAAAGGAAAAATACATTTACTGTAAACATAGCATTTTTATCAAAGACAAAGATCAGTTACTAATGTTTATCTGTGCATGAAAGGGAAGGCCTGAAGTTTCTCTCAATCCACACCATACAACAAAAATATTCATTCGAAAATTGTTCACGAAATTGAGAGTGCGGAGGGAGCACCTGGCATCAAATGCCTGCATATATCTCTTTCTCCCTCTCCCCTCCCTTTGATCAGGAGCCCTGAGTACAATAACTTACAGTAGATACGCCGCACTGAAATAATTGCTATACATAGAAAAGAGTAAGTAGTGTTCAGAAATACTGCATTGCCATAAATGCAGCATATAAAAATGACGAGCAACTCCTTGATATTGATGATATATCAGAGTAGAAAATACCCAATTAAAAAAACCAAAAATACAGTACACATTTGCTTGTGGCTCTGTACCCCAACTTTTAAAAATGTAAAGAAATAAAAACGAAATCTCGCACTTAAATTGATTTCCGATTTTTCTCCAAAATTCGAGAACATTTTGCGCATCTAGGTTTTGCCAGTTTTTTTTTTTTTTTTTTTGCAAATACACTCTTTGCAAGGAAAGAAAATGAATTTTTATAAATTTTATGATCATGTTTACGATTTAGAATGAACAATAATCATATTTATGTATGATTATTATGTTCCTCAATTATTTTTGAAGTGGTTCTTTTTTGCGAATTTCTGTTATATATCGCTTTTAATTTGTACTAACATCAATAAAATATGTACAGTGTACAGGATTTTCATTTTTTGCTACCTTTTAAGGTTATACATTGCCTTTCTGTTTAAATAAAGCTCCATTTCACTTGTAATCAACGTAACAAAAAATTGGCAAATAGAAAATTCGGCTTTTCCCACACTTTTTGAACAGTTGGTCGTTTACTTTAATCAAAGTTTCAAATTGACGGGTAATACTATATAATTGCATCAGAATGTGCCAGCATCTATTTCTTTATTGTTTCGTTGAAACAGTAGGAATGAAGTCGGGGCGATAAAAAGAAAAGTCAATCATAAACTCTGCAACATCAAAAAAGTCACTTACGAAAATTCAACTTTTAAACATGCAAACTCTGCTGTGTTTCTTCCAGAAATTACTGTAGTCAATCAATGAAAAGCTCAGGATAGACTTTTTTATTTTGCTTTTGAAAATTAAAGCATGCATAAAATTATCGGTGCGGTATTGTAAAAGTAAATATTAATGCACAATTAGAAGTGCTATACTAAAGAAAGAAAAAGTAGGAAAAAAGGAAAAAGTAGGAAAATAAGGAGGGAGCTCCAAAAAGTAGGAAAAATAGGAACTCTTCGAGGTCTGAAATTATAGCCCTTTCTCCCACAAGGATTTAAACACCTTTTTACATGCAATATGAGGATGTTGAAAAAGATAACATTATGTTATACCCTTTGTATACAAGTACTGTCTGACCCTTACGAGAAAAATCACCGTTTGTCTACTGCTATAGCAACGAGGCGCGTCTCATTTTACCAAGGGAAGCTTAAGGTTGGATAAACCCATACGACTGCACAAAGGCAAGTAGATGAGTGGCGAAATGGCGCCAAAAAGCTTTCCTGCTATCCCTTGCAAAAAATGAAAGAAGTCTGTTTCTATGGCAGTAGATGGGCTCAGACTTGATGGCAGAAGCTTTTCTCATGAAAGACAGACAGTATATAACACACAAAGTTTTAGAACTAAGAGAAATAAAAATAAATTCAATATATACCTCTAGTAGCTTCAATATGTGCAACCCAAGCACCAGGATCGATAGGACGAACGGGTTCAGTTCGAGGTATTGTGAAATATCCTGTAGGATTTGGGTCCCAACATTTAGCAACTACCAACTTAATAGGGCTGAAATTTTTTTAATTGAATTAGTACTACACACATATTATACTAAAGATAACACATAACAAATTTTCATGCAAAATGCAGTTTAACACTGACTTTCTGAGAATCAATTTTAAGTACTATAAGTTGAAAATCAAATAAAGTTTAGACAGTCTACCATCTTATATTTCTACTTTTATACACAATGGCATATTTTACTCATAACTTAGTCCAAAGTTTTTGACTACTTTTTTACATCTTTATTAAAAGTGTTTTGACTTATACACTAATAAGTATTGCAAGTAAAAAATAGTGATAAATAAATGTACCCAGGTTTCTGAACAGCTTCTCTTAATACTCGCACAGCATCATCATTGCTCATATTCTCAAAATTTATGTCATTTACTTGCAGAATCATATCACCAGGTTCAATTCTCCCGTCTAAGGCAACAGCTCCACTGCAAACAAAGAATTGCATGATATTAAAATTACTATTTCTGTGAAAATATTTCTAATTATTGTGATACAAGGCATTAAGAGAAACTTTTGTTAATGTTTCTTTTAGAGACGTACCGAGTACTCGGTAACTACTCCGTACTCAGCCAAATTCTGATCAGATACTCGGCCAATACCGAGTAGTTGCAAAAAATTGAGTATTGTCTAAGACAGATACTAAAATTTATAGATAAAAGAGCAAGCATCATATTCTGCAATCATTTACAATTAAAATTTATAAGTCAAATTTAAATTTCGAGAAAAATGAAGTTTGTAATGCTTCAATGGAATAAATCTTTATTTTAATGTCCCCAAAGTTAATGAAACTTATTTATTAAAAATTATGCAAAAAAGGTAAGTATAGAAAATTTTAATATAGAAAATATGGAATTTTTATATTAAAAATGGATTTTTGCTACAAACAAAAATTGGTTATAAAAAATATAAAAATACCTTTGCTTAAAAAATAAAAGAAAATAAAACAACGTTAAAAGCACAGTGCAGGAACACTGCAGACACATGTTTTGGCGTTACAAGGAATTTCTTTTTCAATGCACAAAATGGGAGCTCGTGGATTTAAAGGCATCCGACAAAAGTTGGATTTTTTTGTCGTATGTCTTTACATTCTTTAGCTCACATGTTATGCACCGCAAAAGACGTTCCTTGTAATGGGGGGTCAGAAAAACGTGTCTGCAGTGTTCCTGCACATTTGTTTTATCTGCTTTTAAAAATTATTTATGTTTGGCGAACTAGAACTATAATTGATTGGTATACAGTGAAACCCCTCCTAACGGACACCTCTTAAAGGGGGACACCCCTGTTATGTGGACAATTTTTAATTTCCCAGTTCCAATGCAAATAACATTATTAAACCTATGTCCTGAGGACACCTCTCTATTGCAGACAAAAAAAAAATTGTCCTGTTAATGTCTGCATTAGAGGGATTTCACTGTAATTTGTTTTAATTCCAACTTGATTAATCATACCTTTAATTTATTTATTTTTAATTTTAAAAATAATTTTTTTGTAAAATTTTTGACACAAACAAAATTGTTTATATAATGCGTAATTAAATTTCAGCAGGAATTTAGTTTTAAAAACTATTATATGGACAAGGGGTCTATATTACTATTCCATTAAGTTCAAAATTCATCACATGTGTGTCGGTGGTTCTTGGTACTTGGTAACTCGGCCAAGTACTCGGTACTCGGCCAAAGTGCTACTCGGTACGTCTCTAGTTTCTTTCTTTCTTTTTTTTTGGTATTATTCCAGAAGCTACCCACATTTTCCAGTGATTTAAAAACATTTTCAGTTATTTGGCTTTTTAGAGTAATTTAAAGTTACAGAACTTGTGCTTAGGGACGCACCCAATATCTTTCACTGCTGAAAGCCAAATATTTATTTAAATTCAGCTTTTTAACAGCTTTTACTTTATTGTATAAAAATTCAAATTGTCTTTTTGTGAAATCAAGTACCTCTCCATTTAAAAACCTAAAGTTATCTGAATTAAGTATGATTATTAATTCAAAATAAATAAAACATAAAATAAATCATTCCAAAAGCAAAAGCTAATTTATATTGTAAATGGTTTATTTGGTTTATGTTTTGTAGAAATTCTACATAAATTAATACTTAATTTCTTTCCTGACCTATGATTTGATAACTGATAATCATGGTAACGTGTTAATAACGCTATTACACGCTTACTATATACTTAACATACAAACACAAACCCAAGTTACTTAAAATATCATTGCAAATTATAGTGTATGCAAGTGATTTTCTTACAGGGTAGGATAAAAAAAAAAAGGACTAAAATTCCATAGCTTGAACAGAACGAAGGAGGGTATCAGGCAATCTGAGCCTGGTAGTGAGGAGCCCTTCAAAGAGACCGATAGTTCTTCTTGCCTGCAGGCGAGTCGAAAGTAAGTACCTCAATTTTACTGAACCTCTATTAAGAAGGGCTGTTGTGATTCAAGATGGAGAAAGATCTTGAGCAGAATTATGCCACCAAATTCAGCACCAGAGACATACCAAAGAAAACTGTGATGGAGACCCGCAGAATGATTAAAGATGCCTAAGGAGATGCTGCCAAGAGTCCACAATGATGATCAGAAAACAAGATGAGAATGCACAGTGTCATGTCTTGCTGTTGGTGAGGAAATTTCTAGATAAGCACATGGCTGCCATGTTTAATGATTGACATTGATTAATTTTCCCATGGTTGAATTTAGCAGTGTAGTCTTGCACAATCATGTTTTAGAACTACACATTTTATGTTGACAAGAGCTGGAATATACTCCTCTGACATTGCACTGATTTCTCTTTGTTTCTATTGCTACTGCACTTTCTAAGAGACAACAACCCAAAAATTTGGTTACTATCCATAATGCCGACTCTAAATATTTTGCTGAAAAACCAATAAATTTTTATCGATTTAGAATTTGAAATTTGCATATTAGATGACAAAAGGACGCTGATAATGAGGGTAATCGAGTCATTTATTGAAAATAAAATATTGGCAAAAAATTATTAGTTTGAAAAAAAATGACATTTTTTTAAAACTTTCCCATCCTCCCAATATATTAATGCAAACAGACATGAGTTTTTATTTGTTTATTCATTTTTTTTACACACAAATGAGAGTCAATACAGTAGACCCTTGTTTTATGCGGGGGTTACGTTCCACGGAAATGCCGTGTAAATTGAAACACTGTGTAAATTGAGATCTAATACTAGTGTTAAAATAGGGGTTTGACTCCATAGATAACAAAATACTTCATTTAAGTGATGACTAATTGTATAACAAGTTTAATGTGTACTTATATTGACTTTTATGCACAACATGCATAAAGATAACAAATTATTTGTTTGTCCTGTTTATAAAGAAGAGCTGGCTATCATAGTCTTTTGGCAGTCATTAAGAATTTTTCTCTGTAATTCTTTGCAGGGCATTAGCGCATTCATGATCACTCGCGTCATTTTCATGATAGAATCTTTCTTCACTAACAAATCAGAAAGATCATTTCTATTGTCTAGAAATGACTCAAAATTTTCATTGTGAACGTTTTTGGTTGTGTGTCACCGACGTCGGTATCCTCGTCGGTTTTGGCCTCCTTTGTCACTTCTAAAAGCTCTTCTTCCAGTGAGTTCTGAACTGTGTGAGTTTAATAAATTTACTTCTGGAAAGAGCTCTGGAATCGATCACATTAAATGTCTCCAGTGACCCAAGTTCAATTATTAGCACGTCAAAATTCAGTTGATTGCACGTAATCTGCAATCTTTAGGAGTTTGGATTTTGAAAGAGGGGAAAATGTTATCTGTTTACATTGCCACATCTGCATAAAACCGAAACTCATCTGCGTAAAATAAAATAAAGGTGTCAAATCTTAAACCGTGTAAAACGAGAGTCTATAATATTTTAGTAAGTTTTACAAAGTGAAATAAGGGATTATTGACAAAAAATATTTTGAAGTACGAGAACAATAACCTAAACAGTAAAATCTGCCAAATATTATGCAATAATTTCCATACACAATACAAAACCATATTCATTAACTGAAGAAAATAAGGAACACAGGCCGAGGACTGCTGATGGCCTTTGAAAAAAGTGAGAAAGGTGACAAATTTGAAAACAAAGGTGACTAAAAGGTGACAAAAAAGTAACTAAAAGGTGACCAAAAGCAATTTGTTAAGAACTCAAAAAACAGAAAAGGATTATCCCTTTTTACTGACTTTTACCAAAATAGCCCTATATGCTTTTTGTGAAGATTTCTAGTTTCACTTTCAATATATGTTTTAATTTTTTCCATTTTCTTAGTTTCTTCTTCACAATCCTTTCTTTTTTGCTCTTCTTTTTGCTTCTGTTTCAATTCCAAATCCTTTTTCCTTTTCAATTCATCCATGTGTGTTGTGTAATTTACATGTGCTTGTTGTGCACATTTAATTATTTCTGGACCAATTGGTAAAGAAAGCAAATGAAGATATTCTTTTACAGCGTCTTTAACTATAAGTATGCTGTTTGAAAATTTTTCAGTCCTTGCTGTCTTATTTTCACCAAAAAGGTGCTTTGAAATAGAAAATAGTCTTTCAATGTCAGCATTACCATGTGATAATGCAAGTGAAGCACGGTTGGCAAGGTTTTGGAAACTACGGTAAAAAACCTGGTTTTTACTGCCCTGTCCAAAACCCTAGTGTCCAAAACTGTTCGAAAGTGTCCAAAACTATATTTTAAGAAAAATAGTATTGTGTGAGAAAACATCAAAAAAGATAATAAAATTTATCAAAGTAATGTTTTATATTGAACATTTATTCATTGAGAACATTCAACTTACTTATGCAGCTGATTTTAATCTAGTTGCACAGGAGTTGAATTCTTGATAAAAATTTCAATTTTTATGCATAAGTTTATTTATTTTTGATAATAGGAACAAAATTTCCCTATGTTTATGCATGTGTGCAAATGAAAGCAGGGTGGCAAGGTTTTTACCATCCTGTTCAAAATCCTTGTGTCCGAAAATGTCCAAAACTATTTTGTGAGAAAATATCAAAAACAGAACAAAAAGTGTCAAAATTATTTTATTGACTATTTAATATATTTATTCAATGTGAACATTCAGGTATAAATATATATGTAACTTATTTATGCAGCTGATTTTAATCTAGTTAAGTAGAAATTATTAAATTCTTCATTAAAAATTTCAATTTGTATGCAGGAGATTTTTTTTTTTTTTTTTTTTTGCATAAACTAAATTTTTTGACATTTATGCATGTGTGCAAAAGAAAGTGTTCAAAATATAATTGACTTAAATGCAATAATTGACTTAAATGCAATAAATTACAATTTTTTTTAGTTACAGAATGCATATTAAAAACGTAAACTAAAAAAAGAATAGCACAAGTTTTATAATATAAGTGTTTAATCATCAATTTCTTGTTCTTTAATCTAAGATTTAAAAAATGATTTTTGTTAAAAAATCATGTAAAACTTATTTGCAAAAACCATTTAAAAAATGTATTGCACCTGAATATTGTACATTTAATAATATTCCTTTGCGTTATGAATGGAACTGAAATTAGTTGTCTTGGTAGCAGGGTCGGATTTGGAAGTGTGGAGGCCCCGGGGCAAAGAAGGAGTGGAGACCCCTAATCAGGGTTCGAAAAGATCATCATATTTTCGAAAATATCCGATACTTTGATATATATCCGAATATTTTGATACATATATATGTATCCGATATTTTCGACTCGTGAAAGTTAGGATATTTTGTAAAAAATTTGTTGTGGAGACCCCGGGGCAGTAGCCCCGCCTGCACTCCCTAAATCCGGCCCTGCTTGGTAGTGTTGTGAATTTCCTTTCCAAACTCTACCAACTAAGTTTTTGTGAAAAAGTTATTGGCAATTTTTTTTAAGTAAAATGTTTTTTAAATGAACATTTTGAAGAAAAATATTATCAAATACTGATTAACTAAACCTCATTAATATCTTTATTTATGCATCATGAATATTGCAGTGAAAACGAATTGATTAGATTACACCCCTTTAACTTTAACATAGTTTTGGACAGTTTAAGGCAGTTTCGGACACTTTTGGATGGTAAAAACCACCTGTCCTGTCCTAAACCAGTTTTGGACAGTCCAAAACCCAACCCTGAAGTGAAGCTTTTATCACTTTAGAGACATTAGATCATTGGAAGTTGAGTCGTTTTTTGAAATGTGCTGCTGCCAGTAGATATCAATGATTTTGTTTTCGGATGCTTCATCATCTTTTTCCAGCTGCAAAAGTTTCCATTCATCTTGCAACTTATCGAGTGGAACATTAAAGGGCATGATTTTGGTAACCTTTATCAGATCCTTACAGCTTCTAGATTTACTTCTCTTTTTTGGATCCAAAAATTTAAAACTTTTCAGTAACCGTTTGATATGCAACTTTTTTCTATTACATACTTGCATGCAGTCACACAATGCTTTTTAACACCTCTTAAAAACATAACATTTTCTTTTTCTTTCAGTTTTGACAGTTCATCTGTCACCTCTCCACTAACAACGAGATCTTCAAGGGTAGTCTGTTACCAACTGCAAACAGTTCATCCATGTCTATGTTTAAAAATCAACTTACTTTATGACAGAGGCTTTTATAACCCAAGCCATAAAAGTCAGAACAATGGTCTCTATTTCTTGGTACAATTTATGTATCATAGGTGCTTGGCATTGAAAACGTTTCGTGAACTGTATAAACAAATCAGCAGATGAAAAGATAAAATGCAGCTCAGCTTTTATAGAAGGTCTTTTTAAAACATTTGCAACAGCTTTATATGACCTGCATTGCATAGTTGAATTCTTTTTCAAAGGCACATGTTTAAAAAAATAATACTGAAGAGCATCCCACTGTTCCAGTAGTCTGTTTGCTGCAGGTCCAAGGGTAAGCCAATGGGTAGTTGTGTGTTTCAGGAACTTGCGATGAGGTGTATTTAGTTGAGCTTGCACTTCTTCGAAGTCCTCCTAACGGGAAGGCCAACCATCAAAATAGCTATAAGTAATAAGTACTAAGAAGAAGTTCAGATGCTTCTTCACCTAAATATTGCAATGCTTTGACATATGCATTATGCATTGTATGACCAATATTTATTAGGCTTTTTTCTTGTGTCTCAAGGATAATAGTGTCAAACAACCTAAAAATCTTTTTATTAACATAAGGACCATCCAAAGGAAAGCATGAGACATTTATTCATGGGTAATTACTCTCGGTAAGTGCTTCACATAGCTTCTCAATCGAAATTTCACCAACTGCCTTGCCCAAGAAGAAAGTTTTGAGATGCCTTGTTGTGATGTAACATTGGTTTTCAGACCAATATTTTATTGTTCGTTGCAGTTCTTTTTTGTCTTTGACATTGGTAGTTTCATCAAAGCTCAAAGTATAATAGAATAAACATGCTTCCTTTAACATACATTCCCGAAAATAAGGAGCAAGTCCATCTGTAGAAGGGATAGAAAGACTGGTTCTGCTCATAGGGTGCAATTGCAAGCGATAAAAAAAATTCCCTAATTTCCCGGAAGCATAGCTATTTTTCTTAAACAACAACAAGGTGGGAGGGGGGCATATTTAAGGTTATTTTTTAATTAATTTTACTGTTAAAGCTATCATTCAGATACTTTTCAAAGATTTAATTATTTAAAAAAAAAATCCTAAGACGCATTTCAAGAAAGGTGAGAAAGGTGACAAAAGTTGCAAAAGGTGACTAAAAGTAACCAAATTTTCAAAAGGTGACTAAAGGTGAGAAAGGTGACTGACTCCTCGGCCTGGGAACATATTTTTGTCTCTCTTTAAAGGTTGTTCCTCATTTTAGAGCATAATACAGATTGTGGCTGTTTCAGCCAGCAAGAAAAACTTTCAGGGGGGGGGGTGATGATGGTTGCATTTGGTACCTTTCGTTACAAGGTAATGTACCACCAGCATATACATGAGTTTTACTTTTTACATGGGAATCATGACGCCATTTTGAAATTTTTCAAAACAGATGAACTCTTCTGAATTACAGAATATTTTCCCCGTTGTGTTTGGCAACAATTGCCCCTTTGTAACTGTGTCTTAAAATAGACATATTCCAGAATTTTACTCTAGCTGTTCCCAGGCTTGTGTGAAACATTTTTCATCTCAAATTTACAGACTTACCCTTTCATTATTGAGCCAACATAGATCCCACCATCACCTCCTTTATTTGATTGTCCAACTATACTAATTCCAAGAAAATTCACAGTATCTATAAAAAAAATTGTATGATTTAGTACATGATTAGATTAATTCCACAGCAACAATATTTAATGATATCAAAGAGGAAATTATTAAGAATATCTATAAAATATATTTCCATGAATTATAAGTAAATATGCACATAGCTCTTACACTCATAATTGAATTTTATCAAGACAATATTTCATGCAGTTAAATATGGAAAAATATATATTTTTAATTTCTCAATTTTAACAAAAATATTCAATTTTATTTTTTAAATTTTTAGTAAAAAGTGAACTAGATTGTTTTTTATCCAAAGTGGCAAACAAATGCTAGTTACATTAAAGCAGAATGGCAAATGAAAATGTTTAAAATTATAATATTTGAAAATTAACAAACCTAAATTCAGGGTAACAGTAATAATATTTAGTGACATTGTGGAATCTGTTATGCTACTAATAGATGAAGTCTGCAAAAAGAGAAAGGAAAATTAGAAATTAAATTAGCAAATACAGTCCGACCTCCATATATCGAAGTAGCAAATTGTCGGGAAAAAATTCGATATATAGAAATTTCGATATATAGAAACAATCTTATTTTATCCTAAAAGTCTCCTAAAACATTAAAAATAAAGCTAATTTACGTGTGCAAAAACCCAATTTCAAATTGATACGAGCATCGGATTAAAATAAAAGTTAATAATTAAAAAAATAACAGAAATTACATTTTTGCGCCTTCATACATCTTCATTCTTCTTCAATTCAACTTGATCCGCAACATTATGGGTTTTCGTTTTGATAATGTAATCGACAGAAGAGTAAAAAATCAATCTACTTAACTTGAATGATTTTTACTGCAGCTAAAAAGACTAGGAATGATAATCAACAGACAAAAGAGAGAACTTGAAACTGATTTTACAATGCTAATGGTTACAACTAAGATTTGAAATAAACTTGAGGGAATTTAAGAACTCTAGAACGAAACAACGACCTATCTACACACCCCTCAACCCCAGATTCCTTATGAGTTTCGTAGCAACCTTTAGTGAACATAATTATCTCCCCTAACCTTCATTTTTCATGAGACAGTCTCAAGTGGAAAAACAAATCTACGAATGTCTCGAAAAAAAATTCGATATATAGAGATTTTTTCGATATATAGAAACAATTTTTCTATGTAATGAACATAGAAATTTGCAGGGATTTCGATATATAGAAAATTTCGATATGTGGAAGTTCGATATATGGAGGTTCGACTGTATTGTAAATTCTATGCATACATACACAGGGATGAAAAGAGCTCAAAAGCAAAAAAGAGGAAAAAGTAAGCGGCTTAAAATGTGGACACATATTTTTCTTAATATTACGAAAAATTATACCATATTGGTACTATACTGCCTTTTAAATAATAATCAATAGTTTTTTTTTTACTCGAGTAGAAGTGCTACACATCTATATAAATAAAACAGAGAATATGTGTGTATGTTCCCTATATAAATCCAGTTAACGGCGGATCGCGACCAATTTTGGCAAGAAGGTAATTGGGCACCCAAGAAGGAACGTAGGGGTTTTTTCAAATGCCAAGAAAGTACCAAACCGTTCAAATTTTAATTTTTATGGACCGAAAATGGCATTAACCCGAATCTTTCTACCTGAAATAATTATCTGACCAGCTCAAATTCAGCGCCATTCGAGAACTCGCAAAAAATACCCAAAGACCTCACCCAGTTTCTACGTTCAAAAAAAAAAAAAAAAAAGGCTGTAAAATCAATGGGAAAAAAATAAAAAGCACTTTTAAGCCTAATGGAACTCTATTTTCATATCGGGAGAACTATTGCTTGCGCGATCTAATTTCAAATTAGCTTTCAGAAGGTTGCCACATTTTTTTTCTCGGCTGTGACTAAATAAAATTTTGTTCTTGTTTTGGGGTAAAATTTTCCCCTTTTGATTATTATTTGGCAATTTATCATCGTTCTTTTTTTTAGGATTTTACTTGTATTTATGGAGGGTTGCGTTTAATTTATGCAGGAATTTTTGATTTGCCGCTTTCTTTCTTTGAGAATGATTATTTTTACGGAAAAGCGTTACTGGACATGACTTTAATTTTCGAGGTAGACCGTGCGAAGCCGGGCAATGCAGCTAGTTAATAAATAAAATAAGCCTGTATTTATTCATTGAGCATACTAAAAAAAATAGAAAAGCAAATGTGGAATATGGACGAGGTCATTGAAGCAACAGTTGATACTCTGATCATTAATGTGAATTCCACTAATCCTGATGTTAAGTGATTTAAATTTCTTTTTCCTAAATAATATAAATGTCTTATTCTTTATTATTTTTTTAATGTTATTGAAGGTAATTCTTACTAATTTAAACTCTCACGCATGAAAAATTATTGATAGTTATTTAAAAAACTGTTTGTATTCTAATTTCTACTCTTTTTTTTTTAAAAGCACCATAAAGAAAAAATATCATATGTGCATTATGAATGGACAAACCATACAAGTGAGACTTCAAGATTCAGACTTTCAAAAAATGTACCTTCCAAAACAGCTTTTGTCACATTAGAAACGATACAATTACTCATACATAAGGGCAAAAGCATTAAACTTCTGCAGTTTTGTAATTTACTGCAAGCTCAGAGATAATGAAATATCCTTGATTTATAATGAGAAACAAATAATTAAATACACAATATGAAACACAGAATTTAAAGTAAGTAGATGTAACCTCTCTAAAGCAGTTTGTTAGTTAAATACAGAATTTCATACTCCATAAAATTAAAAAATGCTGATTTTTTTTAAATCTAAGCAATATTTAACTGTCAGAAATGAATTTCTGTTTTAAAAAACACAGTTTACAATTTAAAATGTTTTTTAATATTTAACTGGACATTTTGTATTTTCTTTTTCTGTATTTCTTCATTTTTAAAAAATAAATAAAACATCGATCCCGCACCCCGATACTTTTAACAAATCAATGTATTTTGACAATGTATTTTACGAACAAAATTCTTTAGAGAGTCAGAATTTTGAAAAATTCTTCTTTTCAGACTCAAAAAATAATGTTATTGCTGAAAATAAAAAAGTGCATTCTTTCTGAAAAATTTGCATGTGTTGGGGCAGCTGCGAATAAAGCGCAGTTGAAATTAAAAGCGGAAAAAAAAAGTTCATGCTAATGAATTCCAGAGTAAGTCATGAAAGTAGTAACCATCTTTGTTTACTACTTCCCCTATCAGCTCTCGCTGAATTGAGTATAAAAGGTTGCAGCTTCTTTTTCTTTTTGCAAGAAATTTTAGATTTGATTAACAATGAAAAATGTTTGATAGGCAAATTGGCTATAGGTGGTGGTTTTTATATTATTCAATCATTTGTTCTTTTATTGAAACAATAATTTTGTGCTTAAAGCCCAAACATGCTGGGTGAAACAGCTAGGAAAAAATATGCATAAACAGATCATGAAAAAAGGAGCTTACTCTACTCATAGGTGGCATACGATGTCTGCGACGCCTTCGCCTATGTCTTGGATGAATACGGGACACACTGCTTTCTTCAGTTGTAGTTGAAATTCTAAGTAATTTTCATAATAAAATGTTAATATTTTTATATTATTTTAAATTCAAATGCAACTGATTTTTGCATACTATGAAATAATAAGAAAACATGCAGTTTCATCTTTCAAATAACAAATAACAAATAATAAAATAATGTAATAACAAATCTAGTTATTTGAGTCAGATAGAAATACACCAGAAGTTTGAAATCTGACAGGTAAGCTGATGATGTAGATATGAAAAGATTTGTCTTAAAAGAAAATTCAAGACACTTGATTCAAGGAGTGAGGAATGAAAACAAAAAACCAAAATGACACTGAAAGAGAAAACTGATTCCACTAGATTAACTTCGATATGTAAGAGACATAACTTAAAAAGTTAACTTTTGGTAAGGAGCATCTTTCTGCATATGTGTCTCCCTACTCAGTAACTGCAGTATTTTTGGGAATAAGCACCGTAGCACATACAAGAAAAAAAGAAAGAAAAAAAAAATAATAATGCCGGTGCGGCGGGTACAGTTTTTTTTCAAGCAAAAAAAAATCCAAGTTTTTGAAAAACGTTGAAAATGCTGCCAATAGATGACACCACACCGTCCTGCCGCTGGCAGTTCCCACAACATAACGATTGACGTAGAAAAAGTACGTCAGCCACATAAAAAAACATCAGTTTCAATATTTTTTTTCTTTTATAAAACAACATTTTTCGACATTTGTAATTTTCTGTTTTGCTTCTGATTTTTATATAAATAACAATGTTACTATATAAACACTTTTGATAATGATTAATCGATTTCAAACGCCGAAATAAGCAATAAAAATGAATTTCTAAATCAAGTCGGCAAAAAAAAAAAAAAAACTTTCGACATAGTTCTACATGGTTCAAGAACCTTGTCCGTTATTTGAATCTTGAACTATGTCGTTTCTACGTCGCTGGATATTTTTGTGCAAATTGGACCAGAGAGTTTGACATTGGCGAGGCATTGAGGAGAAAAGTCCATGTTCCTCGCTCTGGATAACCAACGAAAATCTCCTCCCAAGGTGAGAAAATTATATTCAAAGTAAAGTATATATAGTTTCGGTTAATTAAAAGTATTTCTTTCATTTGCATTTCATTCCAGCTTTCTTTGCTACTAATTGTGCTTCAAGGTTCATACACTTGCGGTTAAAAAAAAATCCCCGACTTTTCCAGGTTGTATTTTTAGAAAATTCCAGGTTACTCTTTTTATTCAAAATTAGATTTAAATAACAATACTTTCAAAATAATCAAAATTGTTTAAAGAAGCAATGCGGCAGATCTGAAACTTTTCCCCTTAGATTTAAAAAAAAATTAAATTTTTTTTTCCTCGAAATTTTTAAGTTTTTTTAAAAACATTTTGTTTAAAATCATGTTAATTTGTTTACTACTAGTTGAAAACAAAGTACAGTAAAACCCCTCCTAACGGACACCCCTCAAAGGCGGACACCCCTCTTATGCGGACAATTTTTAATTCCCCAGTTTCAATGCAAATAACATAATTAAACCCCTGTCCAGCGGACACCTCTCTATTGCGGACAAAAAAATTTGTCCCGTTAGTGTCCGCATTAGAGGGATTTTACTGTACCTAACTTGTTGCATTGATCAGCATACCATATAATGCATAACAAAAATCAACATCCGCCATTCATAGGGCCAATGCCAATAATCAGTTTTTTTTCTTTCGCATATTAAAGAATGAACATTAAAATTTTCTTTTCTAGAAAATAATTAAGTTTAAATATTCATAACTTTTTGTACATTTTATGCTACTTCCAATAGTTTACATTGAGATAAACATCCAATTCTGTGGTATATTCAGTAAATTACCGCCCATTAGTCAGGGCTAAAGCATAAATACATGAAATACACCACCAGCTCAGTCATTTCCAGTCGAGGACTGCAATTTCATCGGCTTGAAATGACTGAACTGGCAGTGTATTTCATGCATCTAATTCTACATTTGGAAATTTACATCTACTTCCAATGTGCAAACGACCAAATATGGCAACTAAGTGAAAAATTTGAGATAAGTAGATTTTTGAATTTGTCAGATAAAAGTAGTTATAAATAATTAATAATCCTTAAAGAAACCACAATTAAGAAAAAATAATCAATTTTCAGCGCATAAACATAATAAATAAATTAAGATAAAAAAATGTTCTGAAGATAAAATTTTGCATTTTGTCAGAAAATAATTACGAATTATCCAGAAAAAAGGGCACTTTTGCGATGTTTTCAATAGTTTGCAATGCAATAAATATCCAATGCTGTTTTCGGAAACATAATTTTTTGAATTTGTAGCACGAAAACAATTTAAAAATAACAAATCTTCATGATACTAGAAGTCAGTTGAAAAGTTTTTAGCACATTTGCGTCCAACGCAATGAGGATAAGATTAAGTTTTCAGAACAAAATTTTTCATTTCTCAAGAAAATTATTTTAAATAATACAAAAAAAAAGTGAATTTTGACATCTTGAATTCAAATTATGTTTTTCGCTATCACGAGTGTGTGTGTGTTTGTATGTAGGCGTATGTGTGCAGGCATGAGTGTGGGCATGTGTGTGTGAATGAGTGTGTGTGTAGGTGTGTGTGTATGTCTGTGTTTGTGTAGGCATGTGTGTTTGTGTCTGTGTGTAGGCATGAGTGTGTGTGTGTAGGTGTGTGCATGTATGTCTGTGTAGGTGTGCGCATGTATGTGTGTATGTAGGTTTGTGCATGTATGTGTGTGTGTAGGTGTGTGCATGTATGTGTGTGTGTGTGTGTAGGATAATGTTAAACTACCAACATTTTTGTCAAAAGCAAATCAAAATTGTAACAGATAACAATGTATTTTTCCTGTATTTTTATGTAATTAAATAAAGTTCCTCAGACATTCTTGCTCAGATTTATCTGAGCATTTAAAACCGATAAACCAAGTAATTGGTAGGTGCGGGTGGTCTCTGAGGGTGTTAAGTGTCAAGTGTGTGTGTGTAGGATACAGACACAACCTTGAGACGGTTTTCACTAGAGAACAGCATCGGGAGGGGCCAGTTGACGCTGGTACTGCAGAGAAAGGCGGGGGGAAAATAAAATCTAAGGACCTCAAAACAGTCAAGTGAGAACAATAAGCAATGTGATTGCTCAAAATCAAAACCCAGCACATTTTGTATTATTTTTATTAGTTTTCAGTTAGAGAAAACATCCAATTCTGCTTTGTTTTTGGAAGCTTAGGCATTTTAGCATCGTGTCTATTTCCATTTTGTAAATGACCAAAAATGGCAATTACGTTTCCCACTTAGCTGAAAAGACTACTATTCAAATCAAAAAATTATTTTACGCGATTGATCTTCAGCCTGGTGCTCCCGAATGTTCCAATTGTCTTCTCCCCGTTTGAGATTTTGCATAATTCCTGTCCATCATCGGTAGAATTTTTTTCTTGGGGGGCAAAAATTGCGACTGTGGAACTTTTTTTTGGGTTCCCATTTTTTTTATTGCCAGCGTCAATTTGCCTCAGACTTTTTACAAATTTTTTTCGTAAACATCGATAAAAATAAAGATTAGATCTCATGGTACAGTAGTCTCTCAGAACAAATTGGAAAAAAAAAAAAAAAAAATGGGCCACATTTGGAAAATTCCCTGACTTTTCCCCGACATTTTTAACTATGTCATTTTCCCTGACAATTACAGGTTTTTCCGGAGCGTACGAAACAGGGCTGTGGAGTCAGAAGAAAAATGGCTGACTCCGACACCTGGATTTTGAAACGTCCGACTCCGACTCCAGCTTTTTTATTTATTTATTTTTTCAAAACCCCATCCCTCATGGGAAGGGGGGGGGGGAACCCTTAAAAAGAGATTGAAATATTAATTCCTTTTTAAGAAATTTTCACATTGTATTTCATTTTAAACCTAAGATGCATACAACATTAGAAGTTCAATTCGAAAATCAAATTATCCATTAGTTGCGATTTCTAAAATGAGATTACTTAAAAATCTCATTTTTAAAAAATTGAAAAGAACTAATTTGCTCCCCCTTTAAAGTTTAACACATAGATGTTGATCAAATCCCGTGCTTTCAATTTTTCAAAGCTGTAACTAGAGAGAAAAAACACTTTTTTGCTAAGTCAAAAAACTTTTCTTGAGAGGGGAGATCTCCCGCTCCCTTCCGGGTGACACCCATCTGGTGAGTGACACATCAACTTATTTTCAGAGTCTATAAAAATTGAAATACTTCAATTCTGAAAAATTTCCCCAATAATAAATCTTAAATTTCATCTTAAAATATTAAATGAAAATATTGCACTATATTGCGGAGAGAGGTCGGGCATATGCACGTCTGGAGAGAATTTTACACAAAATGTGGTGGTATACAGCTTTAGCTTTTACTGTACCTACATTTCTTGGTTCAATTTTAATTTTAATTTTGTTGGGAGCTTTAGAATTAACCTTAAAATGAAAATTTTAGGATTAACTACAATAATTATTGAGTGTTGTAACCAATAAATCATGTACTGATTTCATTTTGTACTTTTTAGTGATAACCAAGCTTTTGTAGATAAAGTCATTAGATTTAAAAAAAACATTTGAGGCAGTGAGAAGCAAAGGGATGTAAGTAGCAAAATGAAAAAAGTGGAGATAACCAGTACAAATGGTGGGTGAACCCCTCGTCTGTCTTGGGGCAAGACACAGTACTGGTAGCTCTGGTAGGTGCTGCTGTACACAAAGATTTAGAAGGAAAAAAAAATCAGTGTTAGCCTACCTAGGAATCTTTAAAGTCGTTTTACTCAAAACTTGAAAGTGTCCATTTACATCCCTTTGCTTCTCACAACCTCATTTATATTTTATCGGATCTTTTAGATTTGTGCTTTCGTGCCAACACTTCTTTGAATTTACCAAGCACCGTCAGAAGTTTCCGAACTTGCTCAAGCGATATAATAGTATTTAGTAAATTTGACAATATACTGGCAATTTATAATTTTGGTAGAGTTCGTAATATTGATGTATTTCCCCTCCATCATTTATTTTCACCTCAGAAATAATGACATTGATAAGGTCTGTCCAGAAATTGAGATTCCCGGAGGTGAGGAATAAAATAGGCCTAATGGATACATTTTTCAGGGAAATATTTTTTTTTCTTCTTTGCTACAATCTGCTAATGTTGAACATATGAAAACATGTTCACTTCTTTTTTTACATTAATTTTCCTCTTTGAAATTCAAGATCACGGAGGTGAGAGTTTACATAGTAGTTTATACACAACTATACTTAGTTTTTCAAATAAAATCTATATCTTCTTGTTTTTCGACAAAAATCTCACGACTTCTTTATGGTTGAAAATGAACAAGAGGGCTTTCTTGTATCATGGAAAATAAAATGTGACTGCCACCTGTTAATGAGGAATGGTGTTATGTGTTTAGATAACGGAGGTGAGATTTTATTGTGTGACATGATTCCTTATCCTACTGAAACGAACTCAACAATTAAATATACTTGAACAATTAGTATTTGAGACACTAGTGAAAGGAATAATAGATAAATAAGTATACACTTTTAAATTAACAAGTTATTAAGCAACATAAACAGTCACACAACGTGTGACATGCCACGGAGGTAAGAATTCATATGTTGTGAACAAAAAATGTATTAAAATAAAAATTATTTAAAAATTGTTGGCAGGTTTAAACAGATATATTTTTGATGTAATTCAAAAGCATTGTTAAATGAATCGATTCTTTAAGTTTTTACAGTAAAAGGCGTGTGACAGAAAAGTTGCACTTTTTGAAGAATGACCCGTGTCTGCAGTAATCTGCAATTTGTGCAATTTCACATTGCTATATTTTTAGACATCTAGTTACTTTACAGACTATGGGGATGCCTACGTGTGTACCCTTTTGCTCTGTCATGTAGGCTGAACTGTCCTAACTATCCTGAAACAAAAGTTTTTGATTCTTGAGAAACTGCTGCTATGTTGGTGTGCAACCAAAACAGGACAATTACAATGATTTGAATCGTAACAACAAGTTATTGCAATTAAGAGTAAATATGATAAATTCCCCAAAATAAAACAAGGCATTCATCTTTAGTACTACTAATACACTTTGGCAAAAAAATTTTATACTGAAGTCCAATGTACTGATCTATCATGGTGTGAAGTAACAGGGTTGACATACAGATATATCTTACTGCACATTTTTACTTCCTTTTACAAAAAAGGAAGTATTGTATTCGCGAAAAAATTTTCACTCAAAAATCGCCCTTAATTTCCATTTTGCTCACCCCCAAATGAATGTTGAGTTTTTTTTTCGATTCGACCACATGCGGAAAAGTGCCTAAGAATGTATAGACACGCGAAATATCCATTTTGACCATCACCGAGGTAATTACAACGACTTTTCTCGTGACGTCTGTATGTATGTGCGTATGTGTGTATGTGCGTATGTGCGTATGTATCTCGCATAACTCAAAAATGGTATGTCCTAGAAAGTTGAAATTTGGTACATAGACTCGTAGTGGGGTCTAGTTGTGCACCTCCTATTTTGGTTGCATTCGGGTGTTTCTAAAGGGGTCTTTTGCACCTTTTTGGGGGGAAATCATTGTTAATTTCGATGCAAACTCAAGTGGTGTTATAATTTGGCGGTCACTTGGCGATATATCGCCAGTCTTTTGGTTGCCAAGTTTTGTCGCCAACTTGGCGAAAAATTTGGCGATTTTTTTTTTTTAAATCTGCTTTCAATGAGGCCATTGCTAGTGATATTTAAAGAGTTAGAGAGAGAATCCCATTAAAATTGCAATAATAGGGAAATAGCATTAAATTGGTGTAAAAGGAAGTCATGTGATGCACACATCAGCTCGTTATATAATGCAAGAACCATATACCCTATTTTACTAGGCACAAATAAGGCTGCTTGAAGAACTCAAATCTTCAAGAATAACTAATCCCAGGGTTTTTATATTGAAATGCTGTCAACTTCTCATTGATCCTGGCAGTAATTCATCATGAAGTCAACTTGAGATATAAATTGAAAAGGAGGAGTATAATAATAAATTTCTCACTATCAATTGATTTCAAAAAAATATATTGAATTGAAAACAAAAAGTTAGACATTAAGCAATTAAGTAACAGTGAAAGCAACATGACTTAGAAATGCAGAAAAAAGAGAACGTAATGCACTATTTAAGAAAAAAAAAAAGATATAGTTTGATACTGTGTCTATATGTAAAATATGAATAAAAGTGTTGTGGCTGAAAAAAAATTGAAGAAGCTGATCAATGTTTCACAAAATTTCTCTCTTCAACTAGAAACTTCCCCAAACATAAAAAATATTTTTTCAAATTGAAATAAAAACCACAGGCACAGTGATACTAAAACATTTTACAAATAAAAGAAATCAGCAGCAAAACTGAAATAAAAAATAAATAGGTAAATCTGCATTACCTGCTAGTTGTTTCTTCTTCCGAATCCAGGAAACTTGTACTTTCAATGTCACTCGTCATCATTGAGGAAGACTCATAACCATGACCACTACGATGCCGTGAATGAATATGCGGATGATTTTGTTTAGTGTGACCATTAATTCTGTTGGTGGGACATCCACAAGGAACTGAAAATATGTAATAACATTAGAAAGGGGGGGAAAAAACAATTCGTATTCACAAGAGTCATTTTTGTTTTAAAGAATTTCAGCTACAAAATACATGACAAAATTGTTAAACAAAAAAAAAATAATAATTTACATGATTGCAAATCAAAAAAGGACAAAAGAAGCATTAGACATTAAACCTTCTGAGAAATAAAAAATAAGTTTTAAGGGTTTAAAATAAAACTCCAAAAAGTTATTAAGTATAAAATGGATTTTACTTGTGATGGCTTACAGTACTTGAACTAAGAATTTAATGAAATTTCATGTGTTAATCATTTTTTATGTATTAGCATTTTTTAAAATCTTTATCAGTGTAAAAAAATTATTTCAATTTTTTTTTTACAGATTTTCATCTTAAAGCTATTCAATTAAAAATAACCAAAAAATAATAAAAATTGTAGCAGCCAAAAACTTTATATATTATTTAACACAGTATATTTTCTAAGAGTAGTAAATCCAAAAATTTAACATTTAAAAAAATTTAATGATTTGAGAAATCATTAAATTTAAATTCTACAAGTGATACATAAACTTTTACATTGAAATTATTCTCAATAAATATTGAATTGTATTGAACAAACAAAATAATCAAGGAAGTGTAACTGTTGGGGACTGATTTATGGGGAGAGAATTTGGGAACACGCCAGAGCTCTACCTTGCGGTGCGAAATTACGTAAAGGGTAAAATATTTTAAATAGTTGGGTCCTTAATTTGTAAGGGGAACTTAACTTTTTCAACTTTTAAGCTATTTATGTTATAGAGTCAACTTTTAAGCAAGTATTTTAAACTGTGGATGTCATATAATGTGAGTTTTTTTTTTTTTTTCATATAAATTAAGATTCACATTACTTTTAGTACATTTGGAAGTAAAGAAATTGAATACAGTTCAGTTACAATTATGAAAGTAAATATTCAATAAATTACCATGCTCATCATGAAAATGTTTATCTCTGTGCTTAACAGGACGATGCATATGTGAATGGAGATCTAAAACAGAAATTGTTAATAAGGCACGGAAGCAAAAAAGAAAATTGCAAGACAAGTTTACATTCTCTGTTTAATATTGCAATAAAACCCTGAACATAAAATTTACCACATTGAAAAAAATACATGAAATTTTATAATTCAATTTGTTTTTAGAAACACTTTTTAAAAGATGAATGTTGCTTTGAATAAGCATTTTTTAATTTTCCCCAAACTTTTTAAAAATATTTTAATCTATACCAGCGTTTCCCAAAGTGTGTTCAGCGGAATCCTTAGGTTCTGTTGAATTATAAGAAGGGTTCCGCCGCGAGTTAGCAGTTACATACATGTATTTTCCACTAGTTTCAAGAAAAATTGAAATTTTTAGGGGAATTGTTTTGAGGGGAATTTTTCTCATTTGGGGGGGGGGGAATCTTGCTTTTCAGGGGGTCTCTGCGATATTGAGGGGGTGAGCCCTTTCTCTTAGGAAGGAGGGGGGCACCCCTGACTTTTCAGCACTAAAAAGTTTACCTAATTTATTGGGAATAAAGTAAATACTATGCAAATGTACTTACCGTTTTTTTCTTTTTATTTTTTATGTATGATTATATAAGGCAGCCGAATTACTACGAAAAATAGTTAAAAGTCACAAAAAGACATATTGCACAAATTATAATTCACTGCAAGAATCAAAACTGGAAATAGCAAATTTCATGCACCTTGTATGCTTCCAGGCATGCCGAAAGAGCATTAATGGCTCCACATTAGGAAGAAAAATGCCAATATATGCATTAATTAGAATTACGTGTTTTCAGTGTAAAAGATTGCACCTTTGAATTAGCATGTTTAGACACAACAATTCCACCGCCACCATCAAATGTAATGAAAAGTTCGATTTTATTGTTATTATTATTTTGGTTGGAGATTTTATCCTCCATTTGGAGCATTATTTTTGATTGGTAAAGGTTGGTGCCTTTTTGACTCTGGCGCCGTCGTTCATCGCACGACCTTGCACATAGGAAGGGTGTAGCCCTGGTTCTTGCATATTTCCTTTTCCAATTTAAGTGATTACAACTCCCAATGAATAGTTCTTATAAACATTACATATGGGAGATTATATTGCTCAGTGAGAATTATATGCTGATCTCTCTAGATCAGGAAATGAAGTAAATCAATTTGTTTTAAACATAACAACAAAACAAAAAATATCGCTTGCTATTAAATTTTAAATTAAAAGTACCTGCATAATATTTTTTAAAGATAGATCGCTTTTTAACCTGAACAATGTCTGGACAGGCCCCTAGTAGTAAATAATAGTAGACAAATTATCCAAATCTATTAGAGTTGACAATTAAGTAACTAATTCTTGCATATACTGTTAGCCTCACTTAACCCCATGACTCTCCACCTGTGGTCCGCAAACAACTAGTGAAAAATAATCTTGGATCTGGGGACAAAAAATAACTGCACATGCTTACTGTGAAAACAAGAAAAATAATGCACATTCATCTAATTTTGACAAAGATAATTGTTGTGAAAATATTATTTCTACAGTATGTGGTTTGTATAGGGTTCGGAAAATTAACATGTGGTCCTGAGTAGGGTCAAAAGGTTGAAATCACCAACTTAAACAATTACCATCGGTTCCAACATATAATACTTGATTAAGATATGCATTTTGGGGAAATATTCTTTACCTTACCAAACTAATAATACATCTTTAAAAAAGCAATACTAAATCAGTAGCTGTTTAAAAGGAGTAATTAATAGTAGTAGTACAAACTTTTTTAAATAAGCTCAATAAACATTACAGGGTTCATACTCTGTTTGGATGGACTTTTTCATGACTTCTTTCATAACTTCAATGAAAATTTTCATGACCTCGTTACTCGAAGAGAATAGCACTATTTAATCTCAAACTTGATAATTTTTGGAAATGAGCATTAGCAAAACGTCTACATGAATGCCACAGCCTCATTGAAGCACTTACTCTTAATGGAAAAAATATAAGTGTACACTTAAAAAACTAAACTATTCTTATTTGTCTTCATCATATAAATTTCAGTAAAGTAAAACCGCAGTGAAACGAATATGATGATGCTTAAATGTCTGATATTTTATTTATAAACAGGCAGAATGATATTGAATGGGACAAAGGTTGAAAGAATCATCACTAAGTTTCAATAAATTTGCTTCAAAAGTTGCCTTTTAGTGTCTACAGTGCATTTAATCATCCACAACTTGACAGTATTTTGGTTCTTTAAAGAAAAGCCACATAGTTTAGTTTTTTATGTTTCTAAATCAGATCTTTAAAAAAAAAACCATTTAGTAATGAATCGATCTTCTGATTCAAAAGTATACTTGTTTTGTTTACTTATTTGCATATTTTCAAATGCATATAAATTAATTAAGTGCGGAAATTTCAGAACATGTTTGATTCCTGACATTGAACGTGCAGTGGGGTCGCATTGATTAGTTTTGCCACCCGTATGTTGGGCACTACTGTTTTAAAGTATTAGAATTTATCTTTTTCTATATTCTATTGCCTGACTAAAGATCTTTATTTTCTAAAACTTTCAACAAATTGACAGTTTTTTGGTTCTTTAAAATAAAGCTGCATTCTTTAATAAATTCATGTTTCTAAACCAGATATTTATTCCTTTATTTAAATAAAAAATTCAGAAGTGAATAAATCTTCTCATTCAAATGTACTTGTTTGTTTATTTGCACATTTTCAAACGGCATATAATTAATAGGTTCAGGAATTCCAGAACATAGTGTTTGATTCATGATATTGAACGCAGCAGTGGGTCACATGGATTATTTTTGCGGGTCGTATATAGGGCACAAAATCAAGAATGTGCAAGTTTGCAGAATATAAAATATTAGAAGTGTTGAAAACAATGGTAAATTCAAGATGAGTGATGTCCAAGCAGTAAAATCACATTGCAAAAAAAAAAAAAAAAGACAAGCTGCGGCTACAAAAGTGGATGCAATGAGATTTCAAAATTCAAATTTGTTTTTGAGATCGTTCTATTTTCCAGTTTTATTAGCTTTTATATGTTCAATACTGTTAAATCACTCTAGGTTTCTAATGCTCTTTTAGCTACAGTTACTTTTCCCCCCCAGGACATTTTTCCATGACTTTAAATAAATTTCCATGACTTCAAATGAAAATTTCAATTTTCCATGACTTTTCCAGGTCTGAAATTTACTTATTTTTTTTTCCATGACTTTTCAGGATTTCCATGACCCGTACGAACCCTGTGTTAAGTCACTCAAGATTTCTAATGCTCCTTTAGTTACTTTCTCTTTGTCCAGGACATTTTTCCATGACTTGATATAAATTTCCATGACTTTCAATGAAAATTTCAACTTTCCATGACTTTTCCAGGTCTGAAATTCGCTAATTTTTTTTCCATGACTTTCCAGGATTTCCATGACCTGTACGAACCCTGACATTAAAATAATAAAATAATTAAATATTTATTATTTTAATACATGCAAATATATTTAAATCTAAGTAACGTAAAATTTAAACAAAAAAAAAAAAAAAGAGTTCTGGCACTATTATTCCAACATTGCTTTTTGAAAAATTCTATAATAGGGGATAAATCTTCTTTTTCCAAATTATGAAGAAAATTATAGGCTTCTGTAAATCTGACGAACAAAACTTAAGGGATTCTGCTATAGAGCACAAAACTTACTTGTATGTTTCATTTAAAACCAAGTCAAATATAATGGATATATTTGACTTTTTACTTCAAAGAAATAATTATGCCAAAAAATTGATTAGATCAAGCACATTTCAAATCTTGGGCCGTCTAAGGTGACTAAAAATGAATTGAAAGTGACCAAGCGAATACCCCGAGTGTCCACCAAAGCTCATGATTTCTCATATTGCTCAATATACAGTTCAAACTAAAAGTTGATGTATGGGACTTTTTTAACCTATAATATCGACATGATGATGAGTATACCAGCTCCAACTCAAATTTTAATGCTGAATTTTAAAACTGGGAAGAACAGGATATTCTAGCTACAACTGCTAGCATTATAATTGGGTTTCATGGAAGGAATTATTTGCGATTTCTACACACTAGCACAAGACTACAACACATAAGTTTATACCTTTTCTGGAACTAATAACAGATTCTGTTTCTGTACAAGTATCACCTAAATCTCTATGATCAAGGGCAGTTGCACTGAAAAATAAACAGCAAATTTGAACAAGCAAGAATTTTACACATAAGATACTAAAATATTATGTCATCTGACTAAAATAATTTCACATCAATATAGCAACAACTGTTAAAGTTCAATTTCAACATTTTCCATGATTTTTTATGAATTCTTACTTGTAACTTTCCATGAGTCATGGGATGTTAATAGAAAAAAAAACATTTTCACAAGAGTTGTCTGAATTAAAATTTTGCGAAAATAAAATTGCAACCACTTGAGTTATGTCTTCCAAATCTGCTTTAGAAAATTCAAATTAAAGGAATATGTAACGAGCTGAGCTACTAATAATAAACAAAAAACAATTAATGGATCGTGACATGATTTTCATACTCTATTACCATCCTATGTCCATTATGACCTTTTTATTTTCTAAAACCTTCATAAATTTAAGGTAAATGCTGGTGAAAATCAATGATAATTTTTACTAGTGGTATGAGCTTAACAATGAACTTTGATGCAAATAGATTAAAATTTTGGGGGTGGACTTAGGAAAATGACAAGTGTGTAAGTTTTCAACTAGACAATATAAATATAAGAAGGGTTAGAAATAATCATTACCAAAAAACCACTGATGTGATGATAGAATTATATAGTAAGCAAAGCAAGCAAATTTTATAGAAGCAGTCACAACTGGATTTTGAAATAGATAAAAAAAATGGAACCTGCTCGTATACAGTCGAACCTCCATATATCAAACTTCCACATATCAAAATTTTCTATATATCGAAATCCAAGCAAATTTCCACATCCATTATATAGAAAAGTTGTTCCTATATATCGAAAAAAATCTCTATATATCGAAATTTTTTCGAGGCATTGGTAATTTTTTTTTTTTCACTTTAGAATGTTTGTCTCATGAAAAATGAAGGTTAGGGGAAAAAATTATGTTCACTAAAGGTTGTCTCAAAACTCACAAAGAATCTGGGGTTGAGGGGAGTGCATATAGGTTGTTGCTCCGTTCCGGAGTTCTTCAATTCCCTCAAGTTTATTTCAAATCTTAGTTACAACCAGTAATACAGTAAAATCCATTTCAAGTTAACCCTATTGTCTGTTGATTATCGTTCCTAGTCTTTTTAGCTTCAGTGAAAATCATTCAATTTAAGTAGATTAATTTTTAACTTTTCTCTCGATTACATTGTCAAAATAAAAATCCCCTAATGTTGCGAATCAAGTTGAATTGCCGAAGAAAGAAGATTTATAAAGGCACAAAAATGTGATTTCTGGGTAAATGTAGTATTTCCAAGAAATCGGAAACCCGTAATAAAAGTACTGAAACTTAAAGAAAACTTTCACTCAAAAACATGAAACAGCATTACAATTGGTTTTTAGAAACTATGCAGTGCTCACAGTACATGTTTCACACTCAATTTTTTAATTATTAACTTTCATTTAAACTGATGCTCGTATAAATTAGAAATTGGGTTTCACACCAAAAATTATTTATAATTTAATGTCTCAGGAGATTTTCGTGATAAACTAAGATCTTTTGTATAAATCAAAATTTCTATACCTATATCGAATTTTTTCGGCAATTTTCTACTTCCATATAAGAAGGGTAAAAATCATCTAAAATGTTTAAATTTAATTCCTACTCAGTAAAATTTGTTAATTACATATAATTTAGAACTCCATAACCAATTGACAGTTTAAATGCCTTTTGAGCATTTTTGGCTGAAAATCATGACTTATGATGAATTTTGGCAAGGCTTGAAATCCATGACATTCAAATGCTACCAGTTATGACTGCAACATTCTTGCCTCCTAGAGACAACTCTTCAACTCTACAGGGCAGGAGTCAATGCAAAGCTTACCTCCATTACTGTTCCATGGGAGATTATATTTTTTTGGTCAATTATAAAGTTCAGCTTTTCTTTTCCAAAATTAGTTTTTTACTTTAATGATTGATGCACTTTACTGCCAGTCATGTACTTTAATGTCAGTCTACTACTTCATTACAATTTAAAGTACGCCATTGATCAAATACTGTTTGATAAATAATTTATCACATATGTTTGTCAACTCCAAAACTTTTATAGTCATCTTGCATTACATTTCAATTTGAATAGTGAAGAATCAAAACTTACTGGAAAGAAGGTGGCCTGCTATCACCAATACCAACAGTTCTTTCAAGGGGTAACCTCAATTCAGATCTTTGCGACATAGTGTCGGTGCACTGAGAAGTGCTGTCAGAAAGGCTGCTGCCTTCAGCAGTCACAAGCTATCAATCATAAAATATTAGTTACAATTTTCATCTAAAAATAATGCTATGATTCTTAAAAGAAGTACAGATTTAAAAACATACCCATGATACAACTCTCCCTCCAACACAAGGCAATTTTGCATTGTCATCACTAATTTCTTCTTTAACAACACTAAAAATAAAATAAATTAAAAAATGTGTATTCTATTTATCACAGTCATTCATTACAAGAAGGAAGAAAATGAATATTTTGCAGGTAATTCTTGTATACCTGCCTTGACACAATTTTTTTTTTAAACCTTAATGTATCTTATTTATGAAAATTCTTAAATATTCTTCTTTTAAAACAAAATCCAGCATTTGTTCTTAGCTCTTTTATTTCAAGAAAATAAATGAAGGACTTATTTTTAAAAAAAGAAAACCTATAAATACAGTTTAAACTCCATATATCCAACTTCCACATGTCGAAATCCCAGCAATTTTCCACGTCCATTACATAAAAAAATTGTATCTACTATATATCTAAAAAATCTCTATACATCTAAAAAGAAATTCGAGACATTTGGAGATTTTTTTCTACTTTAGACAGTTAGTCTCATGAAAAATGAAGATCAGGAAAGAAAATTAAATTCACCAAAAGTTGCAATGAAGTCACAAGGAAGCTGGGGTTGAATAGCTGGGGTGTAGATAGGCCGTTGTTTAGTTCTGGAGTTCTTGATTTCCCTCAAGTTTACATTAAATTTTGCTTGCAACCAGTAATACAGTCAAACCAGGTTCAAGTTATCCCTTTTGTCTGTTGATTATCATTCCTAGTCTTTTCAGCTTCAGTGAAAACCATTCAAATTAAATAGATTGATTTTTTACTTTTCTCTTGAATACATTGTCAAAACGAAAATCCCCAAATGTTGCGGAACAAGTTGAATTACCAAAGAATGAAGATATTTGAAATGTCATTTCTGGCAAATTTAGTATTTCTGCAAGCAAAGTGTCTGCTATTATGAGAAATCGGAAAGTCATAATGAAAGTATTAAAACTTACAGAAAACTTTCACCCAAAAGCATGAAGTTACAAGGTATTTTTTAGAAACTATGCAGTGCCTAGTAAGTGTTTCACTTTCAATTTTTTAATTATTAACTTTCATTTAACCTGATTCTGATATAAATTAGAAAATGAGTTTCATACACGAAAATTAGCTTTAATTAGAATGTTTTAGATGAAGTTAATGATAAACTAAGATCGTTTCTATCTATCAAAATTTCTACACATTGAATTTTTTTTCCGGCAATTTGCTACTTTATTTATGGAGGTCCGACTGTAAATAAAAAAAAACAGAAAATGATACAGAACTTTTTCTGTTCAAAACTATTTAACTATGAGGGTAAAAACCAAAGGTAGAGGTAAGCAATACTTTTATCCTAAAGCCTGTTTTTTGATATTTTCCCTGTTTTAAAAACGTTTAAATTAAAATTTTGAATATTTGGCTACCTAGGAACAATAGAACATCCTATGGGGACATGAGGTTTATACATTTGCACCTTAAATTACAGTAAGGGACCAAAAATCTGGAATGCTCGGGACAACAACCTTTACAGATTTTGTATCTGGACTCACAAAATACCATAAAATATTGTACTATACATTAGGCTTCTTCAATGTGTAAAATGAATAAGAAGCTAACAGATAAAAGCCAGAAACAATGTTTTAAAAGCACAAATAAAAGATTTAAAAGTTTAATTATCTTAAAATTTAAGCTATCTATTTAATTAGCTTAAATAAATCTTTTATTTGTGCTTTTAAAATTGTTGTTTCTGACTTTTATCAATTTCTTGCACAAAGCTACTGCTTTTTAAGAGAAGCTAATGTTTTTCTTTTATCCTCCATTTTAGACTGAATGTTTTTGATTAAAGTAACAAAATCAATGATGCCGGATATTTTTAACATATTTTTACTTAAAAGTGGCCTATTTTTACAAATCTGTTTTTTTTTTTTTTTTTTCTGGCAAAGGGTATGTTTTGCATTCAGGATGATTTACAATTTCAAATTACTTAAAAAAATAATATTGTCAAGCAACAGAAATTTTCTGACTAATAAATAAACTAAAGCCTGTATAAGTTCACATTTGCATTCATTTAGTTACATTTATAATACATTTTTCAATTTATAAAATATTTCTTTTTGTTGTATCTTTTAATTTGTTGTTAATATTAGTAATAGCGAATACTAACGTGAGAAGGTAAAGATAGTATCCGCAGAAATGAATTTCTGAGACAGCTGAAGAAACACGTTTTGCATTCCATACCAAAGAACAATGGGCCTTCGACATTTTTGTTGGGCTTTATTTTCAGTGGAAACCAAATCAGCAAGCTAGTACAATATAGCTAAAGTACAAAAGATGACAAAAATGTTTTAAAAAAAAAATACAGATACTGCACTTTACCTTCTCAGGGCAGAATAGATAATAAAATTTTTTAATTTTATTTTGCTGAGTACATTTTTTTTAATGGCTACCATTTTTTGTAAATTTAGTAGCCAGTGGCAACTATTCAGAATTCCTAGACTTGAGCTTTAGCATGCACCAAACGTTTTTAACACTCTCCTCTGCAAAGTAGTGATAATGTTACTTAGGTTAGTCTGACTTAAAGCTATCTATAGGTACAATAATAATTAATAAGAATCAGTCCACTTACTGTAACTATTTTGAAGAAATACTAAAAACAAATAAATTACAAATATAATTTTCAATTACCCAAAATCGTCATCCATAGACTTAAAGAAGAACTTGTAATTTGGTCTGTTAAGCACATTTTTAAAATCTCCAAGTGTCACACGATCTGGAGGTACAGAAAGTTTAACTAAATAAGGGGTGTCTTCATCATCAATGTGGTAAATAATTTTTGTCTCCTCTAAGGCCATTCTTTTGCTGTAAATGAGTAAAAAAAAAGAATTAATCACTAACATGATTCACATATAATGTCTATGCCAACTGTGAAAAATTTAAATCAGGAAAATACCAACATTAGCCAGTGAATATTAACATTCAGATACTAAAGACAATTGCGGGAGACAGAACATTTCTAGTGAATCACCAGTTAAACTCAGCATTATGGAATACACCGAATACTCTGTTGGTCTTTGGTATACTGCCCAGTCACCATGCAAATTGAGTACTTGGTTTGGTCGAACATTTTCATATTCAGCAACCAAATGGTAAACAAATTTAAATATTCGACAATTGGAAAACAAACATACATTTCTTATATACAATGAATGAAAAAAAAATAGTACAGTATAATAGTATAAAACAAATTCAAACTGTTATTTTTTTGAATATTATCACATTCAAAGTAATTTTAATGTAAAAAATGCTAACATGTTAACTTTAAAATTTGTGGCCTTTCAACTTTTCTTAAATCTTATGACACATTGCATTAACTGCGGGAGATGCTAGTAGGTCTGTCACTCTTACAAGAGCCGCCCTTCCACTTCATAATAATGATAGTTTTTAAAAAGTTGAACATATTGGGAGATTCCACCATAATGTTTCTATACTATTTTATCTTTTCAAAGTTTTTTTCCATTAGCTCAGCATCGTAAAATCAAGCATTGGTTCAAATTTTCTTATTTTACACACTCTTACAAAAACAATTACATGAAAAATATAATTATTCCGTCCAGCTGATTATTCATTTTATAAAATTTGTGACAATTTGGGATTTTACATATGTCTAAGGATAGTTATTTTAGGAATTTTCATAAAACGCAATCCTCTCCTTGGGTTTGAAGGAAGCCCAAAAGCTTGATATTTTAGCTTTTAGATTTTGAACTTATAGAAAGTAGCCAACTTATGCTTCAAACTCAGCTTTGTTTGAAAAGGCAAAAAGTGATAACTTCCAGACATTTTTATGGAAAAGAGTTTAATAGTGAATATAAAAAGAAGGGTAAACAACTGCAACATCATGTTACTTAGATTTTGAATTTTGATCAATATTTCAAATAATGTCTGACAATATTCGTTCTACATAACGAACTAATTAGTTCAGTAATTAACAATTCTTAAACATACATCAAATTGTACCATAAATGTTATAAATAGTAATCATAGGCGTAACGTTGGTGGGGGGGGGGGGTGCACGAGGAGGCATGTATCCCCCAATTTGCTGAACACTTAACCTTTGTCCTCAGAACAGTGGCGTACCAAGACAGATGGGGGCCTGGGGCGCTACTCGAAATGGGGGCCTACCTGGTATTAAAACTGAAGTTTCTCAAACTATGTGTACGTACCATATATTACAGTAATTATTTTAAATGGCACATTTTTACATATTTCAGTAGTGTTGGTTTGATTTCGGACACTATTGTAAATACCACAGTAAAACATATGGTTTTAAGTAAAATTTAGTAAATACTATATTTTAAATAGAATTGTGCTTTGTTAGAAAATATCAAAAACGGAAAAAAGTCCTAAAATTATATTGTATCTTAAAAATTTATTGCATCTGAACATCCAAGTACAGTGAACAGAAACGTTTAGGCATTCCAGATTTAATTAATTTTAGGATAAAAATTGGCTTTTACAGAAAAAAACCCTTTACTATTCCTTTGAGTAAGACACACCAGGGAACTATTTGCCTGATAACATCACCTAATCTCAGAGAAAAATATTTTTAAAACATGCTTACCTAAATAAGGATGAAATTCATACATTCACAGTCTAAATAAAACTTTTCTGTTAGATCTCACTCACAAAAAAAAAAAAAAAAAAAAAAAAAAAAACGCTCTTTATGTTTTTCAGACAAAAAAACTCTGGTGTGACCCTATACTTGCCTGGCGCGTTTGATTGAAGTGGAGAAAACGCTCCGCGCGGCTTCGCTGGTAGAATAAAAATATTTAATGTTCGATAGAAATTAAGACAAAAAAATTTTGCGTATGCGTGGGTTTAACTAATCCGATTTCTAAAGCGAAGAGCGTAATTTTCCCCGATTATCGGACAAAGGGCTAGGAACTATTTCTTTTGCTTGGCCGTAGCTCATTTCTCCATAGTCAAGTAAACTTGCAATCGAGTATAGAATGGATGGGAGGAGGTATTATGCAGTCAAGGTCAAAAGTCCCGAAGGATTGACCAATTAAACAGTTTTACGCTGTTGAAAGGAGCATAGCAAAAAGGAAGTCCCTTTGCTTGAGTCAGAAGGGATCCGATTTGTTCTTAGAAGTTACACAGCTTCGGGCAGGAGACAAAACTTAAAACCACAGAAGTGCAGCTGGTAAAAAAAAAAAAAAATTTATCTGACTGATTTTACCAACGCCACAAAGGATAGATAACTTCTCATTTAGGAATGGATTTTCTTGGTTATATGTTTGAATTTGGTTTCAAAAATAGTGTATGAATTAAGACTAAACCATCGTAGTCTTAATACACAAAACAAAACATAAAACAGATATTTTAGCTGTATACTGTAATGATCAAAAATTATAAACGTGCATCTGTTAAGCATTAGTTTTTTTTTTATAAATTGTTTGAAAAAAATGCATAAAACTTTGCTGAAAGCACTTAACAAAATAAAAGCAAACGATTTTTATAGGCTTAGTTAATTTAAAAAATTTTGGGCCCCCATTAAATTCGTGGCCCAAGCGCTCATGTGCCTTTGTACACTAGGACGGGGCACTATGAAAAAAAGTCATATTTAACAAAATTTATGATATATACTCCCATATATAAGTAACTGATTAATATTTCTAATCATGATGTATATGACAGATTTACTGGAAAAATAAATAAGATACAATTTCGGGGCTTATGTCAAAGCGGGGCCTGTTAGACATAATTTGCCCTCTCTTTGTTTAGGCAAGAATCACTGAGAAATTATTCATTATACATAAAAAGTCAACTTTTTATTTATCTAAACCATGACATAAGGCACGTCTGGCGAAAAAGAAAACGAATTAAAATTTTTGGGCCTATGTCAAAGCGGGGCCTGGGTATCATAAACCCTCCATTGATCCCGAAGAGGTATTGATTGTATCCCTGAACAAATATTTGGTCTTTAATAAAATTATGATTTATTAAGCCAACTTGTTTAAGCATTCAAACCAAGATATGCGACAATATTGGTGAAAACCAAAAATTGAAATTTGGGGGCCTGTGTCAAAGTGGGGCCTGGGGCGGACCGCCCCCTCCGCCCCCCCCCCCCTTCGGTACGCCACTGCCTCAGAACTCTAAAGAAATTAGCACAAAAATCAAGAAGAGTATCTATTTTTTCTAATTTGTATGGCCTTAAAAATGAATTTAAACTATCTTTGCAAATGTTAGGGTGGAAAAGCGATCTGGGGGCGTTTCCCTGGCTATTTTTGGAGATTGAAACTTGAAAAACACAATTGTTAATATTTTTTATCTAATTACATTAAGTACCAAATGGGGGCTTTAGGAGTTCTCCCTCAAAAATTTTTCAAAATTGTAGCTCAAAAACAGTTTTAGATATCTTAGAAGATGTTAAGAAAAGGAAAGATCCGGGGACCCACTCCTAGAAAGTTTTTGAAAGTAAAAAATCTAAAATATGCAATTGTGGGCCATCTTTGATATCATAATGAGGACCGACGATTTTTCAAAATTGTAAATCAAGAAACAATTTTATTCGATTTTCAATGATGTAAGGGGGAGTTTTCGAAAGCTTTACCCCTGTAATTATTTGAAATTCAAGGCTATTTTAAATGATGTTGGCAAGAGAGGGGAGGGGCGGGGCGGACGCTCCCCCATAAAATTTTAGTTGTTAAAATGCAGTTTTAGACCATCTTTGGCAGTGTTACTGGGAGGAGAGATTCAAGGCCTGTCTTCGGCAGTTTTCCGAAATTGAAATTCCAATAACAAAATTTTAGATGACTGGCTGACCCACGTGAAGCATTTGCACTCAAAGGAAGAATTTTCTGATTTAAATGCAACAAGAAGATGCTATAGACTAACCAAAGCATAGTAAAGCAGCAAAATAAATTGAAATGTAGGCTACTACTTCGTTAAAATATTTTAAAAGTTAAAATCAATGTTTTGTTTCATGATCTAGAACTGCTGCTTAAAATTCTGCTATGAGTATAATTTTGCACATCAATGGAAACTTGGATAAAAATTCTGCTGAAGAAAAAATCGAATTAAAACGATATTTTTCGACCCAGATTTGAACACAAGTCCTTCGCCTTAGTAGCACGCTGCTTTATCCGACTTAGCCAATGTGTCTTCGCTCTCGGCTGTGAAGTAATGTGCAAAAAAACACGAAAAAGAACAGCTTTTTTATCAAAAAATAAAGCAATATTTAAATCGTGAATCCATTTTTCGTCATTAGCAGACACGAAAAGCTTTAAAATGAGGAGTAAATCATGGAATTTGATAAAGGAATAAATAAAATATTCTGTAGTGACAGAAAAAACAGGCTAGAAGAATCATATATAAGATGTTCAATGATATTATCCAGGGTATATTGGGGGACTCTTCCCAGAAATATTATCAGAATCTAAGCCACAAATGCAAAATTTTAGACAGTCCTTGGTGATATTCCTTATGAAAGGTTCGGGGACCTTAATAATTTAAGACCTAAAAATAGAATTTTAGATGTGTTTAAAGGCTGTTTTCGAGAGTTTGGGGCAGGGGCACATTCCTAAATGTTTCTTGAAATTGAATCACTCCCTCCAGATTAATCTTTGCTCCAAAACTATATATATTACACTTTTAAGCCTGGAATCAATCTAAATTTGGAAGTCCCCGATTTAGGCTAGTCCTTTGAACCCTTTTCAATAAAGAAATATCTTTTATTTTTTGCTATAAGGAGAAAAAAACTCCGTGCAGATGAATTTTTGTTCCTGCACATCTAATAGTAAAATGTATTCAGATGCAGATATTTCTGATACAGACCTAAAACAAGACATAAATAAATGTACATAGATTTACAAATTTTTGACTCACCATTAAAATTTACATTTCATGAATCAAAATGTAACTTGAATTTCAGTGCATCATCCTCGGTAATATATAAAGACCTGCAAAAACAAAATTGATTATGAAACAAATAAATTGAAAATAAAAAAACATAAAATATGAGATAAAAGGGAGGGGAAAAGAGATTTAATTAATAGACAGTGCAGAAGAATGAGATATTCACTACAACCAATATAACTCGAGTTGAAACTTCTAAATTTGCAATTTGAGAAGTTTAAAAAATTCGGCCTTCAAATTTACTTTGGAAAGTTTTAGTAAGGGCGATTTGAAAGTTACAAGTCAAAATATATAGAAAATTCAGAAAAACATGAATCATGTATAATTGTCAAGAAAGAAGGAATAATCAAAAACAAACATCAAGTCACTTCAGAGGCAATCTTTATAACACACCGGAGTTCCGAGATCTACAATTTACTTCAGAACTCACAAGTTTTACACTAAAATAATACAAATTATTCAATTTAGAAAATCGCAAACGGATGTCTTGAATGTTTATCTCTATTACCAAGTTTGAAAAGATATACCGCACCTGATTTTATGTAATTCTTTCATTTGTGATCACGGCCAAATGAAATTTTTTAACGGATTTTGAAATCATAAAAAATCGTTCGATCACCATTGTTTTTTTTGAAATTACAAACCCATTAAATATAAATCCGACAAAGTTGACACTATCTAATGTATCATGTCGTCTACATACAACAGCCAGTTATGACGTCATGAGCAAAGCTATTATTATTATTATTTTCTTTCGTTTCGGGTGGAAAAAAGTAAATAAATAAAATAAAAAATGATTGACACCTTAACAGTCTTGCCTGCAATCATAAAATTGATGTGAAATAAGAAAAGAACAAAGAATCTTTTGAGGGATAGCAGAGAAAATCTGCGTCATTATTTTTGGAATCGTAATGGTTAATAAAAAAATAATCTTATAATTGTAGAAAAGGTGAATGGTTTCTTGAATGAAGCTATGATTAACAATGTACGACACATAATCAAGTAATTATTTTAAGAAACATAAAGTTTTTGGCATGAAAAATAATAAGAAACGGATTTTTCCCCCAAGATTTTACGATTTTACATGGAGTGGGTAAAACTGGAGTGGTACATGTAGCTGTGCCCTCGATGGCGGGCTTTCTATTTGGAAAAGAATATCGACTTTTCTTATGGGGCATCTAGATATTTGGAACGCTACAACAGATTTATGAAAAATCGCACATAAACGAAGATTGTTTTCAATTCTCAAAAACGTTCTAATTTTCGAGCTTCAGTCCGCAAACTTAACACAAAAGACTGCCAAAATTTTTTAACTTCCGTTTGAACTTAATCTTCAGAGTGGTTAAAAAAAGTCAAAGTCTCATTCTTCTGTGACGTCATATCCGAGCGTGAAGAAGCGTTGGTGAAATTATAGTGCCTAGAAAGAGTAGTGTGCCGATCGGCGGGGAAAAAGTGAGGTCAGATCTGAGGAAAATCCAGGTGGCGCTACACTCGAGTAGTACGTTATGCTCCTCAATCAGACTCGTTTTAAATCAGCGATTGCATGCTGATTTCGCAGTTTAAAAGCCCCGTTTTTCGGATTAAACTTATTTTTGCGCATAAGACAAATTCTGTAATAAGTGCTAATTGTTACATGGGTGTTCGTTTATTTTTTGAAGCATATAAAATTACCTTATTACCTTATTATAAAACTACCTTACTTCAATGAAAATAGTAGACAATAAGGGCCCATTCATTAAATACGTAAGGGTCCCGAGGGGGAGGGGGGTTGGAAAAGCCTCTACGTACCCTTACTTGGGGGGAGGGTCAAACTCATTCTTACATAATATTTTCCAAGTCGATATTTCACATTAGAAATTGCGCGGTCAAGTGATTTGGCAGAGATTATGTTCCATTTGCGTCTGGAAGGTACGAAACGTGTTAGGATAAGATGTTTTTTTATTTGTTTTACAAAGAATTTATAGTGTAAAATATAATAAAGGAGTCGCATTGCGTACGGCATGTTTTATTTGTAATTAATATTACATCAAAAAAAAAAAAAAAGTCGAAAAAATATTCAGTTTAGATTCTTTTCAGTAACTATTTCTTTACGCAAAAGGTTTAATTTAATAATGTGAATTTAATAACGATTCCCCAGTGATGTAACGATTCAAGATTTGTTATTTTATCATTTTGAAAAACAAAATGGAATCTTACATAAAAATGGGGGGGGGGTGAAAATTCTTACGTACCCCCTACATTGGGGAGGGGGGTCAAAAATTGCCAAAATCATCCTTACGTAATTAATGAATGGCCCTTAAGTATTCAATAACAGCGCGTCTCTTATTTCTCTACTAATAATAAAAATGAGTCTCTCTGTCTGGATTTTTGTCTGGATTTCTGTCCGGAAGTCTGTATGGATCCCTGTGATGCGCACAGCGCCTATACCGTTCGGCCGATTTTCATGAAATTTAGTACAAAGTTAGTTTGTAGCATGGGGGTGTGCACCTCGAAGCGATTTATCGAAAATTCGATTTTGTTCTTTTTTTATTTTTAAATTTTAAAAACAGTTTCCGAAGTTAACTGTAAAGGTTTCGAAAGTTTCGCCTTATTCTTAATTTCCTTAACTTTTAATTTGTTTGATAAATCCATTGATTTTTTCTTCAGACGGTAAGTTACTTGATGCATGTTTTTAATTTTTCCGCAACCATACTTCTTTGTAAATTTGCTATATTTCTTTTGTTTTTCAGAGCTC